>NW_023270305.1:3117669-3427131 GCF_011800145.1 Mirounga leonina
AAAGAAAGAAAGAAAGAAAGAAAGAAAGAAAGAAAGAAAGAAAGAAAAAGAAAAATGGGTAAAAAACACGAATATATATTTCAATGAAGGGGATATTCAGATGGCAAACAAGAGCATGAGAACACATTTAGCATTCACTACTCATTATGGTAATGGAGAGTAAGACCATGATAAGATATCACTATCTGTTAGAATTGCTAAAAACATAAAAACAAACAAAAACACTGATAATACCCAAATGTTGGCAAAAATGTGGAGAAACTGTATTACACACATACATTGCTGATGGCAATGTAAAATAGTACAATCATGCTAAAAATAGCTTTGTGTGTGTGTTTTTTTTAATGTAAATATACACGTATCATATGATGCAGCAATCACACCCTGGACATTTCCCCAGAGAAAATAAATACTTATGTCCTCATATAATTCAATACAAGAGTGTTCATGGAAGCTTTATCTGTACTATGCAAAATCCGGGAAAAAAAATTTCCCATAAAAAACTTCAGTAGACTCGTACCATGAAATACTATACAGTAAGAAAACAAAAATTAAAGGGCACCTGGGTGGCTCAGTCCGTTAAGCGTCTGCCTTCAGCTCGGGGCTCGGGTCATGATCCCGGGGTCCTGGGATCGAGCCCCGCATCGGGCTCCCTGCTCAGCGGGAAGCTTGCTTCTCCCTCTGCCCCTCCCCTGCGCTCCTGCTCTCTCTCTCTCTCAAATAAATAAATAAAATCTTTAAAAAAATTTTTAAAAAGAAAACAAAAACTAAGAAACTAGTGTGATACCTACTGACTTAAATGGATCAAAAGAAAAGTATGCTGAATAAAAACAAATCCAATATTAAAAAGGTCACATATTTTACAATTCCATTCATGTAATGTATGAATATCATACTTAGTAGGAAAGTGGAAAGTCTCCCAGCCTACATTCTTCCTTTGTTCTGTTTTTCATAAACAGCATTCTGTAAACTAATAATGAATTTATAAGTTGCCTTTTACTTCTTGACCTACAGCATTCAGTCATAACTGTCCATTAAACACACATTTCTTACATAGCTCAGACTTCCTCTAATTGTGCACACCAGATATTCATATGATATCCAGCCTTTAACTCCTACAGGGCTCTTTTCATTATGGTTGTGAATAAGTTCTCACTTTAATTTTTATGGGAATACCCTATGGCACTGGCAGAAAATGAAAAAGCATCTTGTTGAAAACAAGGATTTAGGAAAGAAAGTCCCAGTTGTACAGTAAAGATTGCACTGGTAAAGGAAGATGAACCTTCTTCAAGGACTTGTCTGGTGGATGAGGTTATAGTGTTCTCATTTATAAAATCAGATGCAAACGGAAGAACTATTAAATACCTCATATATACTTTAAATGCAAGAAGAGTATACTGACTACTTAATATATACCAGGTGATTTTATACATGGTTGAAGTTAATCATCTCTAACATCCTACACAATAACTGTCAATAGCTTCATTTTACAGAGGACACTGAGGTTTGCCAAATTCAAGCAGTATAGGCAAAATCGCTGGAGGTATGGAGAACTAACGCCTCCCACTTTTTTTTTCTCTATACCCTGTTGCCTTCTTAGAGTGAAATGTATCCTTATAACTTGCTGTAAGACTGAGATTTTTGGGTGGCAAGGTCTCTCTGGCATACAGTATTATCATACTCATTTCCAGATGGGAAAAATAAGAATTATATTTAAGTCTAGATCCTGGGATGCCTGGGTGGCTCAGTCGTTAAGCGTCTGCCTTTGGCTCAGGTCATGATCCCAGGGTCCTGGGATGGAGTCCCGCATCGGGCTCCTTGCTCAGCAGAGAGTCTGCTTCTCCCTCTGCCTGCCGCTCCCCCTGCTTGTGCTCTGTCTCTCTCTCTGACAAATAAATATTAAAATAAATAAATAAAAGTCTAGACACTCCTGAATGGTGAGGGGCAATTCCTGACATGACAGAGGAAATACAGACACTCTGCAGAGTTGCCCCAGGGTCTCTGTCCAGGCTGGACCTGCCACATTACATATTTCCTTTTAGATCATGCTGATGATGCACCTCGGCTACCGCACAATGTACTCACTTTTCCTGAAAGCATGGCTTTCACAGCAGACTGAGTTGGCCGCTGCAGAATTTAAAGTTTCTGCAGCGACAAGGCAGTGATTCCTAATGATGAATGAATCCTGCACAGACGACCAGAAACATGTTTTGTTTTGTTTTATAAATATGGTTCAGACTGAGTTATTCCTAGAAATAGTGTTGGAAGTGGTTAATATCTGTTATTTGGAATTTGCAATTACCTTCAAAATCCCTATTGTTTTTTAAATGTTTTGTAACATGCAAGTCAGGCTACATAAAATACAACGAAAATGCCAATATCAATGAAATAGTGAAAGACAGTTCTTCCACTCCTTCTTATAATTCACGTGAAGAATGTGTAAAGACAGAATGCTATGCGGTGAGACTTCCACCAACACAAAAGATGCTCACTCTTCCACTGTTAGCTCACAATGAGTAGGTAGTTAGTTCCCTGGGGGAAAATGTTTATCTGACAATTTATTCTGAAGGTAATTGGGGAATAATAATTTACTGCATCTAAATTCCAGCAAGTTACTTTGTGGGTATTGATGAACTAATTCTCATATTTATAGGAAAAGGCAAAAGACCCAAACAGCCGACAAAATCATAGAGAAGCACAAAGTCGGAGGACTGGTGCTCCCCAACTTCAAGTCTTAGCATAAAGCCACAATAATAAAGCCAGAGCAGTATTGGTGAAAGAACAGACAAATTGGGGGCGTAGAACAGAGTCGACAAACAGACCTACAGAATGACAGTCAACTGATCTTTGACAAAGGAGTAAAGACATGGCTTTTCAACAGATGATGCTGGGACAACTGGATGTCCACATGCAAAAAAAAGAAAAAAAGAAAAAGAATCTAGACACTGACCTTACATCTTTCACAAAAATTAACTCAAAACGGCTTATATATCCAAATGGAAAACACAAAAACCATAAAATTTGTAGGACAGGAGAAAATCTAGGTGACTCTGAGTTTGGCAATGAGTTATTAGATGCAATAGCAAAAGCAAGATCCATGAAAGAAAAAAACTGGTGAGACTTCATTAAAATTAGAAACCACTCCTGTGGGAGCTCCTGGGTGGCTCAGTCGGTTAAGTGGCTGACTCTTCATCTCAGCTCAGGTCACGGTCTCAGAGTTCTGGGATCGAGCCCCATGTCAGGCTCCCTGCTCAGCTCTGCACTCAGCAGGGAGCCTGCTTGAGATTCTCTCTCCCTCTGCCCCTGCACCCAACCCCACTAAAATAAATAAATAAATCTAAAAAAGACACTCCTCTGTGAAACACTGTTAAGAGGTTGAAATGACAATCCACAGAGTGCAAGAAAAGCTTTGTGAAACACCTATCTGATAAAGGGCTTATATTGAAAATATACAAAGAATTCATACAACTCAATAACATGAAGTCAAGCACCCCAATTTAAAAACTGGCAAAAGATCTGAACAAACATTTTACCACAGAAGATATAAGATGGCAAATAAGCATGTGATAAAATGTTCAACATCATAGGTCATTAGATAAATTTTTTTTAAAGATTTTATTTATTTTTTATTTTTTTAAGATTTTATTTATTTATTTATTTATTTATTTGACAGAGAGAGAGACAGCGAGAGAGGGAACGCAAGAAGGAGGAGTGGGAGAGGGAGAAGCGGGCTTCCTGCGGAGCAGGGAGCATGATGCGGGCTCGATCCCAGAACCCTGGGATCACGACCTGAGCCAAAGGCAGATGCTTAATGACTGAGCCACCCAGGTGCCCCAAGATTTTATTTATTTGACAGAGAGATAGAGAGAGGACACAAGCAGGCAGAGGGAGAGGGAGAAGCAGGCTCCCCGCCGAGTAGGGAGCCTGATGTGGGGCTCAATCCCAGGACCCCGGGATCACGATCTGAGCCAAAGGCAGCTGCTTAGCCACCTGAGCCTCCCAGACGCCCCTAGAGAAAAATTTTAAAATGAGATAACACTATCCATACCCTGTTAGAATGGTTACAAAACCAAAACACTGACAACACCAAATTCCAGCAAGGATGCGGAGCAACATGAACTCTCATCCATTGATGATGGGAATGCAGAATGGTACAGCCACTTTGGAAGACAATTTGGTGGTTTCTTACAAAGTTAAACACAGTCTTACCACCAATAGACCTCCTAGCCACCACCCAAATGAGTTGAAAATTTATACCCACAAAAAACATGCACGGGAATGCTTGTAGCAGGTTTATTCATATTTGCCAAAATGTGGAAGAAACCAAAATATCATTCTGTAGGTTCTTGGATAAACGGACTGTGGTACATCCTTGCAATGGAATATTACTCAGCACTAAAAAGAACTGAGCTATCATTCTATAAAGGACATGGAGGAACCTTAGATGCACATTGCTAAGTGAAAGAATCCAATTTGAAATAGTTACATTCTATATGATTCCAACCATATGAGGTTCTTTGAAATACAAAACTGCAGGGAAAATAAAAAGATCAATGGTTACCAGGGATCAGTGAGTGAGGGTACAGGGATGAATAGGTGAAGGACAGGGGAATTTTAGGGACATAAACTATTCTGTATGATACTGTAATGGTGAATATGTCATATTTTGCATTTGGCAAAAGGCATAGAACTTTAAAATACAACCCTATCCAAATCTAAAACTGCTCTAAAAATAAAGTCTATTAAAAAAAATTACTGAATCTTAACTACTTGTCTTTGAGTTAAAAATGTGGCTCGTGGACAGCAGTTTGATAACATCTGATTTGCAAGACATGTAAATAGTTGAATTCATAATTATATATAGCTTATACTGAAGGTAATAGATATGCCAATGAATATTAAATATCTTTAACTTTTTATCATGTAGGGTTTTTTCCTAAAAGTTTTAAATTCCATGTACTCATATACATTTTAATTTCTTATCAATGTGCGAGTAGCTAAAATTTTTTATCTTGATTGGTTAAGTGTATACATTGACATCTCATGCCAAAGAGTTTAAATTATGATCTTGCAAAATCCAATTAGTGGTGAGAACTGACAGTATGTTAGAAGCATCCTTTGCTGAAGTGCGCATTTCTTTATCAATATATTTTATTGCATCCTTTAAAACAGAAGCCATTATCTTCTGGAGGGGATACAAATGGCATCTATAAGGGAGTATTGTTGCAAAAGAAAAATATCTTCATTTCACAACAAACCTCAAGTTAATGTAAAGGACATTCATTTTCTTTATTGAAAACCCAACATTTTAAAAAGTGTTGAGATTAATCCAAGATGATGAAGAAGCCAGGAAAAGGAAGATGGAGAGTTCCCAGTGGCCAACCTTCTGGTAAGGAGGAAGTCACAGAGGATAATGAAGGAAAATAGAAAGCTTCAGCAAAGTGTCACAGAACAAAGCCAACTGGATCACGAAACTACAGAAGCCATATTGCAAGAACTGAGGAGAAAACAAAAAAATCAAAAACCCCCAGAAAACCATTTGGCATTGTCACAGAGATGGAAAAAGGGAATTAAATCAGAATATAGGCCTGACAACATGAAATCCTGTCAAGTGTTTAAAATTCTGCTTATGAATTCCAAAGTTTGTCCTGCATAAGAAAGGGCTTTCCTTATCCTCATGGATGAAATTATTTATACAAACCTTGGAAAATGAAATGAAGGCTCTTGGTGACTCAAAAACTATACTTGACTTATTTTCTAGAATGTGAGCTCTCTGAAGACAGGGGAGGAATCTGTCTTGCTCTATCTAGACATAACTGGAATACAGTAAGCTATACTTCTTGAAGTAATTCATGAATAAAATCTTTAAGACTAGGGGCGCCTGGGTAGCTCAGTTGGTTAAATGTCTGCCTTCAGCTCAAGTCATAAACCCAGGGTCCTGGGATGGAGCCCCATGTCAGGATCCCTGCTCAGTGGGGAGTCTGCTTGTCCCTCTCCCTCTGCCCCCTCCCCCCTCACTCCTGCTTTCTCTCTCTCTCTCTCTCTCTCATGTAAATAAATAAAATCTTAAAAAAAAATAAAAGACTAATTTTTATATAAGTGGTTTTCACTCTGTTCCTTATTGTAACACCTAAGGTCATTGGGGGAAAAAATGTTATAAGAAACTTCAATGTCAGCAATTTTTGAAAGGTTAAATTGGTAGTTACATTTAAGAAGTTAATCAGATGTCATTCATAAACGTGACAGATGTATTAGTAAGATTCTAAATTATCAAAGAAAAATATTTTTGGTGAAATAAAAAAGTATACTACAGGTGTTAGGGGAAGTTTTTACTTCTACAAGTAAAAAATTGATTCTCAAAGGCCCCTAGTCCTAATAAAGTTGAATTTCAGTTAACCAGAAATTTAAGAACACCCATTTCTTAAATTTGTGGTTTAATTTCCATTTTTTTCATCATTTTGTTCTCAGCAAAAACTCTGCCTGTGATGTTACATAAATAAAATTACAGTATCATACGCCATTGAGTGATTTACTTAAGAGTTTCCTTCATGGTTTTGAAAATTTTGTTTGTAGTAAGTTCTTAAATGAAAAGCACTTTTTTATATCCAGAAATGTTTTGCTTAGATAAATGTAATCTGTGCAGGATTATTTAACGCAGGATGATTTGAAATATTGTATTTACTTTAAATGAATTGCATGATACATAATACCTTATGGAAATACATTTTCTTATACTATTAAAAAATCTACTTATTCTTTGTAATAAAAATTTCTGGCTCTATTTCCTCCACTCCAAGCCAATATTAATCACCATATGAGTAGGCTCTGGGAACAAAGAGTGTCACAATCATGTCAAAGAAATCTTGGATCCTGGTGAAATGTGAATATAAAAAAGAAAACAGTGTGGCATGTTGGAATGAAGCGGTGATGAGGACCCCCCTGGAAAAGAAGTGGGCAGATTTGTCCCGATTAGGACCAACAGCGTGTGTTCATTTTGTGAACTCACCAGGCCCCGGGTTCAGTCATCAGACAGGGCTTCTTCATGCACCCAGAACTGTTGAGAGTCTTGGTTATAGTTAGCAGGCGATGTAAATAAGAAGAAACCAAAATAGAATCTGTGTGCCAATAGAGTTACATATGTGGGTATAGTTTTTCAGAATCAACATCTCCAGAAAGCCAAATGAATCATCCTAAATGTGAATTTATTCAGATACAATTAAAGGGAGACAGACAGTTTTAATAAAAAACAGTAATAATAAGGGGTGCCTGGGTGTCGTCCGCCTCTTGGTTTTGGCTCAGGTTATGATCTCAGGGTTGTGAGATTGAGCCCCGTGTCGAGCTCCATACTGGGTGTGGAGTCTGCTTGAGATTCCCTCTCTCTCTCCCTCTCCCTAAAATAAATAAATAAATCTTTAAAAGAAAATACTAACAATAACAATAGCTCTCAGAGACTGGGCACACAATCCCTTTGTAACTCTCACCTTCTCCAATTATAACTGCAGTTCTGTGAGACAGAACTGTATTCCCTTCTTTGAGTTGGAAGAACGAAGCAATCCAACCATGATGTCTAATTTCAAGGCCTGTGTGCTTTAGAATAATTTCCTTAATAGCTCATGGCTCTCTGTTCTCTCTTAATTATTTTAGATACACTGTCTAAATACTTTAATACTTCCAGGATGGAACGATCAAAGGGGGTAGATTCAAGTTCACTGTATGTCTACTGCTCTGGAGTGCAACTTTCACTTTGAAAAGTGAAGTCATTTGGTATTTTTGCTTTAATTTGGTGTAATTTCTTTGGGAAATCTTTTCTGAAATAATGCTTTCTTGGTTCATGATACTCTTTGCTGGCTTCCCTCATTCAGTTGGTTAATAGTAAATCCGAGTCAGCCTCCAGTTGGAACTTAAGTCTTTTCTTGCCCTTCTACTCCTTCTGTACATTATAGCTATTTCCAGGTATTAAATTCCCCATTTGAAAAAGGTAGCATATCACATGGTTTCCAGACTAGACACTGGCTGATACACATACAAGATTTATAACATGCAGAGAGCCAAATGCATGAGGGATCAATGCCACTTGGGGAGGAACAAAAAGCTTTCACAGCAGAGATGGTACTGGCCAATTCTGAAGATGGAATAAAATGATTCAGGAAAAAGGTGTTAAAAAAAAAAAAAAAAAGAAATCCACAAAGATGAAGAAAACAGAAACAGCTCAGCAAAGCAGAAACTGAATCATTTATTTCATGTCTAATCCAGCAAAATATGTTTATAAGACAGTGAATTATGAATCATTTGGATTGCCAACGATTAGAAGTTCTTATATTAATATCAATACTATAGTCTTACTAGAAATTGTCTTTCTCTTATAGTTATTTTATTCATTACCTTTATTGTGAAATAATGGAAGGTTATTTTTTCTTTAAAAAGTAGCAAGGCATGGTGTCTTCATATAACTTTCCTCAGACCATGTCTTTACAAATGGTCTGCTTTCAAAAGTATTTGGATTGAGGTTGAGAGGAAGGAAGTTGCCAAACTCATCTAGGGTAAATGGTTACAAATCACAATATGAATGGATAATTTATAACATACCTTTTCACTTAGAAAATTATGGAAACTACATATTATTTCCTCCATGTTTTTCATAAGATCTTTGGATGTGTTTCTCAAATCATATCTTCATGATACTTCACTGGGAATCATTCATTAATTTTAATTTTAAAAGAGGGCACCTATGGATATCAATATATTCTTTTTGACTGATCAGACCAGGAATGTAATGTCTAAATTGTATATTTATTCTCTCTAATCTTTAAAGATGATGATTTCCTGATCCATGTATGATTTCTCATGGTGAGGACCCCTTCCTATGTATAGTCACAGTTGACTTAACTTCTTGTAAACAATAACCAAAACCATATATATATATATTTTTTTTAATATGTGAAAGTACCTAGTGTGTGGGATGCATAGAGGGAGCACCTAGTATCTAATGAAAATGAAAACTACACTAAATGAAATATTAACACATGATAATACAAGTGCCTCTCAAAATTATGGGTTTCAATTTCAGACTTTTCAAAATATCCTCAGATTGGGGCACCTGGGTGGTTCAGTCAGTTAAGTGTCTGACTCCTGATTTAGGCTCAGGTCATGATCTCAGTGTCATGAGGCTTAGCCCCATGTCAGGTTCCACACTCAGCAGGGAGTCTCCTAAGATTCTCTCTCTCCCTCTCCCTCTGCCCCACCCCCATTCACTTTCTCTCAAGTAAATAAATCTTTAAAAAAAAAAAAAAATATATATATATATATATATATATATATCTCCTCAGACTGTACCCTATTTCCAGCTCTGCTCTAGTAAGTAAACTCATGAGATCAGTTCACTGGAAATACTCAAGGAAAAAAAAGAGGGGGGGGGAATCACTAAGTGTAGAGTCCTTTACCACTCCTTGATTCAAATTTACAATAGCATTCAACATTGTAATCAAAGCTTTCTTTTCTCTGCTTCCTAAGTCATAAATTCAGATTCTCTAGTTATTAATGCAGTTTCCTGTTTCTTTCTTCCTTATGTACTCTCATGGAAGAATTCCATCTCTCTATCCACAGATGGCTTCTGTTTTTATTTTTCCCCTTTCCATCAGAGAGTTCCTCTTTTTTTCATCTAACACCAACAATTCCCAAATCTAGATCTCTAGCTTCTGAAATATTTTTACTCTTGCATACTGAATTTCCTGCTGTCTATTAAACAAACAGCATAATTAAAAACTAACTCATTATTTCTTCGCCGTCAACTTCCCTTCTTTCCTTTTGATGTCATCATCTGAATCCTCATTAATAATGTGCTAGAATATTTTTTTATTTTTAAAACCAAATGATCACTGAAATTGTTTTTGATTGTACTGTGATTTAAATGAAAAATTAGATGAGCATTGTATGACTCATGAATAAGTCATTCCTCTCAGCACAGAGAACAGGTAGTCGGAATGGTGTAGTAGAAATACAACGTGAAGCACACCACGTACGTAACCCATCAGCACTAAAAAAACTGACCGAGAAGGGAGTAAATGTCAGGGGTAGCTCCTTTTCTGCCATTGGCATCTCTGGCCATTAGACCTTACTGCAAAAGACAAATGGGGGCTGCCTCGGCCAGTAATGTATCTACAGCCAGGATGGATACTTTGACTTCATTAACTATGGGTATAAAAGAGCCCAGTGCCTGAAGTGAAATTTGCCTACAAAAAATTACACAGGAAAAGCAGCTCTGTAACAGACACCACTGATATCTATGGCACATCCCCTCGGATGCAGCCGGGCTGTAGGGAGCGGCTCTAAAGAGCTCAGATTCAGCCCTCCCGCCAAGGACTCACCTCAAATTCCCTCAGGTCATCTGCCTGCATTCTTTTCCAGGGTCTTCTCCAGTGGCATCTGCCATCTGGAAATGCTAAGTGTTACCGTTCCTGGGGTAGCCTGTAATCAATGGGTAGTGCAGCCAGTTGGTAAAGGCTACAGACATTTAGGTAGATAATTCTGGAAAGTGTCCCCTATGATTGTCAGAGGTCTCATGGTGCCTACAGATGAAATATTTGTAATATACCTTTCACTGGTTTTTCCTCCTTTCCTATCTTCACTCACTGCAATCTGTTATTCTTGGGATCACCTCACCAAACAACTACCTGCAACCAAGTTCTTTATTCAGGTTGTTTTTGGTGACCCTAAGTTAAGGCAAGTGAATTTGATATCACTTTCCTTTCTAACTCAATAATAAATGTGCCACTATCTTCGTGCAAGAAATACTTTTTTCTAAACGGATTTTGTTCATTTTCCTTCCAAATCCCAGAAATTTTCTCCTGTCCTGTGTTCAGTCTCCAGCATCTGGGTGAGGATGTGACTTTTTGCTTGAGTGCTCTTATTTAGTATATTTTGGTATTGTTCAGCTACTCCAACTACAATGGAAACACCAAAAGCTCTTAATTGATTCCCACAATATATTTTAATTCTCCACAATATCTTCTGAAAGTGTGGATTCTTTTTTTTTTTTTTAATTTTTTTTTTAAGATTTTATTTATTTATTTGAGAGAGAGAGAATGAGAGAGAGCACGTGAGAGGGGGGAGGGCGAGAGGGAGAAGCAGACTCCCTGCAGAGCAGGGAGCCCGACGCGGGACTCGATCCAGGGACTCCAGGATCATGACCTGAGCCGAAGGCAGTCGCTTAACCAACTGAGCCACCCAGGCGCCCTGAAAGTGTGGATTCTTTTTCATTAATTGATCTGTGGAATAAGAGAGTGGGACTCCATTTTTATATCAATCTCTTCCTCTCTAAACTAGGAGGTTTTTCACAACACCCGTGTTCTCTGTTTTCAGGCTGCATTTGTCTCTGTCAGAATCAGTACATTGCTCAGGCTGTGGAAATAAGAACAGAATTTTAAATATTACCTGGTGAGAAGAGTCACTTCTTTTGCGGTCTGCGCTAAAAATGTACTTCTCGTTGTGTGGTCACCGTCCCATCTGTAGAAGATACTAACAGTTTCTTAGCGGTTGTATCTCCTGGATTCAACCTGAACTCTACTAACGTGTGGTCTGCAGGAAATCGCTGGGCAGGGAAGAGACCTGAGTTATTATACCTAATATGCTCTGTGGTCTTCGGAATGTTATTCATCTTCTCATGGTATCCATTTGCACATTTTAGAAGTAAGATGGTTTAACTTAATGATTCTTCAGGTGCCTTTCAGCTAGAAAAATGTCTACGCCCAACGGATGTCTTTTCTTTTATAACCTTCTTTATTATCTAGAAAACAAAGCGTCTCTTTGTCTCTCAACAATAGCCTCTCCTCCTCTTCAGGGCCAGACACCAGGATAAACTTTCTCCAAAATTCTGTTGTCACACAAAGCCACATAGTGTGCCTTCATACACTGCAGTAGCTTGGTTGTAAAGGTTTCAGCTGGTGGGGCAGTCAGTTAGGCATCCGACTCTAGGTTTTGGCTCAGATCATGACCTTGGGGTTGTGAGATGGAGCTCCACGTCGGGCTCTGTGCTCAGTGCAGAATCTGCTGTAGATTCTCTCTCTCTCCCTCTCCCTCTACCCCCCCCTCCTTGTGTGGGCGCCCTCTCTCTCTCTCTCTCTTTAAAAATAAATAAATAAATCTTAAAAAAAAAGAAAGAAAGAAAAGGTTTCAGCTGGTAAGTGTCATGTGTGCACCTGGTATCCATCCTCCAAACTTGGGTTTGTTTATATAGGTTCCTAGCTCAGCTATCACCTACATTTAATTTTCAGTGTATGTTAATTTAAATCTCAAAGCCCAATCTGATGTAATATTTCAGCAGCTTGCCAGAATGAATTACCAGTTTCTTTACCACATTGAATTAAATTTTCTGTCCCTGAGAAATTTACTCCTACTTGAATATATATTAACTGAATATACTTAGGTTAATGGAATATACTGAAACTCTCTTAGGTTTTTCTGTAAGAGATCACGCCTTTGGGACAGTTGAAAAGCAAAGGGGTTTAGTCCGAGCCTAATCAGCCAGAGTTCAAAACTGAACTCCCATTCTTATGAACTCTGTGGACTTTTATTCCCTGATTTTGGAATCCTTTCTTACAGTAAAGGGTAGCATGTTTACTCAGAGGGCTTGAGAATAAAATGATACACTGTTTATAAAACAGCTAACACAAGGCCTAGTACATGATAGAGTCTCAGCAAATGAGACTTCCTATAGAAATGATAAGTGGAGTCTAACCCACAGGAATTCAGAAGAAAAATACAGTGCTTCACACCAGTTACCAGTAATCTAGAAACATGTAGTCGAGTCTTAGGGCCTTTGTAAAGTGGGGAAAATAGTCCAGACCTTGGAGTCAGAACTATGCTCATTCCCACCATCCCCCACCGCCCCACCGTCTGCTAATTACTACATATATGCCAACTAGCAAGTTGTATAGTTTTACTTTAGTTTTCTATTTCTCAGTAAAATAGATGCTTATGGGACTGCAATGAAGAGAGGCACCTGGGTGGCTCAGTCGGTTGAGTGTCTGCCTTTGGCTCAGGTCATGATCCCAGGGTCCTGGGATCAAGCCCCATGTCGGGCTCCCTGCTCAGCGGGGAGCCTGCTTCTCCCTCTCCCTCTGCTGCTGCATCCCATCCATGCTCTCTCTTGCTCACTCTTTCTGTCTCAAATAAATAAATAAAATCTTAAAAAAAAAAATTGCAATGAAGATAAAACTACAAATATAGAATGGCAAATGTGGCACCAGGCAAGGGGATGGTCCTCAACCAACAGTGGTTCATAATAACTAAGTTACAACCACCTTCCAAAATATATTTTGAAATTTTTCCTATTGAAAGGCCCTAATGTAGACCACCTGTCACAGAGCATATCTAATAAATTTGTAACCAATGCAATAGGGTCATTAGGCAAATATATCTAATATTGGTTCCAGTCTTAAATACGTCTCTTCCTTATGAAAGCATTATTTTAAAAACATATAGGTTTGTAGGCTACAACAGAAAGTTTCCCATATCTGGGAGGGCTTTCCTAAATGAATCTACAGGCACTATTTGGAAAAAGAAGAGATATCTTTGTCTGTCACAGGATCCCTGGAATATTCCAATTTCTAACTTGGCTAAATTAATATCAATTCCATTTGTCAGTTTAAATGTCCTTTCCTCTATCGAGCCTTCTCTTACCCTAGGTGAGGTCTTCTACTTCGACGTCCCATAACAGCACTTTAAAATTAAAACCGCTTGTTTAATTTTCACTACCACAGTGCCTAAAGTTGGAAACCAATATTTTTTTTTCCAGACTCATAAATTATCTGTGATATCTTATAACTTGGTCTATGACATGTCCATTACCAAGGAGATACCATGCTAAACACATGCCAAATAATTTGATTTCCCAGAAAGAAACATGACATTGTGACTCTATGGGAAAGAAATGCTAAATTTATTTGTGCAAAAACTGGAAAGTTAGTGTCAACTGTGGAAAAATGTTTCAATATGATTTTGTCAGAAAAACAGAAGGCATTCTATGTATTCAAGGAATGAATGGTTGCAATAGAATTCAAGATTTATGCAACCATTTAAAAGTCTAGGGAAGCAAAGTCATAGGGGCCAATGCCTAAGCTCTCTTCAGCACCAGAATGGTGGATCTCAAGGATTCCTCCAGAAGCTGCTCAGCATCCTGCATGAACCCTCTGAGTAGGTAACCGCCCCTAAGTTGCTCAACACAATAGTGAGTGACCTCAGCTTCTATGTTTCAAATATCACATTTTATTTTTCCCTCACAACAGGGACCAAAACGGATAGACTATATTATTCCTCGCTTTTCCTCAACAATGCAGTAGAGATCTTAGAAGGAGTTTTTGGTGGTAGAATATTAATAATCATAGGCTTTGCCAGAACGTAGGCAAAATAGTCTCAAAATCGTTATATTTTCCTTACCAGATAGCCAGAACTACTATTTTATGTATGAATGAAATGATGTAGACCACAACATAAACATGTCCCCATGAGTTGTGCAATAAAGTTATACCAGCAACCACTGAATTACTCTGCAGATGCTAGAACTAAAAGAGGGAGCTGATGGACTGTGTACAAGACTCTAATTGCTCAGGAAGAAGAGGTTCCATATTAAATCACTTAATTGTCATACTGATTTATATATTAATATGAACTTATTAACAAATGACTAATAACTGAGGTTGTGGGATAATTAAGTATCTGTGTAGAATAAATAATATACTCAGATAAGCCAATATAAAAACATTTTCAAAGAAGGAAGCTTATTAATTTTATCCATTCTGGGATCAGTATTTAGATTGGAAGTGACCTAAGGAGAATTCTATAGGAAGAAATGACTGAAAGGTTTTTCTTTTTTTCTCTTCCTTTCCTTTCCTTATTTTCTTTTCCTGTTTCCTTACATTTTTAGAAAAAAAATTTTTTTTTTAAATTGAAGTGCAACATTGAGGGAAGTACACAAATCTTACACATAAAACTCAATAAATGTTCTACAGTGTGTTTATGTAACCACTGCTCAGACTGAGATGCAGCATATTTCCATTCCCCGCCCCGCAGGATGACCCCTCATGTCCCAGCCCACTCAATACATTCAAGGTAACTTCTGCTTTCATTTCCATTTTGCCTGTCCTTGAGATACATAGTTAATTATATAAATGTTCTCTTTTGTGTTTGTATTTTTCCATTCAATATAATGTCTGTGAAGTTCAGCAATATTGTGTGTTATCTATAGTTTATTTATTCTTATTTTTGTGTAGTGCTCCATTATGTAAATATATTCTTTTAGACATTCTTTATTTGCTGTTTACTTAAGCTGTTTTTTGGGGGGGTGGTTTGCCTCTTATGAGTAAAGCTACCATGAACTTCTTGCATATATGCCTTTTGGTTGACATACACACTCATTTCTCTTGGGTATATATCTAGGAGTAGGAATGTTGGGTTACATGGTTGGCTTATGTTTAGCTTGAATAGATATAAAGCTATTTTCCAAAGAGAATCACTTTATATTTCTATCAGAAACTATGGGAGTTCCACTTCTCTACATCCTCTTCAGCATTTATAGTGATCATGTTTTAGACAGAGTCATTGAATTAGTTGTGTATTATGATAGCATTATAGTCACTTTTTATTAAATTTACATACAGTAAAATAGACTTTTTGGTGTACAGTTCTATGAGTTTAACAAACAGATAGAATTTTGTAACCACCATCAAAATTGGGATGCAGATCATCTCCATCACCGGAAAATGTTTCCTTGTGCTGCCTTTTAGAGTCAACCTATTCTCATCTCTAGCACGTTAATACCACTGATTTGCACTCCGGCCCTATAGTTTTGCTTATTCCAGAACATCACGTAAATGTTATTGTACAGTAAGGAATCATTTGTGGCTTTCACTCAGCCTTGGAGATTCCTTCCTGCTGTAGAGTACCTATCAAGGGCAAATTCCTTTCTATTGCCCCGATAGTAGCAGTTCATTTTATGGATGTACCACAGATTGTTTATCCATTCACCCACTGAAGTACATTTCATTTGCCCCTAGTTTTGGGTGATTATGAACATAATATATTTAAATATAACAGAAGATTTCCAGGGTGGCTGTGTAATTTTGCATTGCCACCAGTGACGCATGAGAGTTTTAGTAGCTCCTAAACCACACCCACACATGGTTTTGTAAGGATTATTTTATTTTAGCAATGCTAAGAGGTGTGTAATAGTATTCCACTGAGGTTTTATTCTGCATTTCTCAAATGACTAATGACATCGAGTACCTTTTCATGCGATAATTTGTCATATGTTTTATTTTGTAAAATGTCTGTTTAAGTCTTTTGCGCTTTTCTTTTTTTGGTGGTGGAGGGTTGCTTGTTTTGTACTCCTTAGTTTTGAGGGTTCTTTAAATATTTTGCATCAATGTTATCTCTTCAATAAAAAAGCTCATATTCATTCTCTTGGACCCAGAAGTCATTTTCTAATTAGTGTCTAAACTGAGAGTAGGCTTCCTTTATTAATAATCATATTATTAGATGTATAGCCTGTTAATAAAAAATCTCTAATTGCACAATTTCTTTGTACTATTTAACCCCTAAACCAATCATTTGATTGTTATTATCTAATTATAGTACAATATTGTAATCATTTTCTTAGTGTCTGTCTCACTACTAGATAGCAAGTTCCTTGAGGTAAGGGTTCATGTGTTATTAAATTTTGAGTTGTACTGAATGTCAACGTTATTTTTACAGAGGGTGAATTTTTGCTTTCTTCTGAGTAGTGACATGTAGACAGTGTTTATTTTCTAATTTGTGCATTTTATGCAAATTATTCTATACATATTTCTCATTTTGTAGAATTTGTGACAGAAGTTGTCAGTGATATTTTTAAAAATCAAACATTTACATTAGCTAAATGACAAATAAGTCATTAAGTTATCTTAAGACATGAAAAAGTTGTTTAGATTTTAAACTACCCAGTGAAATATTTATTTTTCTATACGACCAATAATTTATGCAAGATTCACTACATATAATAACCTACAGTTTAAAGCACACTAAATTGGCATTCAGGACACTAATGATAAAATGTATCCATTGAATATAATTATGAAGCATCGGTTATGCTGTTTCTCAATTTAGGTCTTAGATTCCTCAAGTATAAAATAAGTTTTCCTTGATAATATCCAAGATTACTTTCAGCTACGATATCTTTCCAGCCCTCAAAACAGTTCCACCTATTTCTAAACAGATACCAAAAAAGAAAAAGAAAACATTAGTTTTCAGCCTGAATTTCCTTGGCTAATGGACTCTCAAAAATAGATGTTAACCAATATGTTAGCATATAATGCCTCAGGCTATTTTCCATAAAGACACAAAGTAATCCCTACAGAATTCTATTGCAAATAAGAAAAATGTATTTTGCCACCACTGAGATATTTTCAAAACTTCTTATCACCATGAAATTTGAACTCAAAGGGAAATAATTTGTACTTTTTTTAAATGGCACAGAAAAATCTATCACTCTTTCAAAATGGAAAAAAAAATTATGCATGTTGGGCCACAGACCGGAGCAACCCAGAAAACTTACACAGATATAGAGAAAGTTGGATTTCCTTTCTTATTCAATGTGATCATTACTGCATTAGTAACTCAATTTATATTACAACTTTGATGTTTCTTTTTGTTCTGTCACCTCTCCTGTCTGCCTTGTCACTCCCTAGACCTACAAAGCTCCAAGTCTCAAACAACATAAAACAATAAGACATTTGAATCTTAATGGAGTCTTTATGACTCCATGCTTAATAGCACTCCATTCTGCTGGGAGAGATAAGTTTATTATCTTATTATAAGTTTAAGTCTATTATTCTCTTTTAATCCTCCCCATATTCCTATGACCTTGACAGCAGAATGCAAAACAGGAGAGCCTAGAAAGCCCTTCCTGAGATTACATTTGTTGACTTATCAATATTATTCTGATACTATCTTCAGTGCTATTTATGCTTTATGGACTAAAGGTTCTTCTTAGAAAAAGTGTCTTTTCCTCAAAATTAGCTAAGGGTGGGGCGCCTGGGTGGCTCAGTCACTTAAGCAACTGCCTTTGGCTCAGGTCATGATCCCAGAGTCCTGGGATCCAGACACGCCTCAGGTTCCCTGCTCATGGGGAGCCTGCTTCTCCTTCTCCCTCTGCCCCTGCCCCCCCCCACCCCCCGCCTGTGCTCTCCTGTGCTGTCAAATAAATAAATAGATAAATAGATAAATAGATAAATAGATAAATAAATAGATAAATAAATAAATAAAATCTTTTAAAAAATTAGCTAAGGGTTTAAATCTGTAAACCTATCTATTGTTGCTTGTTTTGTTTTATACAAGTTACTCATATTTACTAGTTCAATTTGGCACAAGGAAGAATTAGCTCTGCCTCCTGTGCCAGAGAACAGAAAACAGCCATTCTAAGTATATTACAAGCTGTCCAATTTCTGGCTCTGCACACCCTACCAATACCTCTCATCCCATAGATTCTTCTTCACCTAAAAAACTCCATGTTTCAAATAGTCCCTGGTAAGGCCTAGAAGTAACGGAGTTCTGCATGTGATCAAGGTGTAGAAAGATTCAACAGAATGTCGCTACTATCCTAAGGATGAGAAAAACCACCTAATCTACAAATCATAATTTTTTCTTGACTCCATCAAAGAGCTAAGGTCACAAGGCAGCAAAGGGAACTGCTCAAGAATTAGCATCAGAGAAACCAGACTCAAGATCCATATAACAAGAAGGTAATACAAAAGTAATACTAATGTTAGAAGGAATAGGAGTCATAAGAACAGCTATTAAGGGCTTATTTTGTATCCAATGTTGTAAATAATGATTCCATTAGTTCTTTAACATAACATTTTAAATGGGGAAGCATTGGCCTCACTTTGACTAAGAGAATAAACCATCAATGACAGAAGAGAAGTCGGCATTCAAAAACAGTTATGCCCAACACAAATATTCTTGTTCTTTCCAGGACAGTACTTTCTATCTCTCCCTGCCAAGTAAAACTATGTTATGCAGGTCAATTTATGAAATATCTTTTGAAAATTACTTTCCTCTTCTAAATATGAGGATATTATCTATATTAAGTGTTGTTTGAGAACAAAATATGAAAACATATTTAATGCCTCAATAAACTATATGTTATTAAATAGCCATTCATCCAATAACATTTACTGAGAGGTAACTTTGTGGAAGACTCCTTTCTCAGTGTTCTAAGTATAACAGCAATAAATAAAGCTGGCCCAAACCCTGGCCTTCAAGCCATTTTTATTCTAGTAGGGAGAAACAGACAAGCAAAATAAAAAATCAAAGTGAATGAGTCCTTAGATCCTTTGATATGAGATCCTTAGTTTGCCTTGAATTGCAACAAAGGCCTAAGGCCTAGAAGTAACTGAGTTCTGCATATGATCAAGGTGTAGAAAGATTCAAGAGAATTGTTGCTACCATCCATCCTAAGGATGAGAAAAACCACCTAATCTGCAAATCATAATTTTTCTTGATTCCATCAAAGAGCTAAGGTCACAAGGCAGCAAAGGGAACTGAATTCCAAGGAGTAACAAGTGCCTCCAAGGAGAGCAGAGATATATGAACTGTTTCACCTTTGACAAGCATGGGAGAAAGAAGCAGTCTCTGCAGAAGTGGGAAAGAATAAATCAGCTACAATTTTAACAAACTTTTAGAGGCCAAATGTGTGCTGCCATATCAATTTAAAATAGATCTAGACGTGGGAATGTTCACAATTACTCAAAAGCTCTTTTCCATGTGTCTCTCCTGAGTATACACAAAAAGAGGAGAGGCAAGAGGGAATGGCCTGAGGAGCCTTCCTCAATGGAGCAGTCCTCAGGGGAGAAGATCAACTGCTGATGCTCCACAGGGGCAAACACTTCCCAGAACTCTGCTCTCAAGCATTAATATTAGTAAATATTAACTAAAAAAAGCTTTAAGCCATTACAGAAAGGTCATCAAAGTCTCTGGTACTCAAGGCACTGTTGGAGAAGTAAAAGCAGAACGCTCTACCTTTAGAAAACACTCTCTTCCCCCAGGAAGCCAAGTGAAGACTCAGGAATTTTCTTCTTGTTGATGATGATAATGATGTATTTTGGAAGAAGAGAGAAGCCAAAGCCACCTGCCATGAGGGGAAAGGCAAGGAATTTTTGCATGCCCAGGATCCACAACAAAAGCAAGGAAGTACTGGCTACAATGAGGAAGGGAGTGGAAGAATGCTTAAAGGGCTGAATCTTGAACCCAGGAGCAGCACAAGTCTTACCAAAAGTAGAAGTTGGACCAGAGGATTAAGAAAACTTTCCTGCCTGTACCACAAGCTTAACACTGAATAAGAAGCAACAGACGTCTTACTAGAGGAATGTAAGGTGTGTGGGAAAATAAGAATGACAATAGTAACAACAAAGCCCAAATCCAGTTCAACCAAGTGACTAGACTGACCCAACCTTACACACTAATGACTTGATGGAAGAAAACGTCTGCCTACTTCCTGTTATAAATTTCCTGGTACCTACTTTTCATTTATATACAACATTTTGTACTCAATTACAAAATAAGATATATAAAAAAAGATCTCAGAGATGACCACATGATGGAACTATTCTACAGGGACTTTAAAATATCTATGATCGGGCGCCTGGGTGGCTCAGTTGTTAAGCGTCTGCCTTCAGCTCAGGTCATGATCCCAGGGTCCTGGGATTGAGCCCTGCATCAAGCTCCCTGCTCCACGGGAAGCCTGCTTCTCCCTCTCCCACTCGCCCTGCTTGTGTTCCCTCTCGCTGTGTCTCTCTCTGTCAAATAAATAAATAAAATCTTTAAAAAAAAAATCTATGATCACTACTAAGTTTATAATATCCTGTAGGTTGAATTGTGTCCTCTAAATGATATACCGAAGTCCTGAGCCCAGGTACCTGTAAATGTGTCCTTGTTCAGAAATAAGGTTTTAACACTGTTATTATTTAAGTTAAAGTGAAGTCATAATGGATTAGGGTGGGCTCTAAATTCAGTATGGCAGGTATTCTTAAACGTTTAAGAGAAGACACAGACACACACACACACACACAGGACAATGCCATATGAAAGCAGAGGCAGAGATTAGAGTGATATATCTACAAAACAAGAATCACCAAGAATTGCCAGCAAATGATAGAAGCTAAAAGAAAGGATTTTTTCTAGAGACTCCTGAGGAAGCATGGCCTTTCTGTAACCTTGATCTCAAACTTTCAGTCTCCAGAATTGTAACAGAATATATTTCTGTTGTTTTAAACCACCCAGCTTGTGGTGATCGGTTACAGAATTCCTAGGGCATTAATATACAGTGTAACTGATAATTAACATGCATAAATTGAATACAGAATGGAGAATCTCAGCGGACACAGGAAAAATGATTTTAAAAAGTCATTTGAAACTGCTAGGAATAAAAATATCATAGATAAAATATTCCTTCAGTGGGTTTATCAGCAAAATAGAATAAAAAAATCAAATACCTTGAAAAGGGTTCAATAGAAATTATCTAAAATGAAGCAAAGAGAAATAAAATCAGAACAAAGAATCCAAGAGGTATAGGTCAATATCAAACATCTGGACCTCATTACATAATTGGAGACCCATAAAGGAAAAGAGGCAAGTCAGAGAAATATTTCCAAATACAACAGGCGAGAATTTTCAAAAAGAATACAAGGAAGAAAGAAACAACCAAACACAGATTTAAGAAGCTCAAAGAAACAAACATTATTAATAATAATTTTATTTTTTTAAAATATTTTATTTATTTGACAGAGAGCACAAGTAGGCACAGTGAGAAGGAGAGGCAGGCTCCCCGCTGACCAGAGAGCAGGATGCCACAGGGCTCAATCCCAGGACCCTGGGATCATGACCCAAGCTGAAGACAGATGCTTAACTGACTAAGCCATCCAGGCACCCCAATAATTTTAAAAAGCTATGCATATCACAGTCAAAATGCACAAAAGCAAACATTAAGAAAAACTTTTAATGGCAATCTGAAGAAAAAAAATGTATATATATACACACAGAGGAGCAAAGATAAGACATACAGTATGACATCTTTAAAAATTGAAAGAAAGGAAAAAAATAATCTTCCATTACAGAATTCTATATACAGTGAAAATATCCTTCAAAAATGAAGGTGAAATAAAAATTTCTTCAGAGTAACAGAAACTGAGATGAGTCACTGCTAGTAGACCTAATTATAACAAATGTTAAAGGAATTTGTTCAGGCAGAAGGAAATGATATCAGCTATAAATCTGGGTCTATATAAAGAAAAAAGAGAAATATATATGGTCAAAATGCAGGCTCATATAAGACATATTCTCCTTGTTTTTAATTACTTTAAAGAATAATGGACTGTCTAAACCAAAGAAGGTAACTGTATGAATTGTATGTTTTACAACATATGCGCAATTAAGTTGAATAAAAAGGATAGTATAAAGGATAAGATGGAGGGAATGAAATATATTGAGTATATTATAAGATTCTTACATTCTACATGAAGTGGCATATCATTTGATGGTTCACAATGGTAATTTAGAGTCAATATTTTAAAATAAACATGTAAAAATGTTTTTAAATATGCAATAAGCAGAGATAAATTAATGCATATCAAATAACAATTAATTTTTAAAAGGCAGAAAGTTAAGATAAAAAATAAGTGATGAGGGGCGCCTGAGTGGCTCAGTCGTTAAAAAAAAAAATAAGTGATGAGACAACAGAAGTCAGATAGCAATGGTAGATTGAAAAACAAACATATTGTACAAAAAGAAATATTAACAGCCTAATTCACACAATATGAAATGTGTATATATCAACAACAGAACTTTAAAATTCATGAATCAATAAAAGATAGAACTTAAAGGAGTAATAGAAAAAAATCATTTCCTTTTGGAAATTTCATCACTCTTAGTATTTGACAAAACAAGTAGACAGTTTCATCAGTAAGAATATATAGGGAATTAGTAATTTAAAATACTAATATTCAATGTTACCTAATTGACATTTATAGTACATTGTACCACAAAAAGAGCAAAATACCTTCTTTTCATGTGCACATGGAATATTCACTTATATTTTGGTTGATTAAAACAATAAAAAGTCAACAAATTTAAAACAATTGAATTCATTCAAAGTATATTCTCTAACCAAAATGGAATTAAATTAGAACCAATTAACAGAGAGATCTCTAGAAATTCTCTCAGATTTTGGAAACTAAGCAATTTATTCTATTTTTTAAAGATTTTATTTATTTATTTGACAGAGACACAGCAAGACAGGGAACACAAGCAGAGGGAGTGGGAGAGGGAGAAGCAGACTCCTCACTGAGCAGGGAGCCCAACGCAGGACTCGATCCCAGGACCCCGTGATCATGACCTGAGCCAAAGGCTTAACGACTGAGCTACCCAGGCACCCTAAGCAATCTATTTCTAAGTAATCCATAGATCAAGGAAGAAATTGCCAGGGAAATAGACATCTATTTTGAATTTAGTAAAAAGAAAAACACAACATAACAAACCTTATGGGATGCAACCAAAGCAGTTTCTGGTGGGAATTTTATAAAATTAAAGTCTATGTTAAGAAACAGGAAAGGTCTCAAACCAGTACTTAATATTTCCAATATTAAAAAAAAAAAAAAAGATTAGCAAAAAAAAAAAAAAGGAACAAATTAAATCTAAAGCAAACAGAAGGAAGTAAAGATAAGAGCAGATATCAATTAAAAAAAACAGACAAGATTCAAATATCAATGTAACTAAAAGAAGCTCATTGAATAATAGGTCAATAAAACTGGATAAATCTCTAGCCAGGCTGATCAAGTTAAACAAGAGAGAATACACAAACCACCAATATCAGGAATGAAAGTGGTAACGTTACTACAGAGTCTACAGACATTAATTAGACTAAGAAAGGAGTGTTATTACAACTTTATGCCAATATATTTCATAATATAGGAAAAATGGGCAATTTCTTTTTTTTTTTTGGACAAATCTCTTTATTTAAGAAATCAAATAAACAGATGGGGTAAAAAATTATGGTAGCAACTTCACACAAGGGTATGAGACCAAACAGAATTACTTGCTCAAGTTATTCAGGATGGAACAAAATTAAGTGCTCACAATTAGCACAGAAAATATCTGGTTACAGTACTTGTTTTTAAATGGACATTTACTAGTTTACAGGAAGATCCCACTTGTTACAGACCACTCCCCACCCTCTTGGTGTACAACCCAAAAAAGCTAAGAATGCAAATGTTAATGTAATATAAACTTTTCTTTGTTTACAATTCCAGAATTACAACTTCTTAGTAGTAGTATAACTATCAACAGGTTCACTTACTTCAGTTTACTGTTGGAGGGAAAGGCAATACAAGAACACAACCTGTCACTTTGGTCCCAGCCTCCCATTTTACAAACATAGATCCAGGATTCTGGCTTTATAGTGGAATCACTTTGACAGAGGCAGGCCTGTGGCATCTGGCACTGCAAAAGCTGTTTGCTCCGGCCTCGGGCAGTGCTATGTATACTGTGCATATGGTTTTATAACAATACCTACAGATGTATAGAAGCCCATGTACATGCTATCAACTTCACTCCCTACTGCAGAAACTTCCAGTTTTCAATGTGTCTCCCAAAATCTTGACCATGACATTTGGTTCTGAATTGTGACATCAAGATAAAGCTATCTGAATGAGTAAAATCAAAAGCTCATTCTTAATTTTTAGAATAAAGATATATTCAAGGTTATAAAGAGTTTATAAATAACACTGTTCACAAGCAAATACTGATCTGTTGATAATCATAAGAAACTGAATGTACTGTTTTGAAATAATACATGGAATTTCATCAGGTTCAGATAAATTTAGACCACAAGTAAAACTTTTCCAGGCTATTTAGTCAACTTACTTACAACATACACATTCCTGAGAATACCCCATTGTAGTAACATTGTTTGTTTCCAAATTTTTCTGCATTCAACTTAAAAGGTGTTTCTTCCCAAGAAACTGAACTTTTCTGTCAAATGTGCTTGATCGAATAGGAGAATGGGGTTCATAAAATGGGTTCATTGCAAACTTTATGTATAAATCATAGACATCAGTAAAGAAGTTCTTTATTCTGTCTTCTTGCCTTATGTCATGAAGCAAAATAAATTTCATATGACCTGCAGTAACAAACGCCGAAACAAACCACTCATTGAACTTGTCCAGAGTTTTCAAGTACATATTGTTGGACAGCCACATATTCTCATCTACGAGGTCGAGAGCAGCATGACTTATGAACTGGTTCATATGACGATGATCATCTTTGGATTCTGCTTTTCCAGCTGGCAAAACTTCCATTTCAAAAACTGGATTATCATGGTGGCCCACAATTACAAAGTAGAAGCTTCCAGACATTGTCTTCAATATATGGTTCCTGCAGAGAGAAGCCGACAATGGAAACAGCCAGTCACTTCCCTCCACAGACCCGCGCTTGGCCAAAATGGGCAATTTCTGGACTCAAACTATTGAAGTTTACTGAAAACAAAGTGGATTATCTTAATAGACTTAGTAATAACTTGAATTTTTAAATACCTCTACCAAAATAGACTCATACCTAGAGAACTTCATTGGTAATTTATTTTAAAAACATAAGGGAGAAATTATAACAATTGTACTAAACTAAGCCAGAAAATAAAAGGAGGGAACAATTTACAGCTACTCATTTTTTAGGTCTCCATTACTCTAATCCCTAAACTAGGCATTATAAGGAATCAGATCTGTGCAACAAAAAGAGTGAATTTCAGTGTCTGTAAGCTGGAATTAAAAATAAAGAATTACTTTTTCATACGATCCAGCAATTGCACTACTGGGTATTTACCCCAAAGATACAAAACTAGGTATCCGAAGGGGTACGCGCACCCCGATGTTTATAGCAGCAATGTCCACAATAGCCAAACTGTGGAAAGAGCCAAGATGTCCATCGACAGATGAATGGATAAAGAAGATGTGGTGTATATATATATATATATATATATATATATATATATATATATATGATGGAATATTATGCAGCCATCAAAAGGAATGAGATCTTGCCATTTGCAACGAAGTGGATGGAACTGGAGGGTATTATGTTGAGTGAAATAAGTCAAACAGAGAAAGACATGTATCATATGATCTCACTGATATCACGAATTCTTAATTGCAGGAAACAAACTGAGGTTGCTGGAGTAGGGGGTGGGGTGGGAGGGATGGGGTGACTGGGTGATAGACACTGGGGAGGGTATGTGCTCTGGTAAGCGCTGTGAATTGTGCAAGACTGTTGAATCTCAGATCTGTACCTCTGAAACAAATAATGCAATATATGTTAAGAAAAAAAAAAGAAGAAGAAGGTAGCGGGAGGGGAAGAATGAAGCGGGGGAAATCGGAGGGGTAGACGAACCATGAGAGATGATGGACTCTGAAAAACAAACAGGGTTCTAGAGGGGAGGGGGGTGGGAGGATGGGTTAGCCTGGTGGTGGGTATTGAGGAGGGCGCGTTCTGCATGGAGCACTGGGTGTTATGCACAAACAATGAATCATGGAACGCTACATCTAAAACTAATGATGTAATGTATGGGGATTAACATAAGAATAAAATAAATAAATTAATTAATGTAGCTACTTTAAAAATAAATAAATAAAGAATTACTGAAAAAAAAAGAGATGGAAACGGATGTAAATGTAGATAGATGAAGAATCCTAATTTCCTTGCCCTACCAAAGTCCTTCTCTTACTTTCATCTCCAGTCTCTTCTACATTTAGCTTTCATGTGTGTTTCTTTCTGCGTGTGTTCAGGGAGGGGTGGGAGGGAGGAAGGTGATGTGGAAGTGTTAAAAGTATCCAAACGGTTGATACAGTAATTTTTTTCTATGATCTTTTGGTGCCACTGACACTCACTGTCTGGATATAAAGGTAACTGATGAAGTCACTGCTTTCTCAGAAAGTATTCTGAATTTCCTTCAGTTTTTTGAATCATTACGGATCAGAGAATACTTTCAAAATTAATTTTAGCAACTCCTCCCTGAGAAATTCCTAAAAGCCAAGGCTTTTGAGTGAACAAAATAATTATTTCTAAAGACAGACTTCTGTTTTATTTTTACCACACTCATCGTTTGGACAATCCAGCCATCATTCGTACTGTGAGATCTTAGAAGTTGAAAAGGATCAGAGAAATCCTGGGCTTGAGTATTAAATCTAAACATTGAGCATTTCCTTGTCAATTTCCTTAACCTATGGTCTCTGCTCTGCCTCAGCTCGGATATTACCAGTGGTGGGCTGTTTCTTGCCTTTCTTGGGTTTACCCATTCCACCAGTGAACAGTCATTTTGTTGCTTTTGTTGTTTTGGTTTTGCTATTTTTCCGTTAGTTTTAATGTTCTATTCTATATTCTTCTGAGTCATACTAATGCAGCCCTTAGGCAGCAAAGAAGTCCTCTTTGTTCTGCTTCCACGTGATAGCCCATACAACACGGCAAGATCTCAGATTCCTCTGTGCACCACAGGCTCAAGACCGTCCCAATTACTTCTACTATTCTCATAATCAGAATTCAAGATCTCTTGCCATCTTTTAAGTTTAAATTGATTTGTTAATTTTCTTCTTGTAGATCCGTAGCCAGAACTGAACTCCCTTTTGCTGGGCCTTCTACTGTGTCTGTACATTCACTGACCTAGTAGTTATATCAAATGACTGATTTCATTTAAAATTCTCCCCTTGCAGTGTGTAGCTTTTAGTCTTTGCCATTATTACAAAAACTATGATTTTTACGTGATGTCATGCTACTTACTATATTATAAGGTATTGAGAATTTTTGCTATGTTGAAAATAATTGGTATTTTTATTCATATATTATAATATACCCATCTGTTCAACCTCTTGAACAAGAAGGGAGAAAGAAATTACTAACATTAACCAAGCGTCTATTAAGTGCCAGGCCCTGCACCGTAACTTGTGCATACATTTTCTCATTCATTCTCAAATTAGCCCTGGAAAGCAAGCATTATCATTTCCATTTTAAATGGGAAAACCAGGCTCAAAGAATCTAATTCAACTGCCTAAATTTACACAACTTGTGAGAGAAGAATAAGAATGTGAATCAGTATCTGCTATCATCTCAGCCCAGTGATACATACAATGAAATCTTCAGAGAACAGCAAGCGAAAACACTCTGAATGTATTTTACACTCTACTATTTATAAAAATGAACCATGTATTAAGATGTTGTGTAATAACACATATGGAAGAATTTGTGAATTTGTTTTCATGTTATCTAGAACGACATATACTGGCTATTTAATACTCTGTAACAGTTGTAAGAGCTGGGATTCACACATTCTAGTCACCTAAGGGCGAATGTGGAAGAAGTATTTTATACTGATCAAATTATGAACACCACATATAGATGACTTAATTTATAGTATCTTCTTTTAAGTTAATTATTATACATTGTTGAGAATTAAATAATTAAACACCATTGAAACCGGTGGATGTTTGCTCTACAACTGATTTGATATGTGAGTTCAACCCCGTCAGAAATCACATGCCAAATGGTATGCAAAGAACTGCAATTTTTCCTGGGTGGGGGGTCTTGGTATGCACCCAAGAATACTTCCTTTGCTCTAACCACATCCTCTCAGTTCTACCTCTACTTGATTTTCATCTTAGATAGGTAAACCTGTCCTTATTCATGGCTTGGACATGTAAGGATTTTAGCCGCACTTGATTTCTTGGTTCTTACAGGGACGCATCTTCACAGCACGTGCCCTAGTTCCAGCCTCGTAAGATCCAATACTAACAACATATTCTTTTTTTTTTCCTATGCCTTTCCTTCCCCTTAAAACTCCCCTCTCTTCTTTAACAAGTCATAACCTATCCATTTTTTAAACTGACATATAACTGACACATCTGACTACATATTCTTGATCACTGCATTGTTCCGTAACTCAATACTGGCAAAGACTGGATGACCAATTTCTGACTCTCTGTCCTCAAAATTCATGTGAGAAAGTTTAGAGAACACTTAGTTCTCTAGAACACTAGTTCAGCTATCCCAAAGATTTTTAATTAGCTTCCACTCCCTATCCTCACAGAATAACAGCATTGGCTAAAACATCTTATCTTGTTGGTCTAGTTATTTGATTGATATGTCTTGCCACTTGTTATGAAATATGATATATGTGACCATAAAATTTTTGGCACCAAATGAAAATAGCAAAACCATTCCACCATTGCATATTCACTTATGAACTTTACAGTTTTTGGAAAGAGGTAGACTTCATTTGTAATTCTTGCAACAGTATTTTTCTGGACCCCCATGCTTACTATCTGGGCCTCAGGAACTACATCTGGTAATTGTGACCATTCAAAGTCCACAAATTCCACTAAGTACAGGGGAATGGCAAAAACCATGAATGCTTTTGGAAAACCACATGATAATGGGTCTCTAAAAAACCTAGAGGATCACTGTGTACATCTGTAAAAAAAAATATTCCATCTAATTCTTATGCAGATGATTTTAAGGAAAGTAAGATCAAACTTTAAATGGAATTTCTAGGTCACAGGTTAGCTTTTTGATAAATGAATGCTTCTTAACTATTATTACTTGAGATAAGCAATGGTAAGTAGCTCTTTGTTCCACTTTTTAACAGATACACAAGAAAATAATCTTCAACCATGATTTATTTCTTTATTGATACCACAAAATTGCGTCTGGTTTCTGAAGAGGTTTAAAGAATTAGGGAGCTGACAAGTGACTCTGGAAGGTTAATCTCATTATTCTGCACTCTGTCCATATCAGTCTGGCCTCCTGCACAGAAAGGAGGAATTACCTGTTGACAGTTCAGCAGGGATACAAAACAGTTGGGGAGCATTATCCAGAAAAAGGTAATAATCCACATTCATTTTGCCCAGAACACTAGTGTAATCATGATTTTCTTTGAACTTCTAGTACTTAAAGATTAACACTTAAAGATAAGAAAATATCTCTGGTAATTATGAAAATACAATCTTAACAGGGGTAAAGATGATTTTGCGTGTTGCCATGACTAAATGAAATAATTTATGTAAAGTATTTTGCACTGTTCCTGGCCCATAAGCACTTGAAGATTATGTATAACTTTCCTAGTGGGTTAACATGAGTATTTGTTTCTCTAATGCATATGCAACACCTGGGTTGACTCAATCAATCTTTCAGGTGGTCACCATTTGAAAATATTGCCTCCTTTGAGTGCCATGCCCAATTACTGCACGGTGCTCCAGGGGATATCTGAAATGTAAAGTGGTCTCTGTGTCTATACCTTTCATTGCACAATTTGAATGCGACAATTAGAATCAAAAAGTAACTAACAGGAGAGGGCTTATCTAACACAGTATCTCAGTAGATGAGAGTCAGGATCACATAATGATTAAGTATAGGATCTCTATCTAGTGCAGGCTCTGAAACCTAGGAAAAGTAATGTATGCTTTCTTAGTACAGTTTTCTGGGGGGTTTGTATATAACAAGAATGTTCTTACAAGTTTTAATGTGATCGTGTGTATAATCCATTTAGATCTTAGAGAATGTCCAGTGATGTAGGGCTCAGGTTACAGCTCCAGACTATGAAAGCACAGGAATCTGATGACTAGATAGGTGTGCCAGGCTTTCATCACAGCACCTCCTATCCCCTCCTTCCATCCTCACTGCCCCCCGACACACACCACATTCCCAGTATGGCATCCTGGGCTTTGCTCCTTGGCTATCAGGAAATTCAACAAATCCACTTTAGAAAACATTGAAAGGAAAGAGAAGTTGTAGCTTCCTTCTCTGTGTGATACCATCCTCTCTTCATCTATGGTTGTCATTTGCATCACTGTCATCATTTGCTTTCCACTGAATCATTTTGGTTCTTCTAGAAGGCTCTTCCAGTCATTTAGTTTCCTTTCCTCCACAGGATACTTACCGCCACACTGTTTCCCCATTAATTCAGTTATGGTCCTTACACAGAGTCTTCTTTATTCATTAAGATAAGGCCTCAGCTTTTTTTTATTGTTATGTTAATCACCATACATTACATCATTAGTTTTTGACGTAGTGTTCCATGATTCATTGTTTGTGCATAACACCCAGTGCTCCATGCAGAATGTGCCCTCCTTAATACTCATCAGCAGGCTAACCCATCCTCCCAGCCCCCTCCCCTCTAGAACCCTCAGTTTGTTCTTCAGAGTCCATTGTCTCTCATGGTTCGTCTACCCCTCCGATTTCCCCCCCTTCATTCTTCCCCTCCTGCTATCTTCTTCTTCTTTTTTTTATCCTTAACATATATTGCATTATTTGTTTCAGAGGTACAGATCTGTGATTCAAAAGTCCTTGCACAATTCACAGCGCTCACCATAGCACATACCCTCCCCAGTGTCTATCACCCAGTCACCCCATCCCTCCCACCCCACCTCCCACTCCAGCAACCCTCAGTTTGTTTCCTGAGATTAAGAATTCCTCATATCAGTGAGGTCATATGATACATGTCTTTCTGTGATTGACTTATTTCGCTCAGCATAACACCCTCCAGTTCCATCCACGTCGTTGCAAATGGCAAGATCTCATTCCTTTTGATGGCTGCATAATATTCCATTGTATATATATACCACTTCTTCTTTATCCATTCATCTGTTGATGGACATCTTGGCTCTTTCCACAGTTTGGTTACCATGGACATTGCTGCTATAAACATCGGGGTGCACATACCCCTTTGGATCCCTACATTTGTATCTTTGGGGTAAATACCCAGTAGTGCAATTGCTGGATCGTATGGTAGCTCTATTTTCAACTTTTTGAGGAACCTCCATACTGTTCTCCGGAGTGGCTGCACCAGCTTGCATTCCCACCAACAGTGTAGGAGGGTTCCCCTTTCTCCGCATCCCCGCCAACATCTGTCGTTTCCTGACTTGTTAATTTTAGCCATTCTGACTGGTGTGAGGGGGTATCTCATTGAGGTTTTGATTTGGATTTCCCTGATGCCAAGCGATGTTGAGCACCGTCTCATGTGTCTGTTGGGGTAAGGCCTCAGCTTTAACAATTATTGGTCCAGTTCAATTTATTTCCAAAATGAAGCCAAAAAAATGAGGTTGAAATGCAAATATATCTACAAATGCAGTTTGGATCACATACTATACTGATAATGTAAGGCTTTTTATTCTATTTTATATCAATTTGTATCTTCCATTTGACTCACATTATATGCTTATAGAAAAACTCCACAATATATTAAATTGCATAAAGTTGGTGAGAAGGGGATTTTATTCTGTATCTGGCCTTTGTTTTGTCACTGAAACCTTATATTCCACATTTCCTCATTTAATTATTTAACAAAAAATGTATTGAACAAATATTCATATAAGGGACTTCGATATGGTCGGGGCAGGGGGGAAGGAATATGAACAAGGCATGGGCTCTACTCATTTACATTTCACAGTCCCAGGGACTAGCTATGACTTATAAAGTCTAAGAATTCCCCTTTCCTTTCTAAATGCTTTAAAGTCAATTTATAAATATATTTTGAATATTGACTAGTTCCCAATAAAAATAAAAACTCCAAGCATCACAGACTACCAAAGTTGAATGTTGTTTGTTGTTGGGTTTTTTTGTTTGTTTGTTTGCTTTGTTGTTGTTGTTTTTTTACCAGTTCCCATTTCTTATTCTCACCCCTAATTCTACCTCACAAAGGAAGGATATCCATAGAAAGGTGGAATCTCCTGGGATTTATAAAGGATGAATAGGAAAAAGGATATCCTAAGGAATTCTACCTAACAAGGTTGAATGTCCAGTTGAGAAGCTTATATAATATACAAATATTATAGTTTTATATTTTGTTCTTTGGCTAACCAAAAATCGCATATTCACATTATGTAAAGGTTATGTGTTATTAAGGAAAAAGGCAAGACATGGAGTCATATATAACAGAATATAAATCTCAGCTGGACTCCTAATTAGCTCTATATTTGGACAAGTTTTCAAATTTTTATGGTCTTAGTTTCTTTACTGTTTCTTTGAGAATAATAATAATATACGTACAACCAGATTTTGAGTTCTAAATGAAAAATATGATTTGATACAAATATTAAATATTCAAAGAGTATTAGGTCCCACCAAATAGGGGCTTCTAAAAATGATCCACTGATACAGAAATATTTTCAGTACATTATTCATTACTTTTTTTTTCTTTTCTCTTTTTTTTTTTAAAGATTTTATTTGACAGAGAGACACAGGCAAAGAGGGAACACAAGCAGGGCAAGTGGGAGAGGGAGAAGCAGGCTTCCCGTGGAGCAGGGAGCCCAATTCGGGGCTTGATCCCAGGACGCTGGGATCATGACCTGAGCCGAAGGCAGACGCCTAATGACTGAGCCACCCAGGCACCCCTACATTATTCATTACTTAATGTTAAGACATTGCTGCTCAAGCCAAGTGGAATACTGGCAATTCTCTGAAGGGTTTACTTTAGATTTTGCCAATTATACTTCTACCTGGTTCCTCAAAAATTATTACCTCTACTTTTATCACAGCAAAAAATATCCCTTATTCAAGGAGTTATAAGAAATGTTTTTATTCTATAGTTTATAACAATACTAATGAGAATTCATTCATTCATTTATTTGTTTAAGAGATACTGATGTAGTGCTTACTGTCTGCCAATTACTGGGCCACATACAGAAAAGAGAATGTTAAAAAAGACAAATTCTCTGCCCTCATGGGATAATGTTAATAAACTAATTTAAACAGGTCCCAAATGTTTTCATATACCCTATTTTACTGAATCCTGATGATGACCATGTAAGGTAGGTATTGTGAATACTGAGACAACTTCACTGATTGGAACACTAATGATTGAAGGTACAAAAAGAGTTTCTTGCCTAGCTAATCCCAAATCTGTTACCAAGACAGTACACCTCTTAAGAGAAGATTTTTAACTATCACTGCACAGTGCACCCAATTTGTGGGTCCCCACAACAAAACTGTCAGCAAACGTTGGTTCTTCATTGTTTATGGGGCTCACATCAGAATACGCCTTGTCCATTGCTAAATCATATGTAATTTTTTTATGGATGTCATTTCAAATAGCCCGCATCATGCTTCCTCTTCCATCAGTGCATGTAATTGAGAGCGGGCTTGGAGTTAGAGAAAGCTTATACTGAGCAATTTCCTCAATCTAAGAGAGTTTCTTTCACTATTATAATTTTCTGCTTATTGTTTGAGCTATAGAATAATAAATGCTTGATTACTTGTTCTTTTATAGCTGCATGTATTGTCTGTTTCTAGAAAACAGGGCTGTTTGTATATTACATTTTACAAAAGATTAGATCTATCACCTCATTACCTGGGGAGTATACCTCCATACATAATGTTTATCCCACAATCTTTCTTCTGTCCTACCTAGTTCAATTATCTTTCTCTCCTTCTTATTGCTTGGCATGCATTGTCTGAATTACTAGGCCATGAAATGTTCTTTTTCCTATAACTCAGTCTCTGCCATTTCCAAATCTTCCTTATGAGAGATATCAAAAAGAAGCACTTTATTTCTTTACAGAATTAATAAGATGAATGGTCTTAATTGCAACCTTTTAAGCTAATTAAAATGAAATTGGAATGCATATGGTAGAGATAAATGTCTCACTTTACTTCTGGAAATATTCATGACTTTTACATTTTATACTTTTAAAATTGTATGACTATTTATTTATTCAAATATATACAAATATATTGAAGCCTGCTGCACAAAACAATGAAAGTGGAAAAAATAATTTTATTGTTCATTGCTGTTCTTGGCACTCTACCGTGGTGATTTTAATTTGTGATTATTATTCATTAAGAACAAGAAAGATTTCTGGTTCTTACTAATTTTTTTTCCATTCCATTTTACATGAATAAAGGAAACTGTACCCTTAAAGCAGTAGCTCATGATTTCTGCACATTACAAACTAAGCTCAAATGCATAGGAACATCATCGGGAGATATTTATGACTATTTTTAAATAGTAACTTACATCCTGTCCATATACAAAGATCAATTATGCATATTAAAAAGTAATTAGTTCAAACTAAGACTTAAATTACATATAATGTGAATTAATCCTGAATATTTCTTGGCATTACAAAGTTTGGAAATGTGAATATCTGTCTCATGGGTACTCTCTACTATGCAATCATTCTTTTGGCTAATATAGACAATTATGTTTATAAGCTTTTCTCCAAAACATGTTTGAATGGTCATAGACAAATATATAAACTCTATGAGACAACAGTCTCCACACTGCATAGGCAGATGACTGGTCTATCTACTCTCTTCAGGTTTTCAGATTTCTGAAATTTTACTACCACTCTCACAAATACTTTTTAATGAGTTTATTCTCTTTTTTCCTTTTTCAAATGTACCATGGAGGTGTTGGAACTTGACAGAAGAAGAACATGCCTTTTCAGGCAGAGGTGAGTAGCCTATCTGCAAATAGGCACATTTAAGAAATATTTTCTTAAGGGCTGGGCATAGAAGTTAGTTCCAAAGACATTCTATAACTGAGACAAATTAAAGGGCTATATCCAGATAGGATATCTTACTCACTTATTAGAACATAAGAATTAGAATCTAAATTAGATATAGTTAACTAGGATATAAAGGTAAGAAAATGACCCCAAAACAAAACAAAACAAACAAACAAACAAAATGGGGTGGCTGGGTGGCTCAGTTCTTAAGCGTCTGCCTTTGGCTCAGGTCATGATCCCAGGATCCTGGGATCGAGCCCTGCATCAGCCTCCCTGCTCTGCGGGAAGCCTGCTTCTCCCTCTCCCACTCCCCCTGCTTGTGTTCCCTCTCTCACTTTCTCTCTCTCTGTCAAAAAAAAAAAAAAAAAAAAAAGCCAGAAGAGAGTATTTATGTGTGAATAGGTAAATCAGTTTAGATGGGGTTATAATACACTCATGCACATTTTCACAAGATTGACCTTGTATACATGGATACTGAAAAGAACTAAATCTTTAGTCCTTTAAGCTAAATCATTATTCATTTATTCTACATATTTTGGTAATCCCTATTAGGTGTCCAACTCACTGTGGACACACAGATCAAAAATTGAAAGAAATAATATATTTGCTTCCAAAGGGCTCACTAGTGAAGACACACACATATATATTCTTATTAAAGTTGAAACAAACAAACAAAAAAGTACTATTCAACACCAAATCAACAAAAACAAGACATTGTACTTACCATATTCTGAGTGAGGAGAAGAGTAACCTGTTCTTCAAATAATATGTGTAAAAGCTATAGTGCAGGTAGCAATGATTTATGTTTAATTCCAGACAGATGTAAATTTTTCATTGCTTTTATGACATGTTTTTGTATCATTTCTTGAAATATGACAGAAGTAAGTAAAACAATTATTTTTTTTCCCTTTACTATAGGAAAAGAATTAAGAAGGAAATGGGTGCCTGGATGACTCAGTCAATTAAGCATGTGATTCTTGGTTTTGGCTCTGGTCATGATCTCATGGGTCATGAGTGGAGCCCCACACAGAGCCCCAAGTCAGACTTCAAACTCAGCAGGGAGTCTTCTTGAGATTTGTCTCCCTCTGCCCCTCCCCTGCTCATGCACTTGCTCATGTGTGCACCTGTGCTCTCTCTCTCAAATAAATTTTTTTTTAAGTGCTCTCTCTCTCTCAAATAATTTTTTTTAAGAAGGAAACTTAGAAAATTGGCTTTCAAAATTGCCCCTAACTTCCAGTTTCAGCCCTGAAGTGTAAAGAGTTTGGAAGCCAGCATTCCCATACCTACAACAAGAAAAAGCTAGACAGGGCGCCTGGGTGGCTCAGTTGGTTAAGCAACTGCCTTCGGCTCAGGTCATGATCCTGGAGTCTCTGGATCGAGTCCCGCATCGGGCTCCCTGCTCAGCAGGGAGTCTGCTTCTCCCTCTGACCCTCCCCCCTCTCATGTGCTCTCTCTCATTCTCTCTGTCTCAAATAAATAAATAAAATCTTAAAAAAAAAAAAAAAAAGAAAAGAAAAAGCTAGACAAACAGAAAATCCACAACTTTTCGAAGTCATTAAACTGAGGAAACAGATTAAATCACAACCAAAATCTGGAGAGACAAGCATATCCCAAAAGTCACAGCCTAGCTCTGCATACTTAAAGAAGAATCCACTCAATCAAGAGTCTGGTAGAAACACTTAAATGCTAATTTTGATGAATTAGTGGAGGTTGTGGACTACCTTAAAAGTAAGAAATTCCTGGAATGCCTAGGTGGCTTAGTGGGTCAAGTGTCAGCCTTAGGCTCAGATCATGATCCCAGCGTCAGGCTCCCTGTTCAGCAGGGAGTCTGCTTCTCCCTCTCCCTGCTTCTCCTGTTCCCTCTGCCCCCCCTACTCATGCTCTCTCTCGAGTTCTCTACCTCTCTCTCTCTCCCCCTCTCAAATAAATAAAATCTTAAAAAAAAAAAAAGGGAAGAAATTCCTGGGAACAGCAGCCTTAGGTCCTCAGACTTTTGAAGGTTATACTGCCAGGAAAGCCACCAGATTCTCACTGTGAAGATTTGAGGAAGATTCACCTGTGGGTCTGGCAGGAGGAGAGACAGCATAATTATTGTGAAATACACCAGCAGCTTTCTCCCTAACAAATGCCTTCTCTCCAGGAGAACAGGCTTCCCCAGAGCCTTCTTATCCCAGTTTCGGGGAAGAGATTTTTCTCTCACTCCAGACTGCTCTGGTATTACTGTCTCATCCCAGGTGGAAACAACATGGGTGGGAGGAGGGACTAGAGATACAGGGAGGAAAAAAACAATACCACTGGAGAAACACTGTGAAGATCACAGCCCTGAAATACAGCCCCACTAAAACACTAAGATTTAATCAAATGATTATAGAACACCTCAGTTCCTCACTTCTTACCAACACACCAACAGGGACCCAATATAACAGTGGATTGCATCTGAAGGATGTGCAAGATACTGATTCTTTCCAAGGAGGAGTACTTAGGGAAGCCCAAAATCAAGAGAAGAGATAAAAACAGATCACAGAGGGATTTGAAGCCTCTGGCTACAACAACCACTAGCTATGACAACCTATAGGTGTAACAAACATTAAAGAGAGTCTAATTCATAGCCAAATTAACATAAATCCCCACACTGAAGTCCTACTTAATTCAGTTCTTATCACTTAGTATAAAATATCTGATTTTCAGTGGTAAAAGGGGGAATTAGAAGTCATGTCAAAAGTCAAAAGGATATGGATTATGAAAAGAAAAGGCAATAATCAGAATTGGACTCTGGTGTGTAGGAATTATCTGAGATGGAATTTAAAATAACTATGATTAATACATTAAGGGTTCTAATCAAAAGAGCAGACAGCATTCAAGAATTAATGGGCAATATAAGCAGAAAGATGAAAGTTCTACAAAAGTCAAAAGGAAATGCAAGAAATCAAAAACATTGCAACAGAAATGAGTAATGCCTTTGAGGGGCTCATACAACATAGCTAAAAAAAGAATCCATGGGCGGGCGCCTGGGTGGCTCAGTTGGTTAAGCGACTGCCTTCGGCTCAGGTCATGATCCTGGAGTCCCGGGATCGAGTCCCGCATCGGGCTCCCTGCTCAGCGGAGAGTCTGCTTCTCCCTCTGACCCTCCTCCCTCTCATGCTCTCTCTCTCTCATTCTCTCTGTCTCAAATAAATAAATAAAATCTTAAAAAAAAAAAAAAAAAGAATCCATGGGCTTGATAATGAAGCAATGTAAACGTCACAAAATAAAATGAAAAGAGATAAGCTAAACAAACAAGACAAAAAATAACATCTAAGAACTGTGGGGCTATTTCCACAGATGCAACATAGGTATAATTGGAATGTCAGAAGGAATAAAAGAGAATTAAGCAGAAGAAATATTTCGGGAAATAACAGGTGAATTTTCCAAAATGGATGATATACAATAAGCCACAGTTCTAGGATGTCCAGGAAACATCAGACAGAATGACTACCAAAACAAATAATCTTATAATCCTGAGCATACTATATTTAAATTGCAAAATACCAAAGGGAAAGTCTTGAAACCCAGGGGGTTAGGGTTGGCGATAGGCGAACAAGAAGAAATTAGAGAAAAGTTCCTAAAAACCATGCAAGCAATAAGGAAGTGTAGGTAAATACTTAAAATGTTGAAAGAAAAAAAAAAAAATCTAGGAAAAGTAAATATTTTCTCAATTATCAAAAACTGTGGTAATTCACTGCCACTAAATATAACCTGCAGGAAATGCTGAAAGTTTTTCAGACAGATGAAAAAAAATATGCAGGTCACACATTTAGATCTACATAAAGAACAGAAGAGTATCTAAGAATAAATAAATGAAACATTAAATACTTAATTTTTAAAAAAAAATTATTTTAAGTGGTTACATTAAAATATATTAGGCATTTATAGCATTCAGATAAATGAAATTAATGAGAGCAATATCACAAGGGGTTGTAGGTAGAAATTGGAAATAGTTATAATTTCCTACACTACATATGAAATGGTGTAGTATTTGCAAGTAAACTTACATAAGATAACAATGTATATTACAAATTCTAGGGCAAGCACTATTTTTTAATACAATGAATATTCTAATACAGGAGATAAAATCAAATTATATAAAATGCTTAACTAAAACCAGAAAAGGCAAAAAATAAAGTGGGGGGAAGAAACTAAAAAAAAAAAAAAAAAAAAAAAAAATCAATAAATATTAAATACTAAAATTAGTAACTTAATACCAATCCAACTATAGCAATAATCATTTTAAGTGTGAATGTCCTGAATACCCCAAATAAAAGGGAGATTGTCAGAAAGTATGAAAAATCAAGAATATATGTTGTCTAAACAAAGCCCACTTTACATATAAAGACACATTTAGGTTAAAAGTAAAGAACCAACCCACCCCCCCACCCCCACCCCCCCAAAAAAACACAAGAAAAACAGACTCTTAAATACAGAGAACAAACTGGTGGTTGCCAGCAGGGAGGTGGGTGGGGGTATAGGTGAAATAGATAGAAGGCATTAAGAGGAACAAATTTCCAGTTCTAAAATAAATAAGTCACAAAGATGAAAAGCACAGCATAGGGAATATAGTCAATAATATTATTATAATGTTGTATGGTAACTATACTTACTGTGCTGAGCACTGAGTAAAGTATGGAATTGTTGAATCAACATGTCATATAACTGAAACTAATATAACACTGTATGTTAATTATACATCAATAAAATAAATATCTCTGGAAAAAGAAATTGCATCATCTCTAAGTTCCCTTCCAACTCAAACACCATAGAATCTGTTCCAAACTCTTATGTGGCAAAGGAGTCTTGCTTTCTAAGACTATCTAGTAGCGATCCTGAGACCCAGGCCCAAACTCACAAATTAGCTTAAATCCCATTTTTTAAAAAGATTTATTTATTTATTTTAGAGAGAAAGAGGGAGAGAGAGACAGGGCGTGAGTGGGGGGAGAGGCAATGGGAGAGGGAGTCTCAAGCAGACTCCCTGCTAAGGGTGGAACCCGATGCGGGGCTTGATCCCAGGACCCTGAGACCATGACCTGAACCAGAATCAAGAGTCAGCCACTAAACTGGCTGAGTCACCCAGTTGCCCCCCCCATTTTTCTAAAACCTCTTTTGAAACATTAAAGCCCACATATATGTTTAAATAACTTTGTCAAATTTGCTCTCCTTGCAGAGGGCTTATTATTATTTTTCATTAAAATAAAAATCCCTCCGGTTGACATTCTAAATGTGTTTTCACTAGACCTTCAAAAAAAAAGAGTAAAGAATAAATAAAGATATACCATGCTAACACTTAACAAAAGAAAGCTGGAGTAACTACATTTTCTTCACACAAAGCATTTTTCAAAAAAAATTATAATGGTCAGGGATAAAGAGGGGCATTACAGAATGATAAAGATGTCAATTCTCAAAGAAAATACAACATTCTTATACATGGATGTAGATAACAACCAGAAGGTCAACATATATCAGGCAAAAACTAAGAGAACATCAAAGATAAATAGATAACTCCCCTATTATTGTCAGAGACTTCAACAACCCTCTGTTAGTAATCCAGCAGGCAGAATATCAGTAAAGACATAGCTGAATTGACTAGCACTATCAATCAACTTCATTGAACTGACATTTGTGGAATACACCATCGAACAACAGAACACACATCCATTTCAAGCTCACATGGACATTCGAGAGAGACCCTATTCTGGGCCGTAAACACAGCTTTAAAAACATGAATAATAGAAATTATACAAAGTATGATTTCAGATCAAATGAAATTTGATTTTTCAATTAAATCAAGGTTTTGCTGAGCATTTGTTATGTAGCTAACATTGCACCAGGCACAGAGGGAAACATTCGGTGATGACTCCATTGTGGTCCAATCACTAAGTTATAGAAATAAACTCTACTACTGGGAATCTGTGAGGTAAGAGGACAAGATAAAATTTGCTCTGAGTTGTATGTCACTGACTATAAGTACAGGAAAAGGCAGAGAAACAGTACATTTACACATGATGAGTTTGTCTGGGGAACATTCTCTTACAGTATTCTTTGAGGGACAGACTTTCACCTGTGATAGAATTCATTGAATAGCCTATCCTTTCCAGGAGAACACCTATGCTTGCTAATCAATTTCATAAATGAGTGGAGTTGTTTTGTGATTTAGTACTTCAGTCTGAAAAACATTTTAGCAAATGGTAATGAAGGGCCTTCTACTGGCCAGGAATTTGGGAGGTGATGGAAAAACAGAGAGGCGCAAAGGAGTATTCCTTAAATTCAGAATGCTGATGGTCAGCCCATGAATATAGAACCAAATAAGTAAAATAGAGTGCTCAAATTATTAAACATATCGTATTAGAGACAGATAGGAGGTAAGGATTGAAAAGCAGATCTGCCTTGAAGGTTAAATTTGAGGGTCTCTCATTTGAAAGTGCCACTTCTAAAGTTCAGCATATTCTCCTCCAGGAACATGGGATAAAGCACCGCATGATCCACTCACTGACATCTTTGGGGCTGCTCTAGCCCAGTGATCACACGCTAATCTGGTGGTTCACAACTAAGCAGTCTGGAGACAGTTTTTAATATAGTGACTGGGGGCAGTGGATGGAATTGGCATCTGGAGGTACAGGCCAGGGATCTGCCATACATTCCACAATACAAAGGACAGCCTCCTGCAACAAAGAATTATTGGATTCTCAATATCAGTAGTGCTCTGGTACAGGAACCGTGGGTGGGCTGTCAGCAGGCTGTCAGCATATCCTCATCACCCAGAATCGATCTTTGATCCTGATAATAAGAATGTGAACAAATTCTGCTCAGCTCCTCAGAGAAGGAGAGGAAGGTAGGGTAAGTTAACAACCATCAATGGAGAGGACCCAGCCAAACGAGGAGCATCAAGCTCCTTGATGCAGCTGTCCTACCCCACCCCAAAAGAAGGTGACTCTAAACGTATTTTCTACCCAACTTATCTTTATTTAAATCGATCTCTCTGATCTCACCTGACCCTGCTGACTTGATCCTCCATTCAACTCCACTACTCTATACCCTTCCTTCATTCCTTATACTGACTCTGATGCTCCAAACCCGATAAAGTATATTCCAAAATTTTACATTGTTTTAGAAAAGGTAAGTATTTTAGAGAAGGTGATTGATTTCCAGATAAGTTCTCCTAACTCTCATTTGAAACATTAGTCACTCTAACATATTTATTCAATTTAATAATCCATTTCATTGAATATATAATTCGGCTGAACCAGAAATTCCTCTTTTACTTTGGGTTAATGCCAAAGTATCAACCAACATTTGAACCTCCAAAGCAGTTGAAAGTTATCTGTTGTTGAATAATTACTACTCCTTGAGATGTATTAGCAAACCTTTCTTTTTATTTCTATGTTCACTTTCAAAATTTATTAGGCGTTTGAATTTTTAAAGAATTGAGCAGGCCTATAATCCAAGATTTTACAAGGATTTATAACTCTGTATTTCATTAAATATATGTCTGGAACTAGTGCTTTAATAGGAAAAAAAATGGGCTTTAGAATTCTGAAATGTAGTAATACATTTGATGGCCAAAATAAAGTAGGAAAGAAAAATGAATGGAAATTCTATAACATATCAAAAATGCATTTGAAAACATAAAACAATAGAAATAGATTTCTTTAGCACTAAGGAATTATTGTGTTTGTTAGTTTCAATTCCTTCAGAAATTTATCTTTAGGAGATAAATCACATCACTTCTAATAAGGAGAAAGACATATAATATGAACAAAATTGAAAAAGAAGGAAGAAGGGAAAATAAGTAGTGATGAAAATGAGAAATGGAACAAATTAAGAGAGTTGAGAAAGTGAGGGAGGTGCAGGCGCAGCAGAGGGACCCCCGGAAACCCAACTGGCCTGCTATTTTCAAAAGTAACAAAAGTAGGCTTAGCGTACTGAGATTTATTAAATCTGTTGAGAATAAGTTTTGTCTTTTCCTAAAGAATTGAAAAGGCATTTGAACCTATAATATAATACAGATTAAGAATTAATGTTACATATTTTGTTGTCTAGGAGCATTATACTTAATATCTCTCATTAAGAAGGCAGCATTGGGTCATTTGAGTACAGATTGGAATAACAGTTATGTTTTTGCGTCTAAATCTATTTCAGATTAAGTACCCATGACTCTATATTATCATTTGGGCCTCATTCTGTGTTCTTCCTCAATATGTACATTTAAAGAGAAATATTCCCATTGACAAGGGAGTGTTGTATGTTTTTGTGTGTCTGTACTTACACGCTTCTTTTTTAAAGATTTATTTATTTATCTATTTTAGAGAGAGAGTGTGTGAGTGGGGGGGAGGGGCGGAGGGAAAGAGAGAGAGAGAATCTCAAGCAGACTCCCCACTGAGCGCTCAATCTCAGGACCCTGAGATCATGAGCTGAGCCGAAACCAAGAGTCAGACGTTCAACTGACTGAGCCACCAGGGAGCCCTGTAGGTACATTCTTATTGGAAATCTTTATATTGTCAAGGGAATAGTTTTGAAATCTATAAACCCGTATCATCGAAACATTAAAGTTACTAATAAACTCGATGCAATTTGTAGAAATGATTGCCCTTAAAAGTTATCTTCCATAGTAAGTGTTTTCTATGGAAGAAGGTTTAAAAACTCAGTTTCTTTTTTAATACAGAACACTATTTGAAAATAACTGTTTTTCCTATAATCATCAAATATTCAACCAAAAGACAAACTAACAAACAAAACCAAAAATATTCTCTCTAGTTTTCACCTTGTTAGACTTTCAAAGTAAGCGTTATCTCAGGAAAACCTTCCCAGATTAAATCTGGTATTGCTCTTGCTTTTATCATTTTAAGTCATTCTCATAGGTTTAAATATTTTTGCATGTTTATTTAACTAATGTCTGTATGCCCTTACCACACAATGCTTCCAGACGGCAAAGTATGTGTCACTTTTACGTCTAGTGACTGACATATCATGATGGCTGACATGTTTGTGAACGGAATAGGCAGGTTTAGCAGGAACTCTGAGAAGATGGAGAGCATGTGCTGTGTCTGCTATCCCCTGGCCACGGTGACCCACGAATTACATTTTGTCCTGAAACATCTTCAAAGTTCCCACTTTCTCTTTTACTGGAAGATACCACAATAAATTTAGGTCATGCATATTTATCACCCATATCCTCAGTCTCTCTCTTGTTGCTAATGAGGAAGCATTACATGCAAATATAAAGTGATGATGTGTTTACGGTCAAACCTCCTTTGATTAAAATTAATAAAGAGAGGAGCATGGCTATGAGGTAGGATTCTCACCAGCTTTTCTATTTCTTTTCTAAGTGTATCTCCCCAGTGTTCAGCAGGCTTTATCTTGCTAAATGTTAGAAGATTATGCTAATTAGTAAACAAGTGAAGACAGCAGAAGGGATGAGCAGAACATTAATTTATCCTGCTTAAGGCTTTAAATAAAATCTTCTCAGACCATGAGGGGAAAAAAAGAACTTGGACAGCTTTTTAATAATAACACACAGCTATTAATGAATATTTTCTTATGAATTATCTTTACCTAACTCCCTGAGAAGAGCCATCTGAAATGTAGTACTTTTCCAAAAAAGCCACAAGAAATTGACATGCCCAGTTCTGCAGAACAAGAACATTTTATGTTTTATTTCATCTTGTTTTAAGCTTGGTGGGTTAGAATTTGTTAGCTCATTGTATTGTAAAATATACCTCTGTAGCAAACTACTATTGCAGTGCTTTGTCATTGACCCATAGAAGTTGGCATCCTGTAGGATTATCCTGCTAGTGATTTCGTATGCAGGGCCCACTGGAGCTGTGTTCTGCTGACAAGCCACAGAGTCTAAACTTTTAAAAGAAGTGAGTTACGTTTAACAACATCCCTGCATTTTTCCTAAAAAGAAATGAAATATTTAGAGAAGGTCGACAGTTTTAGGAAGCAGAAAAGAACTGTCACCGGAGGCCACTATGTTTTCCCTAGTGTGAGGTTCCCAGCTGAGGTGACACACTGTTTATCTCAGGGACCTTCTGCAGACATGTTGTGAATTTGATAAAATGTATAAAATCTATAGCGTTCACTTGTCAGAGGAAAAAGGCCTTTTGCTTCCTTGTAGAAACCTGCAGGAGAATACAGATTCTTGCAGAGTTGATCGCTATGGGTGCCACGTCAGGATAAAAAGGAGAGGGCAAACCGTGGGTAGCTTCCGGATACTCAGACACCCTGACAAGCAGAGGAATACAGGGGTCTGAGCAAGAGGCCACAGAGGAACAAACCGAGTGATGAAAAGTCAGGGAACTGTCCCCAGGAGAGAAAGAGAGAAAAACGAGGTTCATTACAGCTCGAAAGAAAGAAGGTTGAATGGACACCTAATCTTTAAGGAGAGGAAATATGGCCTATGGAACAATGAGCAGTGGCCTTTTCTGTTAACTGAGGAAGTGAGTTAGCATTTTAGCAAGAGGATTCAGGTTAAGCCTTGAGAAGCAACTTGCGCTGCCCAGTAGGAATCCATGTTATCAAGGAAAACTTCAAATTTTCCTTGTCAAGATATTTATTAGTCTGAAATCTGTGCATTCGTGAGCTCCACCCAAAACTACAGATTTGTTTTCAAGTGACTTCCAACTTTTGAATTCTGTGTCCTAGATTCCAAGAGGAGAGGGTTTATGAATAGGGTCAAGCCTAGAGGCTATAATTTTCTATGTTTCTAAACAATTCCCTAAACTGCAACTTCATGGAGTCAGAAATCCCAATAAGGAGTCATGATACTGGAATCACTTGATAGGAGATATCAAGTTCTCAGAATAAAATAGGCACATATGTATTTTAATATTTTTTAGTGCCAATCCCAAATTAATTTAATTGCATTCAATGCTTATTTATGAAGAGCTCATTTCAAATTCTTGGTAAGGCTTCCCTTCAACAATATGCTATTAGTGGTTAAGTTTGGGGGAAATCAAAAATTATGTGTGGACTTTCAACTCTGTAGGGTTAGGGTTAACCCTAAACCCTGCATTGTTTGAAGGTCAACTGTACTCAAAATACCCAAAAGATGTGTTTTTTGAAATGCTTAATCAAATAGAAAAATCCCCTGACAGTATGAATTCAAAACAAGAGAATTCATAACTTAACAATACTTCAATAGAAACAAGACATTTCCAATAGAGTCGTGTTTTTAAAAAATAAGGAAAAATGTGATAAATTGAAAATCATACTTAAATAACTTATATACTTAATTTACCCAGTTGACTCCACTGACACCTTCCCTGATAATAACCAAAAAATAAAATCAACAAATAAGCACATTTCTTTCATCCATCCATGACATAGTAGGGAAAGAAGCAATTACCCTGGAGAGAAAATTAGCAATAACTGCATCATTGCCTTGATGTGAGAAATCCTTTCAGATGCTTAGGCTCCGAGCAGAGAGGAAAAACAAAAATTGATTTTTTTCTGAGATTTTTACAACCACGCCCCAGCCCTAAGGTAGGTTTACCACCCAATAGAAATTACTTCGGTAACCCAAAGAGCTGCAAGATGCTAATTTATTTGAAAATTCTAACTCATGGATCTATAGTGATTGTGGAAACCTGTAGAAGCAAAGAGAAATTTTTTTCAGGAGGAATTGTCATCTGAGGTCAAATAATTCAAGTAATTTCCATATATAAATATCCACAGAAATGCACATTTCACATTAAAATAGAAAATACACAAAGTAATATTATCATTAATGGATACAAAAGTTAATACAAGGGGTGCCTGGGTGGCTCAATCGAGTCCAACTCTTGATTTCAGCTCAGGTCATGATCTCAGACTCCTGAGATGGAGCCCTACATAGGACTCCATGCTCAGTGGGAAGTCTGCTTTTCCCTCTCTCTCTGCCCCTCCCCCTAGCTCACGCGGGCATGCTCGCACTCTCTCTCTCTCAAATAAATACATTTTTAAAAAGTTAATAAAAGAATAAGCCTCAAAATCATTAAATAATTGTATGATAAAAATAGAATTTCAGATGCAGGATCTAGTTACAATGTAGCTATAAAGTGCTGCCTTGTCTTTGCCCCCTGCTCAAAATAAAGCTGTTACCTTTCTAGCCCTGTCCGCCATGGTGCTTAGCAGCCAGGGATGCATGGTCTCAGACATGTTTACCAAGTAAAACACTGACTTGAGGGGCGCCTGGGTGGCTCAGTCATTAAGCGTCTGCTTTGGCTCAGGTCATGATCTCAGGGTCCTGTTCTGGAGCCCTGCATCGGGCTCCCTGCTCAGCGGGGAGTCTACTTCTCCCTCTCCCACTCCCCCTGCTTGTGTTCCCTCTCTCACTGTGTCTCTCTCTGTCAAATAAATAAATAAAATCTTTAAAAAAAAATAAAAAGAAATAAAAAGAATTTCAGATATTTTAATAGGTTCTTAGAAATAAAGCAAAGGCGTACAAATTTGAACAAGGAAGATTTCAAATTCTTTCAAATAAATAATGGCTGGGGGTGGGTGTGCTTCTGTATGCCACTATCTGCTCGTTGTTTGGGGAAAGAAAAGGGACAGAGAAATGGGGACTGATGAATCACTGTGATGGTAAATTTTATGTGTCAACTTCGCTAGTCCATGGTACCCACACATTTGGTCAAATACCAGTCTAGATGCTGCTGTGAAGATATTTTTTACCTGAGATTAACACGTAGTCTGATTATCCTCCATATCTACACGGGCCTCATCTAACCATCTGAAGGCCATAGAGAAAAAGACTGAAGGACCCCAAGGAAGAGAGGGTTCTGTCTCCACCGTGCTTCCAATTCCAGCAGTGGCATCGACTCTTCCCTCAGTTTCTAGCCTGTCTGACCTGTAAATTCTGGATTTATCACTTCCCCAAAATCATATAAACCAATTCCTTAAAATAAATCTCTCCCTCCCTTCTTCCCTGGCCTCTCCCTCTCCGCCTCCCCCTCCCTCCATGCCAACGGAGGGACCACCCTGAAAGCTCAAATGCTACCTCTAATATGACTAGTGGAGAAGACCCTCCTCCTAGTCGCATTACCTTGAAAAACTAAGAATCCAGAGAAGTTCAGCTTATAAGCCTATTTTCTACTCATCTAGAAAATATCAAAAGGGTAAATCAGCATCTTAAAGGCAGAAAGGACCCAACAAAAATTGACTCCCTGAACTTAACTTGAAGAAAACAGGAGAGCAGGCAAGATCATGAAACAAAGAATAACCGTACAACAACTCGAACAATAATGACAACAACACAACTGCCTGGTATAAATGTACACTTAGAACCGAGATGATGTTGTAAAGAGACATGATGGTTCCTAAAGAGGAGTGCTGCCCTGTAAATGACTTAGTGAGTATTAGCTGAATGAAGGGCTGGCTCTGTGGCTGTGGGTGCGTGGGTGGGGTGGGGAATGTGCGTGGGGGGGTGGAAGTATGGGTATGTGTGGGTGTGGGTGTGTGTGGGTGTAAAAGACAGATATAAAGAAAGAAAGAGACAGTGAACGAGAGACAGAGAGATATGACAAATCAAGGGAAAGACGCTGAAAGCACAGATACTCTGGACCATCAACTGTATTAACTGTTATGCCACAAACCAAAGTAAAAAGAAGATGAGATAAGAATTTTAGTAAAATAATAATACTTTGAGAAGCCTTAACTAGTGATCTGAGGTTGCAATTACTTCATAGCTAAAATTCTTACTGAATTTGAAATGCTCTTTTTATGTTGGTGTTATTGTTGCCCTCATTTCAGTGAGTTTCAGGGAATAGAACAGAATTGAATGCCTCTACTCTGCCATCACTTGATTAGTAATTACTGACTTAAGTAAGATTCCACTCCTTTAATATATTAACATTATATAAATATTGATCTTATTCTATTCCCATCAATCTTTGTGTATCAATATTATCATTTTATTTTTTTTTAAAGATTTTATTTATTTGAGAGAGAGAATGAGAGAGAGAGAGCATGAGAGGGGGGAGGGTCAGAGGGAGAAGCAGACTCCCCGCTGAGCAGGGAGCCCGATGTGGGACTTGATCCCGGGACTCCAGGATCATGACCTGAGCCGAAGGCAGTCGCTTTAACCAACTGAGCCACCCAGGCACCCCAATATTATCATTTTAAAATATACGATGCATTGTTTCACTTTTGCATTTTATCTTATTATTTTTTTTTGCAAAAATTCTCTGATTATTCTCATACTTTCCCTTGAAGATGAATTTTAGAATTCTTTTCACTACTTCACAAAACAGCCCCACCTGCTGGGACATTGGTTCATCGTGACTGAATTGCTGGCCATATCTCTTTCTCTTTTGGGTATGCCTAATAATTTCCATCGCTGGCTCAATTTCAATGAAGATAATTCTGAAATTTTTATTATACTTTTCAGGTTCACTTGAAATAATTGGCCTTTGTCCTTTAAATGTTTTTTTTTTTTTTTTTAAGGCCACCCATTAGTTCATGTGTTAATAAGTGTCACGTGTTTGGCCTCTAGGGTGCCCTGTAGCTTTCTGTCTTGTTTCTTTCCAATTGAAGTACTCTTTGTTCTCTGACTCCTACTTCTGTGGTCAGCCTCTGTGTTTTGCAGTCTGCCATCTGCTTTTGTTGTGAAAGTGTTACTATAATTTGTTCCTTTGGATGAAACTAACTTTCTTGTTGATGATGTTGGAGCTGAAAATGGTTTCCTTTGCTATGGCGAAATAGAAATAGTTTTTCCTTCATGTACGGTATCATTGAGCATCTCCTCTGACTGCAAGAGCTCAGAGATTTGCTTTATCATTTATCATTTCATACTCAACACTGAGAATCAGATTTATTTCCAATGACATTGACAGTAAAGGAAGGGTAGTAAGGCGATGCAGTTTTAGGATCATACCCCTCTGAACTTGGCTTTGGACAATTTCCTGTTGATGTATGTAGTTGGGTATTAGTGTATGTTATGCTCATGTTATGTTTACTCATTCTTTTATTCTTTTAACAAGCTTTCATTAATTAGCTATAGTCTTCCAGGTGTTACATTATTGCAAAAGATGGAAACATTTAGAAACCATGGTTCTTATTCTGAAACAGCTCATAGTCTATTATAATAATAGACAAATGAACCAGAATTTTAGAGCACTGGGTAAGCATTATGGATAAGCACTATGAAAGCAGGAAACATGGGAAATGGTTGCATAGGGAAAGAACCAAGCTCTGGTTAGTGCACGATCAGGGGAAGCACCCTTGTGAATGCTGTGACTGAACCAAATCTTGCAGGATGAGAAATTAGCCAGCCAGTGCATGGGTAAAGAGCATTCCTACAGTGAAGAGCACATGCATATGGAAACAACTGGAAGAAAGCAGAGTCCATTCAGATTTTTAGTGCATTTCTCTAAGACTGACGTATATGGTATAAGGGAAATGTAGTAAGAACTGTGGCTGGCAAAGAATACAGATGATAGAGTTACAAGCAAAACAGTTTACAAAATAAACTATACAACATTTATGTAAAGGTTACCATAAAGGACAAACAAGTGAAATACTTTTTACATTACAGTGGTTGGAATAAAAATTGGGATTGAATGGGTTCTAGAAAGCAGAATACTCAAATATGTGGATACCAATCTACAGAAACAGTGTGAACTTCAGATAGCCAGTCAGGAGCAATATGCAGAGAGGAAGATGAGGGGGGCTGCCCCAGAAAAGATGATGTCTGTTCTGCCAATAGAAAAATGTTGAACTGAAAGCCAAAAAGAACAAACAGAAAATACCTGGAAATGCAGATGATGGCAGACCAGGGAGACACCTCAGCCTCCTCACAAGTAAAGGGCCCCAGTGGATCCTACTGTTGACACTGAGGAAGTTATTCATGAACAGAATTAAAGATTCTTAAAGAACTAAAACCGTGGTTTGTTGAGGATTAGGACTTAACTACCAGGCAGCAACAGGTCTTCTATCCTCCTGCCAAGAAAAACGTGGACTCCATTCTATGCACAATACAAGAAATCTCAGGAAAACACAGATAATAAGGAGTACGCAGTTAATGAGGCTGTGGCAGGGATAAAGGAATACTTCAAAGTACTTTTGGGCACTCAGCTACTCTACAAATTTGAGAGACCCCGGGACACGGAGATCCTCGCAAACCATCTGGATGCACCCATGATCAGGTGTATTGGGCACCACATCTACTGAGATTATTTTTACGAACTGGAGCGATATTGGCCTACACAGCTCTGGATGAGAAGAACCTCATGTTATTACTGAATTATATTCATAATTTCCTAAAATACCTGGCAAAGAATTCTGCAACCTTGTTTAGAGCCAGCGATTATGAAGTGGCACCATCGGAAGGCTGTGTGAGGCGAGGCCCTGACACTTTGTTCGGATCTCTGGAAACACATTTTTGTTTTTAGTCCTTCTCTTGCACAAATGATGTACTTTGAACATATTAGTGTTTAACAATTGATGTTTGTTTTATGCTTGATTTTAAAATAAAATCAATAAAATAAAATAAATAGGAAATAAAATAGGAAAATAAAAAGGATTATAGCTCCAAAAACAAAACAAAACAAAATAAACTATACATGATTCCCTGACTCCGGAAGAATTGAAAGCACTTCTGTATCATTTATGATGTATCGACACTTAAATAATCTTGGGAAGATTATCTATAAAAGAGTTTTCAAAACCTCCTGAGGGTAAAAAGTAGAAAAATATTTACTTCATTAAAAATTTAAGGACACTGATCTCTGTCGTCAAAAGTGTCTTCCCAGTCAAGTCTTTAGACCATTGCTTCTGACTTCCTTCTTGTGGGAATTATAAATCTGTCACTCTCCCATTTCAGTTAAGCAAGAAAATAGGTGATGTCATTCCCCAGGCCACCACTCTCTGCCTTCACAGCCCTAAGTTTAAGCTGTCTCTGAAGGACCAGTCAAGGACTTACTAGACCTTCATGGAGTCTCAAAACCATCTGTTTCTGTTTTGACCTGAAGTCTTATAGCAGCCAATTCCTGTGACAGGGTTTTATTCATTTCTTGAAATCTTAGCTTAAGCTTTTCCATTGTAAGCATATACCAGATTTTCTTTGTCCACCTAAGCACTAATGGATATTTAGGTCCCTTCCATGTGTAGGATGCTGTGGATACCACAGCAATCGACATGATAGTACACATTTCCTGATGGGAAAATTCACTACTGCAGAGTTTTCTAAAGTGAATTTGACACAATGACTCTTAGCAGCTCAACTGTTTCCCTCCAAAATTTATGGTGAAGTTCTAACCTCCCCCTGACCATACCTCAGAGTGTGACTTCATTTGGAGGTACGGTCCTTAAAGAGGTAATTAAGGTAACATGAGGTCACAGGGGCTGGCTCTAATCCAATATGACTGGTTTCCTGAGGAAATGAGGACACAGACACATAGGGTGAGAAGACCATATGAAGACACAGGGAGAACGTGGCCATCTGTAAGCCAAGTAAAAAGGCCTCAGAAGAAACCAACCCTGACAACACCGTTTATCTTGGACCTCCAGCTTCCAGGACTGTGAGAAAATAAATTTCTGTCAGTTAAGCCACCCAGTCTATGGTCTTCTGTTATGGCAAGCCTAGAAAACTAATACGACTGCTTTCAAAACTCCAAAATTCTAAGGCTTATCTCTAACATTTATCAGGAAAAATAATATAGTAATAATCTGTCTAGTGTATTCCTGGTGTAATGCACTACACAAACTGCCTTACATATAGCATATCCTAAAATTCTCCAGGTAACTGTATGGAATAGGTATTATTACGATCCTTCACATTTTTAAAAGTTTCAGGTAGGTTCGGGAATAGCAAAGATCACAAAGTAAAATTAACAGAACTAAATGCCATCAAGCCTGTGCTTCAATTAGCCACACTTTATGCCAGAACCGTCGACTTCCTTGATTTCTGGGGAAGTGTAGGAAATCGAGGGTGGTGACCGAAGCTAATAGTCAAAATCGTTTTTTAAACAAGATTACTGAGGATGAGCATGACCTTTCAGATCAATAAGTACTATCAGGCCACATTAAATAAAATAGTTTAGTAAAATGTTTTCGAAGTGGACAAACAACTGAATGAAATAGGCTATGATCTAGTTGGAAGTGTCTCCACATACAGAAATTTAAAATCTAAAATGCATTTAAAATACACGGGGAAAGATCAGGCATTCAAACAACTGTAGGGAAGCTCCTATGTCTATAGAAAAAAAAAAATCCAAAAAATTAAGCAGATAGCAAAAATAAACTTAATTCTGTGTGGTTAAAACTAAATCCCAAGTGCAATCATCCCTCATGCAAACAGATGTATCGGGCATTCTGGAAAGCTACAAAACCCCTTGTCCCCTTTGTTTGATATAATTTCAGTTCCTCTCACCCCTTTGGTCACTCAGCTAATAACACATCTGTTCCCTTAATTTTACTTGCAACACATGGAAGTCAGAAGAGAATACAACACCCCTTGTGACTTTGCCAGTTCTGAATAGAGCAGAATATTACTGCACTTGTTCCAGACAGTTTATTTCTCGTAATGAACTTACGATAACACTAAATTTTTGTTGACAGCCATATCACACCAGTGAATCATACTGATTAACCCACAATTTGAAGTCTGCTCCATGTGAATCACCTGTAATCAAGTTTCCTCCAGCCATGCTTTACTAAGCCTGTGACCTCATCAAAGGAGAGAAAAATATTGTCTCATAGGAATTTAAACTATTGAAATAATGTTACTACTTAGAAATCAGCTCTTCTTTTCCTAAGTAATTTAATAAACCGTCTTCAATAATTTAAGATTTCCAGTGACCTCATCAAAGGAGAGAAAATATTGTCTCATAGGAATTTAAACTATTGAAATAATGTTACTACTTGGAAATCAGCTCTTCTTTTCCTAAGTAATTTAATAAACCGTCTTCAATAATTTAAGATTTGTCTTACATCAGTTTGAAGCTACGAAGTCTAGAGGTTTATAAAATTTCATTTACTCATATATTTTAAAAAATAAGAAGCATTTCCTTCTCTTCATTGTCTTAGTACTTTGCCCACTGAAGATCCTTAATTGTGCTTTGATAAAAATATATGGCAACTGTCTCTATCAATAACATCTCAAGCAGATCCACTATATATATCAATACCATAAGTATATATAAACCTTGATTCTGATATGAATTTTCTTTGTGATGTCCATAATTCATTTTATACATCATTTTATATATCAGTCAACACCAGAAATAAAAACAACTTCACTAAAAGGCTTGTAAAAGACATAAAATCATGAACATGAAATAAACCAATTTATGGGATATTATAGGTGCAAATGGATGGACTGTGTCAGAACTACACTTGTACAAAGGAGCTCCCCAGGGTTTCCATTTTTTTACTTTCAGAACAAACACCTGTACAATTTTAGAGAATTCCTCAAAGGTTTTTGAGGACAAAGGGATTTCAATAGAGATCAATAGATACAAGTTAGGTATTTAAGTAATTGGGCTTATGCCGTCAGAAAAGAATAGATGTAATTCCTAAGTCACATTCTTTAAATTGCCCATGCAGATAAAAAAGTTTAGAGCAGAGGCTGTAATGGGAATGGCCCTGTTTTCTGAGAGCAGTGGGCCATTTGCTCTGACACATAATATGGCAGATCAATTCATGAGGTGTTTGTGTTAGAGAAGAGAGCATGCTCAAAATACTTCCATAGACACAGAAACTATGAATCACAATGAATTCTAAAATCTTGGTAGATTTTTTTTTCTTAGGAAAAAAATAGGAGAAATGATTCTACTCATAGGACATAAGTCAGTATCTTAAAAGACATGCCATTTAAGTAATCATCATAGCAATAAATAGCCAGTATGGCACAAGTCACTTAAATGTTACTCAATATTCTATCAGGATTAGAATATTTTCTCAAAAATTATACATACTATAATCCTTACTTAAAGACTCATATGTATAAAGTATAGAAGTATTTCAGAACGGAGGTGGCAGGAAACTCGAGCCAAATGGTTTAGAGAATTTAAAATTATTTGACACCTAAACATTTAAAAATAGATAAATATAAAAACATTTGACACCTAAATACAAATGTATATATACATGTATTGTATGTATATTTATTTACATATGCATATACTTCTGTGTATGTGTGTGTATACATATGTAATTGGGTTGCCGTGGTTTTAATTTGCCTTTTGGAAAATTAAAAATTTAAAAAAAAAAAAAACCTCCTACGACTATGGTATCTTTGTAAAAAGAAAAAGTATATTCATTTCCACAGTTAGGAATAACAGATTCTCAGATAAAAAAGGAAGGTTAGGCCAAATCAAACAAAAATGTATTTTAAAATAATAATCTATACTTTTTTCCTAATTTGGCTGAATATAATTCTTTAAGAACTGCTCATTAGGTTCAAGCCAACATTTACTTATTAATTGCTGCAGTGTAAAATCATTAATGTATTTGCACAAAGACACAGTTGGATGGTGGCAGACACTAACCTGATCCCAAATAACATGCTGTATTCAATGCATCTAATTGCTGGAAAATCTACACCTTAGAGTCTCCATTTCTATTGCAATATACATATTATTCTTTGTCTAATATACAGATTATATCCCAAATATCAGTTATGTCAAACTAAGAAAAAAGTATCACATATAAAAATTAGCATCCTGGGTCACTTTAATACAGGGTTTAGCAAACTTTTCTCTAAAGAGCCAGAGAGTAAATATTTCAGGCTTTATGGTGCATATAATCTCTATTACAACTATTCAACTCTGTGGTCATAGTGTGAAAGCAGCCATAGATAATATGTAAACAAATTAGCATAGCTGTATTTCAGTAAAACTTTATGGACACTGAAATTTGAATGTCATAGAATTTTCATGTCATAAAATAGTATTCTCCTTTTGATTTTTTCCAACCATTTAAAAATACAAAAATCATTCTTAGCCTGTAGGCTGTATGAAACAGGTAGCAGGCTGGATTAGCTCAAGGGCTATAATTTGCTGACCCCGCAATATGCAAATATATGACAACTAGAATGACTTCTGCAATAACTTAATTTGCATAGAGTTTACTTAAATTCTACCTAGTCATCTTACAACTGTATACAGTGGATCCAAAAAGATGGCAATCCACAGCACCAATCCACAATTCTCCCCTTGACCTAACTTGAACATGCTAGAGATCCACTTTTCAGAAATCATATTTATGTAGAACATGTAAGTGATCAGTTAGTTCTCCACGTGTGATATAAAAAATGGAGGTGTGCAACTTTGTGCACGTACTAGCCTCTGCAAACCAAATAGTAGATGAGTTACACTCTACTCTTTGGGCCAAAGATTCAATTAACCTGAGCAGAATATATGGAGTTGACTTTATAAAAATTCAAATTATTCTATATAAACCCCTGCCTGAATTATACTGCAGTGTTCTCTGGCACATGAAGCAAGCTCAGGAGGAATATCTCTTTGAATCTCCACTAGAGTGGGGACACACTGTGCCATGTACCAGTCCCTGCAATACTCCCACATGGCCAGTTAAGGAGCTTAATGGAAAAGGCTACTTACCTCTACAAGCCCTGAGGGCAATCAACAGACCCCCCCCTCCCCCCCACCCCCCCACTCCCCGCTCCCTAGATTCCAGGGAGTTTCTATCTGCTAAACAAACACTTTACAATGGCAGATTCATTTGCCATCTTTTTTCGATCCCAGTAGGTGAAGGTAGTTAGTATTTCTTTGTTCTTTTGGTGGGACTATCGGCAGTATACCCAGTTAGTCATGCCTCAGGTATGGATAAGAACTCTCTCATATTTCCCTCAATGTCTAAATGATAAACTTAAAGATTTGATTTTTGCTTGAGGATTCACTCTGAAATGGCATGGAGAATATTTAGCACCGTGCTCTCCTGAAATAGTCCACAGGACTCCATATAATTTTTTAAATTAGCTGAAGAGCTGCACAGAGCATCAAGAGAAAACTCTTAAATCTATAAAGAATCTGTGCAATATTTGGTCACAATCTCAGAAGATGGATGTTTTCTGTACTCTGTGAAAATAAAGGCTCTCCACTTATATCTGTCTCCAGAATAAAAGACAACTCAAGGTTTTTGTTCGGTTGGTTTGGGTTTTTTTGTATGTTTGCTCGATTGCTTGCTTTTAGGATTGACTGTTTCCTGTAGACAATAATTATTATTTGTTCTAATATAGCTCAGCCCTTACATCTCCCATGGATCCAAACGCTGACAAGCCTCCTCATTAAAGGCCTGTCTGCAGCAACCTGCAACTTTGGGTATCCCTAACTATACAAAAACCATACATCTTGCTGTTTATGAGAGAGAAGGCTGACTGCGTTAGGACACAGTAAGATGGTTCATACAAGAGTCCACTGCCATTAGCATAACCCTCCATTCAGGAGCACAGGCAGGCCTTTCCTGCTTGTGTGAAGTTACCAGCAGCAGCCAAACTGCTTGAAGCTTCTGTGGGTATGATACTTGTTTTTTCCACTAACTCCATGGGCTCCAATTCCAAGAACTCTGGTTAATTCTTATATGATCATGTGAAAGCTTATGAAAACCTTTTATTGTCTACTTTGTTTGCCAATATTAAACCTTACTCAAATCTTAATCCTGCAATTTTACTCCTTCTAGATGAAGGAGAATGCAGGACTATTTGGCTATAATCCAGGAATCAAATATACTCAGGTCTGATTTTATAGACTCCTCTTGTTTGATCCTGAATTAATGTTGTTTGATTTGGCTCTTATCTTAAAAATGGCAAAAGCATTCCCTGCATGGGATATGGTGTAACCACTGAACTTATGGTCACTGAAGAAGTTTCTTTCCTAATGTTTAATCTGCTCAGGTAACTAAACTGAGTACCTATGATTTGAGCCGGAACCCTGGAAAAAGTTAAAGGAATAAAAACATTTATACAAACAATAGATGCGCTTTTGGAGTTGTGCATGACTTGATGGTATTATGACCTCAATAGGGAAGACAATTAAGAATGACAAAAATATCAGTGACTTCGCAGAAACTTGTCAATGTCCCAAAGAGCTATCTGTAATTTAACTATGATCCCATATAAGAGACCACTCCAGAAGCTAAGGGCAATGCTTTGCCTAACTTCCTTGGTCAACAAGTGGTTTTTACCACCCAGGTATTTTAAGTGCTAATACATTTAGAAAGATTTTGATCGACTCAAAGCAATCAGCTCAATCCTCTGATAAATAAAAACATACTGTCTATCAAAGGAATGCTTTCTCCATATTCATGAATTTTAATGATTTTGTCATGGCTTCTCAGGAGAGCCACAATTAATCCAATGGATCCTGGTCAAATTACTCTTTTATCGCCCTTAACAATTTAATGAAAGAGATAGTTTCTACAAGTCTCGCATGTAACCACAAAATCCTTAGGATATATAACGGTAAAAAAATGGTCCAGAGCTTCCTCCTCAAAGTTTTCTGAAGCAAATTAATCTCATTCAACTGCCCATCTTTAAACTGCGAATATCTACTAGTTCCTGTTTGCAAAGTTTCTGGTTGGATAGATTTTCACTGATAGAGGAGTAGAAGTGGCAAAGTACACTCTGTGTTCTCTACACAGAAACAGCTACCAAGCTTATTCTCTTAACCCAGAAATTTTACTTCATGTTCATATCACCATGAGTTAAGAAATTCAGAAACAGGGGTGCCTGGGTGGCTCAGTCCTTAAGCGTCTGCCTTCTGCTCAGGTCGTGATCCCGGGGTCCTGGGATGGAGCCCCGCGGCGGGCTCCCTGCTCCGCGGGAAGCCTGCTTCTCCCTCTCACACTCCCCTTGCTTGTGTTCCCTCTCTCGCTGCCTCTCTCTCTGTCAAATAAATAAATAAAATCTTTAAAAAAAAAAAAAAAAAAGAAATTCAGAAACAGTAAACATTGTGCTCGAGTTAAAAGCGTCAAAAATAGAAGAAATCCTTGCTCTACCTACCTAAAATTTTGCCACTAGCATTAAGGGCCATGAAAGAGTCTCAGAGTGCAAACTGACTTTCTCCCTATGAGATCATAACCAAACAACCTATGGAATACGGAATATTTAGAGAACTCCAGCAATAAGTGAATCCACAATGTTACACATAGATCCAGCTAAATATTATCAAGGACTTACTTGGTCTACACATCATTAGGTCTAACAAGTACAAGTGACCTTTCCAAAGGAGATACCTTCCAAAGTGTGCATGATCTCCAACGTGGTAACTGGATCTACCAGACGAGACAGTAATGCACAAATGCTTTATCCTTGCCTGAAGGCAAGATTTCAAATTCTTCTGATCATAGCTACAAGAGTCAAGATTAAAGATATGGTATAGGCATGCCACCAATCTATATACCAGCGGAATTCCACACATGAGTGGCCTCAAACTAAGACTGATTTAAAAGTCTCTAGAAACCTATGACTCTAAGATTCAAATAGTGTTCCCAAAAAGATAACTACAGAAATGACAGCTTCTGCCCAATACTATGGGATAAGACACACTAGAGGAATTTTCTTAATTCTTTTTTCTTCATAATTATTTTTTTTCTGGTGTTCTTTTGCTGGTTTAACTCAAATATCTTGAGATCATTGTTTTCATTTATGATAGTTTCGTTATAATCAAAATATATGTTTGGAGTTAGCCTTTGAATTTTTAATAGCATGTAATGTATAAAATGTGGGGTATATGGGCACTTCCAATTTCATGCTTACGACCTCCACAAGAAACCAGTACCATGTAATTCCAGTTATTATTCACAGGCATCTGAGAGTTTTCTGGTCCCCGCTGAACTGACTCTGCCATGTGTGGGATTCATGAATCCCTTCTAATGATATCTTGTATAGGCACAATTTAACTGTTCAGAAATCATAGAGGTAATGGGGTCTGAATGGGATACGGAATGGGCAACTACTCAGTTCTGGATGTGAAAATGAGAACACAAAATGGCCATCACAAATAACACATATCATTTTTCAATAATGCCCAAGAGATTTCAAAAAGTAAGGGGGAAAACACAATGGGCCATTTTCTCAAAGTCTGGTATTAGGTTAACCCTTTTATCCTAAAATTACAAGATGCAGACCTGAAGACTAATAGATGTTACCAGTTGGTTAGGTAGGCTCATATTATTTAGGCTATTTTATGATATTCTTGCAGAATCTGTTGGCTTTTTTTTTTTTTTTTTTTTTGAGAGAGAGAAACGAATGAGAGTGTGTTCATGTGTACACAAGCAGGGGAGGGGGACAAAGGAAAAGGGAGAGAGAGAATCTTAAGCCTAGTGTAGAGCCTAATGCAGGGCTCGATCTCATGACCCTGAGATCATGACCTGAGTGGAAATCAAGAGTTGACCCTTAACCAACTAAGCCACCCAGGTGCCAAGAATCTGTGAGCTATTTTAAAGGAAAGAAATCATTAGACAACAAATTAGCTAAAAGCAGATCTGTAGATACAGATAGAAACATGTTACTATAAATGCAGAGCTCTGGAGGGCTATCGTTTTTTCTTCAAGCAACTTCTCATCATACTTTTCTTTTAGGAAACTACAAAGTTAGGAAGGATAACGGAAGTCTCAAAGGCTAACTCCAAACATATATTATGAGTTGTGTTTTTGGTGTTGTATCTAAGAAATATTTGCCTAACTCATGGTCACAAAAATTTTCTCCTATATTTTATTCTAAAAGTTTTAATTTTAGCTTTTACATTTGTATCTATGATCTGTTTCAAGTTAATTTTTGTATATATTTGTTAATATGAGGTATAGATCAAAGTTCATTTTTTTCCTGAATTTAGATATCTATTTATCATAATATCATTTGCTGAAAAAACTATCCTTTATTCACTGAATTGCCACTGATATGGGAGATACTCACTTGCAAAACTTTGTCTTTAAAAAATTTACCGTAATTTTCTTCCCCAGAAGCTCATCTCTGAGAACTTTACAAGAATTTTCACAGGTACAGTAAGATCCAACTTACAATTTACAATTTCATTTTAGGAATATCTTTTGGACATTAAATATTTGTATTATCTTTCAATTTTTAATGGTTTCATTTAGAATTTATTTTAATACCTCTTTAATGTTTTCTATTACAAGTAGAAATTATTTTTACATGTTACTGGAATATATGACCTTGTTCCAAGATATCATTTCATAATATTAACAAGCTAGTCATAGGTATAATATATACATATATATATATGTTTTTATATGTGTATGTGTATATATATATGTGTGTGTGTGTGTGTGTGTATATGTATATATATATATATATATATATATATATATATATATATATATATGTAGTAGAACAGAAAGAATAGAATAGGATAGAAGAGAAGAAAAACCACTGAAAAGTACCTTATTATAGATAACCAATTCAGAGTTTATTTTCATGTCAAAAAAAAACACTCAGAATTAAATAAGATTTGGAGAATCTGCTAGAATTCCTGGAAATTTTGATGTCATTTCCAAAGCCTGAAGATTAATATGGGGATTGGAAATTGGTAAATAACTTCATAGGAACAAAAGAAGAAGCGTCACTCCTAAGAAAGGAGACTGAAAGACAAACCAAAGCTCAAAGTGTGTCAAAGCAAAAATTGCACCTCACAAAGATAAACAGACAAGGAAAGACTTTGAGGCCACCCAATAGGGTAGAGTGGCCAGAGCTCAGTCTAAGCTCAACTCTACTAAAAATAATGGCTGGTAAGTTTTTAAGAGCTGGGATGGGGGAATCTTAGTCATCTGTGTTTGCTAAGTGGCCTCACCCAAAGAAAAAGTAAACTTTCTCAAATCTCCATGACAGGAGGAAATTTTATGCAGGGAACAAGGTGTCCACCAAAGTTAGGCTCTCCCCACTCCCTATAGAAAGTAGAAGATGAGGGCAAGATCTTCCAAGATTACATTTCAAAGAAATGGCCCCTGGGTCCTTGAGAAAGACAATCCCAGGTTATAAAAACTGGCAAGAAGCTTTCAACAGGATTTTACACACCAAAAAGGAAGAAAAAGAATTTGCAATCACAGATTTTCTAAAGTTAAATGCTCTAAGCAAAAGGAAGTTAGGGATTTGCAGACAGAAGCATGCCTTCTTGGTCAGTCCACAGACAATATCTATATACACAACATGCCAGTGAGTATGGTAGACACTCTACACAGCTTCTTATCCTTACTTTGCAAAGGAAGGAAAGAACACAAAATGAAGGTGCACATTGTTCCTTGGAAGATTTACTGTCTAACAGAGTCAGAGTTGGAGGCATGTCACTGAAGTCTTTAACAGTCCAAATAGCCAGGAGTTGGAATCCTCTATCTGTACCCACTCACTACATGATTTTGCAAAAATTAATAAATCTCTGTAATCCTCAATTTACTCTTCTGTGAATGGTCATACTAAGAATGCCTACTCCAGAGATTAGGCAGAGAAAAGACCATGAGTATAAAGTGCAACATGCTGTATCGTCCACTGAAATGGTTTAAAGGTATTTGCAAAAATTATCATAAACAGTCATAAGGCAATGTAAAGAAAAGTGCTGGATATAAAAGAGATGTAAAGATACTGCTCTGGAACCTTGGAACCAGAAACAATTAATTTTGCCTGGGTGATTTAGAAAAAGCTTTACTGAGTAGAGGAACTGGATCATGAAGAAGAGACAGGGATTCATCAGTTAGTTAGAGCAGCCCAGTCAGAAAATGTCCATTCCAGCAGGATGTAAACTCCAGAACAGAGACAGTACCTATGAGCTTGTTAGACATCCAGGCCTTATTTACTGAATTGAATTGAACTGACTTTCAAGAGTTCAAAATAATTGGGTGTGTTCAAAAATGGTGAATATTTCAACAGAGAATGTCATCCTCAAGAAGTAGGAAGTGGGAGGAGATGAGACTGGAGAAAGATTTTAAAAGTTGATTCGTACTTTATACAACAGGCCAGTGCTATCAGAATTCCTTTTATTCCCCTGAAAGTGCAAATATCTATCCCCAACTAAAGACTGGCCAAAATAAGTAATTCTAAGAAAGTTTCTAGAAAGCTAAGGGAAGATTGTGAGTTGAGTACCAACATAATCAGACTTTTTTTTTTTTTTTAAAGATTTTATTTATTTATTTGATAGAGAGAGAGACAGCGAGAGAGGGAACACAAGCAGGGGGAGTGGGAAAGGGAGAAGCAGGCCTCCCGCTGAGCAGGGAGCCTGATGCGGGGCTCAATCCCAGGACTCTGGGATCATGACCCGAGCCGAAGGCAGACGCTTAACGACTGAGCCACCCAGGCGCCCCCATAATCAGACTTTTATTTTTAATGAAAAACACCATTTCATGATATCCACATCTTGAGAAAACCTAAAAGATGCATAACTTATTCTTTTACTAATTTCATTTGGTGCATATGAACTATTTCTCTTGTAATAAAGAAATAATCTAATTCTCTTTTAAATATAGTGGGGACAGTCACATAACTTGCAATAAAAATCACTGAATTATATTTTAAACTTAGCTTCTGCTTTTTGGATCTAATTTATTTGATTTCAAAGTCTCTACTCATATTGGCTTTGTGAAAACAAACAAAGACCACCCAAATGAAAACAAACAGAAGCTAATTATTCAGAGCTTGCAATAGAAAGTCAGCCACCACTTGCATTTGATAGAGGCTCAAAGGCAGGCAGGAGAGTGGGACAACCTTCTAGTGAGAAAAGGGGAAGGTTTTAGCTGTGCTTTGATTAGACATTCTTGGCATAGAGAGGCTGGAGGTGGGGAGCAGGACATCTTAGGTGATTGGTCTGAGAAACATATTTGACTCTCTCTGATTAGCCCCATCTTAAAAACCAGGGGAAAATATAGGAATGTGGCAGTCACTGACCAGCCTTGATGTTTCTGGGCTGATTGCTATGGTTGTAGTTTGGATTCCTGAACTGGTTGCAGCAGAAGTTCTGGGTCAGAATTCTACTATCATATATAATCCAGCCATTGTCCATTTGTATTTTGACTATCTCAATTCTAACCTTTTCCATGGATACTAAGTACTTTGGACTCATCCACACCTTCAACACTCCAGGTGCCTGGGTGGCTCAGTGGGTTAAGCATTCAGCTCTTGGTTTTAGGTCAGGTCATGATCTCAGGATTGTGAGATCGAGCCCCACATGGGGCTCCATGCTCAGAGTGGAGTCTGCCTGAGCCTTTCCCTCTGTTTCTCCCCCTGCTCACTCTCTCTCTCAAATAAATAAAATCTTAAAACAAAAAAACAAAAAAACCTTCAACACTCAAGTGAATTCAAATGCTTCCTTTATGTTAAAATTATATTTTATATAGAACATTGAAATAGGGGCGCCTGGGTGGCTTAGTCGTTAAGCGTCTGCCTTCAGCTCAGGTCATGATCCCAGGGTCCTGAGATCGAGCCTCACATCGGGCTCCCACCTCTGCAGGAAGCCTGCTTCTCCCTCTTCCACTCCCTCTGCTTGTGTTCCTGCTCTCTCTGTGTCTCTCTCTGTCAAATAAATTTTTAAAAATCTTAAAAAAAAGAACATTGAAATAAAAAACAAATTATGATTAAATAATTTGAAAAATTGTTCTTGATAACTGAACTAGTCAGCTGATACACGCTTGACCTCCCAAATTTTGGGCATCTCTCAATATATATAAAAATATTTATGTATTTATATTTACTTATCACTGTATGGTTTAATACCACAAAAACTTGTTTTTGCCTGAAAAAAGTTGCCTTACAATGTTCATGAGCATTAAGCTCACAAATATTTCTCCCGAGTTTTACAATGACCTTAACAATAAACTATCACTCTTAATAACTGCTATCTTACAGAAGTGTGTATTTAATCAACATCTCCAAAATTGAAAAAAAAATGGTATTAAAACATAAAGAAGTTATACCCTCTCTGCTTCAAAGCTCTTCATTGGTCAAAGTCCTTCCTCTTCCCTGAATTTGTAGGAAGGAGTTAGAGATAGAGTATCATTTCATTTGTTGACAGACTGTGTTCTGGTCATAATTAGCAAATAAAAATAGAATCTTAGGATTTCTCATGCCAACTGCAATTTAATTTGACAATTACTTAATCAGTGCTATACCACATGACTCAGTCTTTGGCCCTCTCACTCTCATGGTCCAGAAGTGGGCAAAGTCTTAAAAACAAGTCAGGGTGAAAATCAGTGTTATGTTCAACAACAACAAAAGTATCCACAATAATGAAATATTGTACAAGGAATAAAGAAGATAGAGATTACTTTTTTGTAGCCAAAGTTACCAAAAAAAATAGGTTTAAGCTGTTCTTTTATCTTAAATCTGTTTTTAGTCACACATAAAAACTTCTAAGCCAAAGAAATGGGGAAGGTGTCTTCACAACAGCAATAATGGTATATACAAAATCTCATACGGGTGAAATAGCAGCTCATATCCATTAGGGTCTAGTGCAGCATTAGAAGAATTAGAAGCAACGGTGACTTCAATTCACATTTGCCATGTGCAAGAATTTGCGTGTTGGCTCCCATTTTCACCAATGACTAGGTGTGTAAACTTGCACAAATTACTTATTCTCACTCCAATTATGTACTAGTAACAGGGATGATGTAACAGCATTGTACTTCAGATTTAGAGATAACCTATGTAGGTTTCACATACAGCCTGATGCCTTCTTCATCACTATCAATACTGTTCTGAGAGCATCTTTTTTTGTGATGTACAGATAACAATACAAACAAAACTAAATAGCTAACAAAATACCCTCCTTAATATCCTTTTTAATATGTATCAACATTGGGGCACTGGGTGGCTCATTCAGTTAAGCAGTGGACTCTTTTTTTTTTTAACAATTGATTTTATTTTTTATTTTATTTTTATTTTTATTTTTTTTAAAAGATTTTATTTATTTATTTATTTGAGAGCGAGAATGAGATAGAGAGAGCATGAGAGTGGGGAGGGTCAGGGGGAGAAGCAGACTCCCTGCTGAGCAGGGAGCCCGATGTGGGACTCGATCCCAGGACTCCAGGATCATGACCTGAGCCGAAGGCAGTCGCTTAACCAACTGAGCCACCCAGGCGCCCAGCAGTGGACTCTTGATTTCAGCTCAGTCATAATCTCAAGATCCTGGGATCAAACCCTGCGCCAGGCTCCACCCACACTCAGCGTGGAGTCCACTTGGATTCTCTCTCTCCCTCTGCCCCTCCCCCTGCTTGCTTTCTCTCTCTCTCTCTCAAATCAATAATCTTTTTAAAAATTTTTTAAAAATACATATCAACATTAACAATATATACTAAGGGCTTATAGGATGATGAAGCACCTGTTTCCAAGTGCTGTTTTAACTTTTCACTACATACCCCACCACTGAGTGCCCATCCTCTGGGGCTCTCTCCATTTGCCCTCCATTCTTTCCCACTCCCCTCATCCATCCTGACTCCTTGAATTTCTACTCTAGGAATAGCAAAATTTTTCTACTTACCAACAAAGAATAATATATCTTTCTCAAGCTCATATTTCTGATTGAAGCACCAGACCCACTTTGCAGATAAAAATACACAGAGGACTCAGTTGAACAAAAGAGCAACTCTATTTTTCTTCATTGCTAACATCACTTTCATTAAGAATAGTTGTCATTCTTAAAAGGCAACTATATTTTTTCAATTCTATCTAAATTAATAACAACTAAGATATGAGACAAAATGAAAGCAATATGTCCTTAAGAGCTCCTGGCCCTATAAAGCAAGCCTACACTCCAGGCTTCTAAGAGCCAAGGCTGTGCCAGATCTGTGGATTTCCCTGAGAGCTGGACACAACATTAAATACGATAAAAATTATTAAGAATATTCTAACTAATAAAGCTGTGGATTGCCATAGACATTTTTAGCTATGTTATAATATTAGATATATATTTGCAAATCACATGTATATTGGGTTCTATAAAATATTTTTAAAGATTTTATTTATTTGATAAATAAAAAAAAATATATTTTTTATTTATTTATTAGTGGGGGGAAAGGGGGAGAGAGGCAGAGGGAGAAACAGGCTCCCACTGAGCAAGGAGCCTGATGCTGGGCTTGGTCCCAGGACCCCGAGATCATGACCTGAGCTGAAGGCAGACATTTAACCAACTGAGCCACCCAGGCGCCCCTATATTGGGTTCTATAATACTAAAAAAAAAAATACTGATGTGCATTGTTAAATCTCACAGATGTAACAGTTAATTTGTCCTCTGATTAGAAAAATTTCTTTTTCATATGCTCAGGATATAATTTCATACATTTCCAATAAGACTCATTTAAATGAGTAAGTTAGCATTCATTAGTAAATAATAAAGATTTAATTTGTAGACTATCACCCTCCAAAATGTGCACAAGTAAAATTATTTCTAGACATAAAATGTTTAGCCTTATACAGCCAACTCTATAATACGCTAAATCAAAACATAATCACCTCTTCCAGGGAGCCAATTCAACACTTTCACTAAATCAAGAAATACTAATTAAAAACCTACATCGGTCTCGACACCATTCTAGATGCTCTAGCTTAATAATTAAGAGGAAAGACTTGAGCCAGACTGAGTTTGAATTCTTTCTCAGCAATTTACTACCTTTTGTGATCTTGAGGAATTTAATCTCTCTGTGCAGTTTCTCAACCATAAAATAGTAATGAAAGCAATAATGATATGTACTTACATTGCTGTTATGACAATTAGTCAACATATATTAGTGTTTATATATAACTAATATCACACCAAATACGTTTATGTGAATCTATATTCATATATTCAAATATATGGAGTGATATTAGTTATATATAAATATATAACAATGTTAATGTATACATGTATAAATATGCACATATATACATATATATTATTTAGAACAGTGACAAACATAAAGAACTTTAAAAGTGTTTTCTGTTATTATTAATAATGGTTCAGTAGTGAACAAAAAAGAAAGACACTTGTTTTCATGGAACATACATACTATGGAGAAGAAATAGCAAATAAGTAAACAAATACTACAGAAAATCACCAATGGTAACAAAACTAGGCTAAGAATTCAAACACAGTCATGTGGTAGGGAGACAACAGCCATATGCCTTTGGGTGAGTTATGAGAACAGGCTTGTCTGGGAAGGTGACATTCAAGCTGAAATCTTAGTAACAATAAAGCCAGTATAAAGATTTTAAATACTATTCTGTGTCAATGGGAAGCTTTTGGAGGGCTTGGGGTTGAAGAAGGAGAGAGAAAAAAATGGGATATGAACAGACTTTGTATATAAAAATTAGTTGAGTTGTTATACATGAATTTTAGGGAGGCATTTTGGAAGCATGCATGGAGAAGACCTAAATAAATCAAATTATCTTCAAATATTCTATTTTGACCTACTCAGTTAAATATTAACATTTCATAAATATGTCAATTACATATGACACATGGGATAAATATGCAACAAAAGTCCAAAGGGGGAAAACACAGAATATTTCATGTACCTAAACTATATAGAAGAAAAATGACAAGACCTGCTAAGATAATTCTTGAAAAGAAGAATAATATGAGTTCTCACATATCCTTTACCCAGTTTCTTCCAATGGTTGCATCTTGCATAATTACAATACACTGCCAAAACCAGGAATTTAACACTAGAACCATGTATGTGTGTGTGTTTATATCTTTTTTAATAAGGTGTGTAGATTCATAATATCACCACATCAGTCAAGATACAGAAATATTCCATCACATGAAGAACCCCATCTGCTAGATGTATCTCCATACATGCCCCTAGCAGCACTGCTTTGGCTGTGTCCCACACTTTTTGATATGTTGTATTTTAATTTTCATTAAATTTAATGCATTTTAAAAATTTTCCTTAAGTCTTTTACAGAGACACATAGGTATTTTAGAAGTGGTTGTTTAGTTCTAAGTGTTTGGAGACTTCCTGCTATCTTTTACTTACGGATTTCTGAATGGATTCCATTGTGCTCAGATCAGGAACACCCTTTGTATAATTTCAATTTTTTTAAATCTGTTGAGATTTTATGACTTAGGGTATCACCGCACCTGGTACGCATCTGGAGATGTTTGGATAATGTGTATCCTGCTACTGTATAATGTCATCATATCACGCTCAATAAAAAAGAAAAACAATCTTACTTAAGGATCTCCTTTATCTCATCTCTCCAACCTCTTCTCCCAAGCCTAAAGTAATATGGTTCACAAGATTACATTACAAAACTAAAGCAAAACAAACAAAAACCTACCACTTCTCCATCTGCTCACCTTTACCTCTTTCATTTTCCCAGTTCCATTCCTTCGTTTTCACAATTAAAAGACTCAAAGCCATGATCGAACCATTAGAAAAGTGCTCAGCTTGTTTCTGTGAAATATGGTCCCCTTTTCTCCTTCCCTTTTCTTTCCATGGCTCTTGTTTTACTCTCAATTGTTATCCATCAACAACTATACACAAAGAATTCTGAATTAGCTGCTCAACTTGCAAAAAGTCGATGCTTTACAGAGTTGCAAAGGAGAAAGTGCTAAACTGATGCAGTACATTTGCATACATTGCACTTGAAAAAATTAAAACAACATAAAACAAGGCAGGTGAGGCATCCCGGGAAGTGATGTGAAAGCAATTACTCTGTTTAAAATGTTTTGTCTATATATGGTAAGCACGCCATCACTCACAGCGTGTCTTCAGGAATGTGATTTCTGACATCCTGGTGTTTGCTGCACCACTTAATTACAGTGAGTAATGAAGAGATTTTAAAACCACACTGTCACAGTTAATAGGGTGAATAATTAAAGTCACAGAGTTGGTTTCCCTTCTGTACAAACCATTGGGTCTTCTAACACCATTGTTGAGACTCTCCCACAGAGTCTCTCCCTCACAATTTCCTGCTACACTGTTGCAGAAGCCTGACTTGAGCACTGCGCTCCTCACAAGAAGAATGTGAGAGTTAACCTGTGTGAATTCCCTGAAATAACACACTAAGGCAGTTACACCGCTACGCTTCTCCTTTCTCTCTCCCTACCCTCAACTGGGATTAGGGTGGGCAATCTGTTCTCCTGAAGCAACACACAGTTGATAATCCATTAAGTGAACAATTATATATTACCAGATATTTTTTAGTTCCAGAGATGAAATAGACATGCAGGAGAAGAGGCATAAGCAAAAATAATCTTCAGAGTCATGTTTAACAGGAGAGAACAAAAGCATAGAAACTAAAATTACCTGGCACCAAGGGTGGGAATGAGCAAACATTACTATGATGAAGAAAGGTTCATGGGAGGGGTCCCTGGGTGGCTCAGTTGATTAAGTATCCAACTCTTGATTTCAGCTCAGGTCATGATCTCAGGGTCCTGAGGTCGAATCCCGCATCGGGCTCCATGCTCAGAGGGGAGTCTGCTTCAGGTTCTCTCACTCTCCCTCCCCCTCTCCCTTTTCCCCTCCCCATACTCGAGCTCACTGTCTCTCAAATAAATAAATACATCTTTAGGAAGGAAGGTAGGTAGGCTGGCTGGCTCATGGAGAGAGAAATGGAGAATACTCCAAAGGGTCAAAGTTTGGGGTCAGAGTAGGAAGTCTTTAATGTCAAGATAAGAATGTGTAATTTACTCTGCAGGAAACTCAGGATCATAAAGGTTTGAGCATGAATATAACATCATGCAAGTGATTTTAGAAAGACAAAAAGTTTAAAGAGTATTATTTTGTAAGGCATGTGCTTAGTGCTTTAGGATGTATATTAGTTAATTCAGGTCTTTAATGACTAAAATTCTTCACACTTGAGATGTTATTGTTTAGGAAGTAGATTCCTCATATTGGCAATGCCCCTGGATTAAAGTCAAAAGACCAAAAGTCCTGTCACCCTACTGGTCTGAGTTTTCTCATCCTGTAAAACATGCCTGTCCTGTCTTCCTCATAGGATGACATCTAGTAGCAAAGTGAGATGTTTATCGTTGATCCCATGAAAGGAAATGAAAATAAGCTGTTGATCAAGTAAATCAGGGTTCTTGCTGGCTGCAGTGATAGAAACAGCTACCTTTGACAGAGTGTAAGCCCTATCTTATAAGAGGGAGGTCTAAGGGGGAGGATTTATAAAGGTCTGGGAGTCCAGTATAAGACAGGACTTTCAATATGGAGGCTGGAGTGGGCTGAGCAATGCTTGTAATATAATAGTTTAGAATTAGTGCATATGAGGCATTTTTTTTTTTTTAATGAATATTGTGAAGTAAACAACTGTTTGATAAACCCAGTTCAGTAACTGATTTTTCTGGGAAGGAAGCCTCTGAAAAAAACAATAAAGTTACTTACAGTCTCATCTTCCCGAGAAAGAATTCCCTAGAATAGTTAAGTCATATCCATGCAAATAAGTGACTGTAAGCTAAAGTCATTTACTTTTCTTTGTAGGCAAGCTTTATTTTCAACCTTACAAAGCTGTGTGCCTTAATTTCTTAGTGGGTACAGTGAGAAAGGGCTGCACTATAGAAATCAAGTTTGAACCCTTTAAGAGACATGAATCTGGTTGCACATGCCCACGGGAGCACTAGACATTGCTGTGATTTCTAAATGATCATATACAGTTACTAAATTCAGCAAACTGCACACTTAACATGGCTAAGTTTTATTGTATGTAAACAATGCCTTCATTTAAAAAAAATATGTAGATGAAAAATTGAGTCTCCAAACTCCCTCCCGAATTTGTATTAGCTCCCTAAATTCTTCCATTCACTTCCAGTGCAAGACATTCTGGTTCCACATTCTAATTCCCCAGTGTTTTAAGAACCAAATCTTTCCAAAAAGAAGGAACCTTTACATAAAAATAGCTAATATGTCACATTCCCCCCCATGTAAATTATTTTTTATTTCTCCAAACATCCACACTTAATGTTCTATCTTTGCTCACATTTTCCAGCAACCTAAATAAAGCAGCCCGTTTCTCTGTGTATTAAACTTGTATGTACATCCTCAGGAACCAATTTAAATATGATCTTTTCTGAAAAATCTCTCCACATTCCTCTTATAACATTTTCATACCATGCTTAGGACATTTATTACTTTTACTTTGGGTTGTAGACACTTGCTTATATGTGTGTCAAATCATTAAAACAAGGATCCAAATCTGTTTCATCTCTTCATGTCTTCTATTATTTAAAACACTTGGGGCGCCTGGGTGGCATAGTTGGTTAAGCATCTGACCCTTGGTTTCAGCTCAGGTGGTGATCTCAGGGTCATGAAATTGAGACCCCCTTTGGGCTCCATGCTCTGTGAGAGTCTTAAGCAGACTCTCTCTCCTTCTGCCCTTCCCCCTACCTACCCTCACTCTCACTCTCTCTCTCTCTCAAATAAATAAATAAATAACAAAATAAAATAAAATAAATATATCTTGCATATAGAAAGTGTTTAGTAAATATTTTGAAAATGGATGACTGGTTGAAGGAATGAACGTCAACATTAGATTGTGTTTATTCAAGTTTCTAAAGATACCTCCAGGGGATGCTACACGGGTCAGGTAAACCTGACATTGCTCTACAACTGCCAAAATGCTGGTACCTGAGCATCCAGGGAAAGGAACTCAAATGGAGAATATAGTGCACAAAGAAAAGTAGAAGGGAACCATAGATGATGGAGAGTAAGGAAACCTGGTAAGTCAGCTGGTAAATATATATTGTAAAACTATGTAATGCTCTCTCTGGTCACATTCCTTGTGTCTCTTTTGAATCTTACAATTAACAATTCTAATTTTGGACCTCCCCACCATTATGCTTGCTGTGTGTTTATGTGCCTATATATCTACTACTTAAAAGTATGCATTGTCTCATAATCTCTCTTTCTGCCATGCCTCAACTTTCCACAATTCCCTGCGTAGACAAAAGACCCGGCTGCCGTTGATTTTCCTCTAGTGATGACATTTAATTAATCACCCCAGACCCCAGCACCTGGATTCTGTTTCTCTTGTCATTTCATCACTGCCCCACTACTTTATACGATTTTGCATTTCAAACACCCGTGGTGTACTAGTTATAACACCTATTAGGTTCCCTTCTCAAGCTTTGAACTCACTCGGGCTGCAGAATGGATCATCTATTATCTCAGGCTCTTGCAGGCTTGTGATTTGCATGAAGCACACCTTTCAGGGTGTGGAAAGGCCCAAGATGACAGGATTGAAGCACCAGGCTTTCAACTTAATTAGTTCCACGCCAACGCCTGGAATTTTTCACTTCCTACTTTCAGCTACAATTACGCTGAAAACAAGTGGCGGGGGAAATATTTTATTTGTGAATTAAGGGCTCATTTAAGAAAGCTGTGCCTTCTTGTTACCTATTTCTTAGAGGCTAAGACATAAATATGTAAAGATAAATAAAAATTCCTTTTTATGTGTTATTTCTTTTAAAATTTTGCTATCTCTTGAATTAATATTGATAATTCGAAAAAGGGAGGAAGAGAGTTACAGTAATGCATGAACAAAATTATCCTAAGACCCAAAAGGATCTTAGGGTGGATGTTAGATCTAAAATAAATAAGTTGGGTAATTCTATGGTCCATTTTCTTTTGAAAACTTTATACAGCAGAGATCAGTTTAGGTTTTGTGCCTGACATATGAGGAGGGAAATTTCCAGACAAGGCTGAGAAGTTTTAAGCAGGGCCATTCAAAACTGTTTTCTTTTGAAACTGCAGCTACCCTGTTTGTCTATCAGCCCTTACTCTGAAATTCAAACTGTGGTTGCCTTTCCCTTGGGCTTATGAGACCATTCTTACTAGATGAACAAACATATAAAATCTTCAAAACTCTTGAAAAGAGTCTCCCTTTTTTAGTCATTTTTGGGTTTTTTTTTGGGGGGGGGGGGTTGTTTTTGTTTTTTCAAAAAAGCATCCAGTGACTGTATATGAAAGAAAAGTCATACAGAGAGATGGTCCATGATATGTCTTCTCCCTAAAATATTCTCTTTCCCTCACCTGCATTTTTTAAGCTAGCTTCTACTCAACTGTTGGCTATCATTTAAATATTACTTCTTTCAAAAAGCCTTTCCTGAAACCTGAGTTAAATATTAGTTGTCTCAGGGTACTCACAGCACCCTGAAACTTTTCCAGTATCGCTGTTCATCCTCTATTCTAATGTTAGCTTCACTGCTTAGAACCCTCATATAAATTTCAAGATCACTAAAAACAATATAAAATATTTACTATTCTACTCCCAGTTAATGCACTATATTACATACTAGTATAGAGCTCATTCCCATTTCATGAGGTTCACAGCTGAACATGGCCTTGTGGTTAACAGAGCTTCCGCCTTGGTTTCCTGCTCTGCAGTCTGTTCACAAAATTGTTAATAATTTTATCTTTGAACTTGTATTTTATGCGTGAAGTCAATGGGACAATGGAGCATGTGAGTGAGCAGAGGAAATCTGCAGAGCGGGCTTGTCTGCATGGCTCCTGGCTAGCTTGTTTGCACTCAGCCTAGAATGCCCCATGAGCACAGAATCCCCGTGGGTCCGTGACGCATGAGAGTGAGTCCCCAAGCGCGGAAGGAGGGACACTGACAGCGTGGAGATGCGACACTTCCCCAAAATAAGGCTCCGGCGTTCTGAGAAAGACAGAGAACCAAGGAAGCCTGCCGTGGTCTTCTTTCCTTGTGCTACGTGATTGTGTTGGCCAAAAACCTACACTGAAAAGGACATCAAGGGAAAGAGGAACATGGGACAACAAAAATCAGACAAAAACAGTGCTTTTCTCTTTCAGTCCTTTGTATTCATCTGTAAACCAAAGGCAGAGTATGTTCGTAGAGGGTGTGCATAACAGGCTGTGAAATAAATAGTTGAGTTAGTTTACTGTGTGGTTTCCACTGTTCTGGTTAAGAGCTACATACACATGCTCTTAGGAGCAAAGAAATACAAATTTTGCAGTTCCAGTTATTCAATATATGAGTTAAAGTCTCCTATTTGCATTTAAAACTGGTATTATTATCCCTAATAGTTTAGAATTTTAATTCTTCTTTAATTAGAATGATATTATACAGCAAATAAGAAATACCATGACTCTCTGAAAGAGCTAACAGGGGACAGGAAAACTCTATTTAGTTCCTTTAATGGTGCTATATTCCTGTTTTTGATTAAGGAATGCCACATTCTAATTTTGCCCTGAGTCCTGCAAAATATGCAGTCATTTATGCAGTCAAGTTTTAATGTAGCAAATGTGGAGTGTCCAAACCTAATGCATTCCAAAGAAAGGACTTGTCCTTGACTAGTTTCTGGGAGATAAATTCTGAGCCCTTGGATTAGGGAACCCTACCTGATAAATGTGCTTTCATGTATGGGAGAACTTTGGCCACACTGTATAGTTTGTGCTAACAATGTTTTTTTATGGCAAATATCTATTTTTATTCACCTGGGTCTCTGGGCCATGTTGTATCAGTTTAACCTCTAGGAGGTGGCTGGACGCTGAACAGCTAAGGAACACAGGGTGCTCCATGCCTAGGTGACTGACCCCCAACAGAAACTCTAGTTATCAAGGCTCAGGTGAGCTTCCCTGATTGGCAGTATTTCACACATTTTGTCATACATCATTGCTGGGAGAATTAAGTGCTGTCTATAGGACTAAACTGGGCAAGGTCAACTGAAATCTTCTGCCTGGATTCTCCTAGACTTCAGTACACATATCTGTTAAAGTCTGCTGATTTTAATCTATATCCTTTCTCTGTAATAAACCTTTTTAAGTGAATATAACAGCTCTACTGAGTTCTGTGAGTCTTTCTAGAAAATCATCCAACCTCAGAGTGGTTACAGAGACCCCTGGAACACTGGCCCTAACTCTTAGTTACAAACTGGGACACCATATTTAATAGTCCCAACAAGACCACAACAGGGTATTTTCCACAGTGTGAAATAAGAGTATTGTTCTAAAAGCAGAGAAGGATTGGTGATAAGGCAAAATATTTACATATATATATATATATATATATATATATATATATATATATATATATATATGATTTTTTTTCCTTTTTAAGTCTGAATAATATTCTGTTGCATGCATCCACCAAATTTTGTTTATTCATTCATCTGTCAATGTACACTGTTGGGTGTTTTGGGGTGGATCTTTAGCGTTTGGGATATATGAGGTAAAAAGAAAATCCAGAGAACTCACGACAGTGAGTAGAAATACCAACCTGAAAAATAGCATGAAAATTGGGGGGAAAAATATGAATGATCCTCAGTGACCTGTGGGACTATTAAAAAATCTAAATTTTGTGACATCAGAGTCCTAGAAAAGGATGAAAAAGAGAAGACTAAATAAGTACTAGAAAAAATAATTTTGGATACTCCCAAAATGTGAAAAAATTATGGAAAATTATAGTTTCAAGAAGCTGAGAAAACCCCTAACAGCATAATCCCCAAGAAATCCAGACCAAGACACAGCAGTCAAACCTCTGAAAACTAAAGTCAAGGATAACATTTTGAATGTAGTGAGAGAGAAACTATCCTTACCTTTAGGGGAAAATGATTTGAATGGCAGTGGATTTGTCATCAAAAACCATGGAAACCAAAAGAGAGTGGCACAACATTTTTCAAGTGATGACAGAAAGGAACTGTCAATTGGAATCTTATGTCCACAGGATACATCCTTCAGAAATGAAAAGGAAATCAAAAAATACTCTGATAAAGGAAAACTAAGAAAATTTGCCCCAGGAGACTTACCCTAAAAGAATGACTAAATCAAGTTACCAAAGAAGAAAGAAGATAATAGAAGAAAGAACCTTGGAAGATTAGGAAAAAAGAGCACAGGAAGGAAATGTATGAGTAAATATAATAGACTTTTCTTCTCCTGTTGAGTTTTTCAAATTGTGATATATAACTGAAGCAAAATTATAAAACTGTCAGATGTGGTTCTAAGTGTACATAGAAAAATTTTTAATTATTAATATTAATAACTTAAAATTATTAAAATGATTAAAAACAATTATAAATAGAAGAGAATGTACAGGGAGGCAAGGTTTCTACACCATTCACACTGGTAAAATAATTGCATAGGTAGACTCTGACAAGTTATGCATGTATATAATGTCATACCTAGAACAACCACTGACAAAGCTATAAAAAGGAGATATACCCAAAAACACTGTACATAAATCAAAAGAGAATTCTAAAAATTGTTCAAGTAAACCACAGGAAGGTAGGAAAAATAAAATATGAGAGAAAAACAGAAACAGAGAGCAAACAGAAAACAATAGTAAAATAAAATAGCAGACTGAAACACTAACATATCAATAACGACATGAAATGTAACTTGTCAATAGACATCAATGAAAAGACAGAGATTGGCAAAGTGGGTGAAAAAGTGTGACCAACTATAGACTGCCTACAATAAATTCACTTTAAATATAGTGATATAGGTGACAGAAATGTAAAAGAATGCAAAAGGTATATTATGCAAACTTTAATCAAAGGAAAACAGAAGTGGCATATTAATATCAGTTAAAGTACACATTAGAGCAAAGAAAAGTACCCAAGATTGAGATGGATATTATATGAGAAAGGGTCAATATAAGGAGTGAATATGTATGCATGAACACAACATAACTGCAAATAATAATAGTGAATAATAGTGAATATGTATGGGCGCCTGGGTGGCTCAGTTGGTTAAGCGACTGCCTTTGGCTCAGGTCATGATCCTGGAGTCCCGGGATCGAGTCCCTCATCGGGCTCCCTGCTTGGCAGGGAGTCTGCTTCTCCCTCTGACCCTCCTCCCTCTCATGCTCTCTGTCTCTCATTCTCTCTCTCTCAAATAAATAAATAAAATCTTTAAAAAAAAAAGATTAAAATATTAAAAAAAAATAGTGAATAGGTATGCATGAACACAACATAACTGCAAAATATCTGAAGCAGAAACTGACAGAACTGAAAAAGAAATAAACAATTCTACAAACAACTGATGGAGCAACTAGAATGAAAATCAGAACGGGTATAGAAGAATTCAACATTGTAAGATCTAACAGACATCTGTAGCACACTTTACTCAACAGCAGCCGAGTATGCATTAATTTCAAGTGTGCTCAGACACATACCAGGATAGACCACCGGCTGGGAAATAAAAAAAAAAAAAAAAAATCATCAGATCAAGGTAACTGAAATCATATATAGAGTGTGTTCTCCGGGAAAAAAAAGAAAAAAAGAAGAAATCAAAATCTAACTAGAAATCAATACCAGAAAGACAAAAGAAAAATCTCCAAACACTGAGAGAGTAAACATCACACGTAAATAATACATGGGTCAAGGAGGAAGTCTCAAGGGAAACAAAAAATGCATTGAACTGAATGAAAATGAAAATGCAACATATCAAAATTTGTGGGAAAGGGGTAAAGCAGTATTGAGAGAGAAATTTATAACAATGCATACATTAAAAAATAGAAAAGTTCTCAAATCAATACTCTAAGCTTGCACATCAAGAAACTATAAAAATAAGGGCAAAATAAGCACATGACAAGTAAAAAGCCAATCGGGAATTTGGCAAAACATATGAAAAGACATTTCACTGAAGAGGATATACAGACGAAACACATAAAATGTGTTTGATTTCATTATCCATTAAGGAAATTCAAGTAAAAACATCACAATGAGCTCACCTCTAAGAATGCCGAAAATAAAAAATCAAAACCACATTGAGATACCACCTTACACCAGTTAGAATGGTTAAAATTAACAAGACAGGAAGCAACAAATGTTGGTGAGGATTTGGAGCAAGGGGAGCCTTTTTACACTGTTGGTGGGAATGCAAGCTGGTACAGCCACTCTGGACAACAGTCTGGAGGTTCCTCAAAAAAAAAAAAAAAAAATAGAGCTACCAGCAATTGCACTACTGGGTATTTACCCCAAAGATACAAAGGTAGTGAAAAGAAGGGGCACCTGCACCCCAATGTTCATAGCAGCAATGTCCACAATAGCCAAACTATGGAAGGAACTGAGATGTCCTTCAATAGATGAATGGATAAAGAAGATGTGGTCCATATATACAATGGAATATTAATTACCTAGCCATTAGAAAGGATGTATCATTTACATCGACATGGATGGAACTGGAGGGTATTATGCTAAGGGAAATAAATCAATCAGAGAAAAACATTTATCACCTGGTTTCACTCATACTGGAATATAAAAAATAGCACAGAGGATCATAGGGGAAGGGAGGGAAAACTACTGGGAAAAAATCAGAGAGGGAGATAAACCATGAGAGACCCTTGACTCTGGAAAACAAATTGAGGGTTTGGAAGGGGAGGTGGGTGAGGGGATGGGGTAACTGGGTGACGGGCATTAAGGAGGGCACGTGATGAGCACTGGGTGTTATATGCACTGATGAATCATTGCACACTATATCTAAAACTAATTATATACTATATGTTGCCTAATTGAATTTAAATTTTAAAAAAAGATGAAAAAAATGGCTAAAATAGAACAAAGGTGACACCACCAAATCCTGGCAAGGATGTGGAGAAATTGTATCATTCATACATTGATGGTGGTAATATAAAATTGTACAGCCTTTCTGGAAACCACTTTGGGATTTTCCTATGTAACTACATATTCAATTATCCCATAAAAATGAAAACACAAGAATCTACACACTAATGTTCACAGCAGCTTTATAATAGCCCCAATCTGGAAACAATCTGGATATCCTCCAATAGGCAAATAGTTAAACAAACTGTGCTACATACACACCATGAAATACTAGTCTAACTAAAAAGGGAGAACTATTGATACAACAGCCTGGATGAATCTTGAAGTAATTATAATTTGTGGGAAAAAAAAACAAACAGTTACATACATATAGTTGCATTTGCATTACATTGTTGAAATGCCAGTTATAGAAGTGGAAAGGAGATGAGTGGTTACCAGGGGTGAAGGATTGGTGGAGGTTTGAAGGGAAATGGGTGTGGATAAAAAAAAAGGGTTCCTTTTGGTGATGGAAATGTTAAGGACCTTAACTATATCAATGTCAATATTCTATTTGTGCTATTGTACTCTAGTTTTGCAAGTTGTTATCTTTGGGAAACTGGGTAAAGGGTAAAAGGGATCATTGTATTATTTATTGCTACTACATTTAAATGTACAATTATCTCAAAACTTACAGAGAGTATAAAAAATAAATACAGCCAATTAAAAAATAATGAAGAAAAAAATAAAAAACAGTAGACTCTAGATTTTCTGTTGCATTTAGAATTTGATTCACATTCAAAACTTGCTTTTGGAGAGAAAGACTCATATTCAAGCCTTTATGCCATATTTAAAGTTATAAATACATCATGGTAACTTTCCGCCCTTCAGTCTATTTTAAAACAATATTCTTCTGTGCTTTTTTATGTTTCTTTCTCATACCAAATCCATTATCATCAATAGTGGCCCTTACTTCTACTCCATATATTTCCCTGGGATGTGTGGAAACTTAGTCTCAAACAAACCTGATTTCCTTCAATTACATATTTTTGGTGTGTGACATGTGGCAAATTCTCTAAATTCTTAGTTTTTGCAAACATAAAAAATGGACAATTATATGTATATTGCAGAGGCATCCTAAAAAGAGAACCCAACTGGAGAGGGATGGGAACACCAAACAAATATATAATTGCCAGTACATTTGTTCAGCACCTTCCACAGAATACAATTCTATGTTTGTATTCTCAGATGTATAGATTTTGTTGCATAGTAATCGTTCCTATATGTGCATATAATGAAAGAATGAGTTTGCATTCTTAATTCTGCCACCGGCTGCCTAAAAATTCATATTTTCTGTCATGACTGTTTAGACAAGAGGTTCTATCAAGTCCAAACCACTTATGTTTGTATGGTTCCAGTTAACTGCTGAACATAATCTTCAGGTCAGGGTTAATATTAATAAAATGAGAAGGCAGGCTTCAGGAATTTGTGTATAAGGCAAAGTTATAAAATAGAAAGAACCTGACTGAACAACCAGGGCCAGTGATATCGGAGGCAGATTTTCAGAGCACAGAGATCCATATTTAACTCACAGCTCTGGATTTTCCATAAGTGGTCTTAGACAAATCTTAAGACAATTTTCATTTTCTTTATCTATCAAACTGGGTGGTAATCAATCCCTAACTCACAAGACTGCTGCATAAACTATGATATTGTAGTTGAAAATAATTTGTAAATATACTGAGTATACAGCAGGTATTTTTTATCTTTCGCTTGAGATTATTTTTCAATCTCCTTATCTCAGCAGTATGAATGAAAAACAAGATCCCACATACTGAAATGCATGTTTTAAACTATCCAGTAGTGAAAATCTAGACCCTAGGACAGTGATCATTTGTATAGGTCTGGAAAGGTTGGAAGACAGAGTTGAGAAAATAGAAAAAAAGGGGGGAGGACCACTCAAAATAAGGGAGGTATTATAGATTTAATGATTTGCTTAATCAGAGTAAGCCTGGTATTTATTTGGAAATTTTTCAAGAATGTTTTCTGCCTTTAGTATCCACATGGCAAACAAATACCAGTATTTTATTATTAATTCATTGGATATTTGTAAGAAGTTAGAGTTTTCTAATCTGCATTCTAAGGGCCTATAAAAGTGTCTAATTCAGAGGGATTTCTGACTTTGATAGCCAAATGAATAAAAGGATTAATGAATGAATGATTAAATGAGGAAACAATGACTCAATTAATATGATCACTTTAAGCCTCTAGATTTCAACAGGAAGTACAAAAATACTCAAACACCTGTGACACTCTGTCATTTAGGGAAACCTTTCTGATGATTTCTTTCCATGCAAGAAGATAGCTAGCCCATGAATAACCTGAACTTTTCAGAAAATTGTATTTCTGCCCAGGATCTGTGATGCTTAGACACAGTCTGACTGTCATGAGGCTGAGAAAGACACACTAACTCCTTAAAAGATATGAGCCAGCCATAAATTTTAGCATAAAGGCCCCTCATCCTGGCCTGCAGAGTATAGAAATTATACTGACAGACCTCTTTGTATAGGGTATATCCATGCTTAATCTTAGCTTTTATTGATGAAAAAGTGGGTCCAGTAGAATCACAATGCCATTCCCTATGAACGGGAGTCACACAGGGGACATTCGTCATTAAGTAGCAGATCAGAGGAGACCATATGGCCACTGTAGTTGTTCTTAATAATTTTTCATTTGGGCATAGGTCAATTTATAGAATTAATATATTTTATAACCACAGTGCCTGAATGAGACTCATTTTCCTAACTTTTAATCTTTGTCCCCAAGCTGCTTCCTCTCAGATCTATCTTGTTGCAAGGGTGATGATCTTTCTAATATACTCTGGGTTTGATTTCTTCCACATCTTCTCTTTGCCCTTGAGATAAAGTCCAAGCTATAATAAGGCATGCAATGCTCCTACGGCCTGGCTTCCTCCTTTCTATCCAGTTTCATTCCTCAAGATTCTGCATCTTAAACTTTACACTCCAGTAAATTCAAATGCTCTGCAGTTCCTCTGAATGCTATGGAATTCATGCTTCAGTACCTTCATTTGTTCAGTTCCCTTTGTCCGAAATGCTCTACTTTCCCAGTCTCTTTTTGGAGAAAGCCTAGTCATTTCTCAAGATCTAACTAAGTATCTTCTTCTGCAATTCCTCCCTAAGTGCCTAATTTGGTGAAGCAACCATCCTTGTAGTTTACTCATCAGGCATATATTTATCATGACACTTGACATATTATATTGAAATTTTCTAATTACATCTTTGTCTCCCTCATTAGACTTGCATATCATCAAGGGAAAAGTATACTCAAATTCATCTTTCAATCTCCTGGGTGTGGTGAGTATTCAGAAATGTGCTCAATGATATTAATTGAAATTAATGTAGATAAGTGCTAAGAAATAATTTATTTTAATGGAATACCATCTGGTGGCCTGAGGGCTATCTTTTCTGAGCCAAAACCAAAACAAACAAATAATACCATTAAGTGTTCAAGATGAGGATTACAGCCAGTGATTTTTTCTGGAAAACAAATTGGTTAATTTATGTTGTCCTGTAAAAGGTTACATTCTAGGCCTTCCAATTATCAACAGCAATAGAATGTTTATTCTGGATGCCATGTAAGAGTCTTGATTTATTTTTCTGTAGTGAATGTGCCTGCTTTGTTTTATTTCACTTCTTTAGAAAAGCTATTATATAGTCTGCAACACTCAAGAGATTACTTCTTTTTAAACTGAGCTTCTTTAATTTCAGATACATAAATTGGCTATAATTCAGATTGAAATGTGTCATTATAGTCTAACAGCATTTATAAATGTTCATAGATGTTAAATTATTAAGCCATTCAGACACTTAAAAGAATGCATGCACATGTACATTGGGCAGCATATAATGAGAAAATTTATCTTTATGTTTGGCTGCACAATCTATTTTCATTCCCTGGACTATTCCAATTCATTATTTAAACCTGGTTCTAAATCTTCTACTGAAAATATTGCTAATGGGGCCAATCTGGGCTGGCAAACAGAAGTGTGTAGGTGCTTATCTGTCTGGGAGAGTATGAGGTTAAAATGCTACAGGTACCTCTTAATACTTTAACCTTACCCAAATGTACCTAGGATAAACCACACCCTTTAAAACAGTGATTACTATTACTAATATTTTGTCTGTGGGAGTTCCCTGAGTAATCCTAGCCCTACCACCAAATTATGAGTTCACTGAATGAACACTCTCTTGTTTATGCTATGGCTCTTTTCTTTTCTTTTTTTTTTTTTTGTTATTGCAAAAATTGCATAATGCATTGAATTGGGAAGTAAGTTTACCTAGTAAGTGCACACAGTAAGTTCTCAATCAATTAAGCAATATAATTCCTCCACAGAATGATTTGTTGATATTCTCTGTACTTTCTTTGAATAAGCAATTCTTATACTCATTAGTTCTGGAATATAGGCTGGCCAAAATCCATCATGTTACAGTGGTAGAGCAGGAAATGATGAGCAGTTCAACTCTATTCATATAGAAAAAGAGAATGTATGCAAGATCCCAATAGGCAGAATAAATTGAGACAAAATTGTGATTGGAGTGAAGAAAAGGGACTTCAATCAGACAAACTGGCTCTTGCTTGCCCCTGTGGTGGGTCTTGGGATTCCAAGGAGCACAATTTAGAAAACTAAGGTATCAGATCACTTTAGTCCTACCATTAACCAACAGAAGCACATTTGTGAGACTTTTTTCTATATACATAAATGTGTTCATACTTCCTGGGCTCTGAATACTAAGAAAAGTCTGGAAACAATCAGGGAAATAAAAGACTTTAGGCATAATGTTATCTCCCCAATAAAACTGCCACTGTATCATTAATCTTCATTCATATCTCTTATATTTTTGTCTTTGACGTATTAACCATTTTTATAAGCATTATGCTTATAAGCACCTTTATAATTTTTTAGATACTATGGTCTCTCATTTGAGAACTAAACTGTAGTGACAATGACCTATTGTATACTTCTACCTAGATATCTGACAAATCTTTAAGAGTCAGAATTTCCAAAGCTTACTTTATAACTTTGCCTTAAATATTTATTAACTTGTGTCTGTGTGTGTGTGTGTGTACTTCTGTAATGATTATTACCCTCGACATGAGTTACCCAACTTAAAAACATGTATGTGGGGGGGAGGGGGTCATCACTTCTTAAATACCACTTTACCCCATTCAAATATCCACATATTGAACTTATTACTGAAAAGTTACAGATTGTCACTGTGATAATCTTGTCACCATTATTTTCCATTCTAATTTATACTATTTGAATTCAGTTCCTCATTATTTCTTGTCCATGCAAAGGTTGCAATAAATCTAACCTATTACCTAATTAACCTAATTACCTTATTAACCTAAATATTACTTAAATATTTTCCTATTACTGGGTATTTGGTAGTTACAATTTTTTCACCATCATGAATAATATTTGTGCACATATATCTGCATTTTGTATTGGTACCTCATCAAAGCCCATTAGGATTTATGTAACAGTATGGTATTAATCTGTCTTTTCAAAGAATAAAATATATTCTCAAAAATGATGGCTATTTATCAATTTGTTTTGGATCATAAAGCAAAGTCACATCAGTTAAAAGAATAATAATGTACAAGTTCCAAATATAAATCAAACATTTGAAAGTATGACCACAAGTCTGAATAAACCTGGGATAGTGTCATTATTTATTGTCAGGATATTTGGGTAAATGCTGGTATTCTATCAACTTTCATATGAAATGCTATGCTAATATAAATAGCTAAGCATTGAATTTGCCTATTCCAAGTACACGTTTGTTGTGTTGTTTTAAGTTCAAATAGAGTAATTAGACGTTATAAATTTTAGTATGAGGGAAAGTTTGTAAAGATTATTTCAAAATTTATGGCTCCTATAACTGAGCGAATGATCACATCAACTATAGAAACATGGAAAACTTGAATATAACTTAATTTGGAGTAGAAGATTATAAAATAGAATTTTAGAAGATTGTAAATTAGAATGTTTACTTATTGATTTTGGTAAACCTTTGAGAATCCAAGAATATTTTGAATAGGCAGTTTGATATATAGATGTGGAAGCTGAAAGAGTTATGGGATGGAGGTGTGCATTTTTGGATGATCTGCATAGGTTATTCTTAAAACCATAATTGTAAAAAAACAAAGAAACAAAAACAAAACAAAAAAGCCATTATTGTGAATGAGATCATTTAGGAAGAGAATATATCTGAAATAATGTGTAAAGACACATTAAATGCTCGTGATATAATGAGACAAAATTCAAGAAGCAAAGATTTATATTCTATAGGGAACAAAATCATAAATGTTTATGTACATATGATAAGAGAGCACACAAGAGAAAGAAAAACACTTTAGTAAGTATATTAATACAAAAATAAAATATACATATATATTTGTGGAGAATATATATTTTTTTAATTCTCCTTTATTTTTTAAATTCTCCCATATTGCGTTATAAATGTATACTATTTTAATAATTTAAACAATATCATCTCAAGTTAGGAAAAGTAAGTATCTGTCATTTCATACAAAAAAGGGATAGCTAGATTGATGAAGTAAAAGACAGCACAAAATACTCTCATAATCTCTAAGATATAACACTTCATATGAAAGTGAAATTAAACATATGATATATATTTTATTTTTAAAAAGATTTTATTTATTTATTAGAGAGAGAGAGAGCACAAGCGGGGTGAGGGGCAGAGGGAGAAGCAGACTCCCTGCTGAGCAGAGAGACCAATGCAGGGCTCAGTCCCAACACTCCCGGATCATGACCTGAGCCTAAGGCAGATGCTTAACCAACTGAGCCACCCAGGTGCCTCTAAACATATGATATATATTTTAAACAAATCAAATGCAGTCCTTAAATACTACTGATGGGACAGTTGCAGAAAGGGGTTCAGGATGCACAGACGGAGATTCAGATGGTAAAACCATGGACAAAGAAGAATACTTTTTTAAATGCAAAAAGAGGGGTATGGCATTTTAAGAAAGTAATCAAAGAACTAAATAAATGAAGGGATATTCCATATTAAGCAATGGAACGAATTAACTACTGTTGGTTTTGTCAAGATATCAACTCTTCCCAACTTGATCTACAAATTCAATATATTATCAATCAAAATACCAGCATATTATTTCATGGTTATCAACAAACTAACTCCAAACTTCATATGGAGAGGCAAAAGACCCAGAGTTGTCAATATAATATTGAAGGAAAAGGACAAAGTGGGTGGACTGGCAACACCTAACTTCAAGACTTACTGTAAAGCTACCATAAACAAGAGACTATAATCTGGGTGAAAGAACAGACAGAGAGATAAATGGAATAAAGCCCAGAAATGGATCCACATAAACACAGTAAACCAATCACTGATGAAGCAGCAAGGGCAATACAATGGAGTAAAGATCGTTGTTTCAACAAGTGTTGCTAAAATTGGACATCCACATGCAAAAAAAAAAGAATATAGCTACAGACCTTATTTCCTTAAAAAATTAACTCAAAATCAAACACAAGACCTTAATGTAAAATGCAAAACTATAAAGCTCCTAAATGGTAACATAGGAGAGTATCTAGTTGACATCATGTATGGTGATAACTTCTTAGATACATCAAAGGCGTGAGCCATAAAAGAGTTGATAAGCTGGACTTCATTAACATGTAAAACTTCCACTCTGTGAAAGACACTATCAAGAGAATAAGACAAGCCACTAACCAGAAGAGGATATTTACAAAAGAAATATATGATAAAGGACGATTATCTAAAATATACAATGAATGATTAAAACCAAATGTCAGGAAAATTAAAAATCCAATTGAAAGGTAAACAAAAGACCTAACAGACACTAGACCAAAGAAGATATCCAGATGACAACCATGAGAAGACATTCAAACATCATATGTCATTAGGGAGAGGCAAATTAAAACAAAGAGACACCACTATAAACCGATGAGAATGACCAAAATCCAAAACATGGACAAGATCGAATGTTAGTGAGGATTTAAAGCAACGGGGATTCTCATTCACTGCTGGCAAGAAAGCCACACTGGACAGCCACTCTGGAAAACAGTTCGGTAGCTTCTGACAAAACTAAATAGACACTTACCATACAATCGAGCAATCACACTCTTTGGTATTTAACCAACACAATTAAAAATCTACGTGCCCCTTAAAACATACACCTGGATGTTTACCACAGTTTTCTTCATATTCATTTTTTCATAAAAAGATATTCCTATGTTTATAGCGGCTTTATTTTTGTTTTGTTATTCCAAAACATGGAAGCAACCAAGATATTCTTCAGTAGGTGAATGGATAAATAAACCATGGTATACCAGACAATGGAATATTACTCAGTGTCAAAAAGAAATAAGCTGTCAAGCTATGAAAAGACATGAAAGACAGTTTAATGCATTTTTCTAAGGGAAAGAAGCCAACCTGCAAAGTCTTCATAGTATAAAATTCCGACTATGTAACATTCTGGAAAAGGCAAAAATATGGAGAGACTCAAAAGATCAGTGGTTGCCAGGGTTTAGGGGCAATGAAGGGATGAACAAGCAGAGCCCAGAGGATTTTTAGGTTAGTGTAATTATTCTGCATGACAACATAGTGGTAAAAACATATTATACATTGTCCCAAACTACATAATGTACAATACTGAGAGAACCCTAGTGTATACTATGAACTGTGGGTGATAACCATGTTCTAACATAGGTATCATGGCTGCAACACATGTACCACTGTGGTATGGGATATTGATAGCTTGTGATTGTGCTTATATAGGGGAAAGCATATATGGGAACTCTTTCTGCTTGCCATTCACTTTTGCTGTGATGTTAAAACTACTCTAAATAAAAAAGTCTACTAAAAATTAAATAAAGAAAGAAGAAAGCAGAGAACTAATGAAAATAGGCAGCATAAGATATTCACATCTTTGGGGGCATGTGGGTGGCTCAGTCACTTAAAAGCATCTGCCTTCGGCTCAGGTCATGATCTCGGGGTCCTGGGATCGAGCCCCACATCAGGCCCCATACTCAGCAGGGAGTCTGCTGTGCCCTCTCCCTCCACCCCTCCCCCTCGACTCCCGCTCTCTCTCCCTCTTGCTCTCTCTCTCTCTCAAATAAATAAAATCTCTAAGAAAAAAATTCACATCTTTGATCTCACAGAAGATGGAGAGGAGGAAGACGCTTCAGGAATCTAAGACTCTACCAAACACACTATTTACCTAAAGAATTGTCTGAATCAACTACTGACACTACTGAAACTCTGAAGTCTAGTTGAACACGTGCAGCATCCAAAACAGTGCCTCATGCAGGAAAAATCTTGTAAACTTTAGGGTACAATTTCCCAACCCCCAGCCTGGCAACAGTAGCTGTACAGATGGTGGCCCAGATTCTCAGAGAGGCTTATGCCAAATTAGACAATAGGGACATTACCCTAAAAAAACTGGGGCTGTGGGTTTTGGGGTACCTGATGGTTGACTGAGGAGATGACACAGAAGCTGACCATTGATTCAACTCTCACCTGTGCAAGTGGCTTCCTTAGCAGTGTTGGTCAAGAGGATTTAAAGAAGCAGAGTGCCTTTTTCCCCCCTTATTTAGATCAGGCATTTAAGTAAATCTCTTTCAGGTCACTGGCTGACTATGGAGAAAATAAAACAGAAACTTTGTTAACGATATGTGATAAGAAATATAGTCCTTGAAAAAAATAGTTAAGACAAGTCACTAAATAGAAAATTACAGCTTTCCTCAAGAAACAGCAGGAAGTTTGAATTTCAATAATTGTGGTGGCATTATTATTGGGGTCAAAGGTTTGTAAAAATGTGTTGGATGGGAAAGGGATTGTATGCCACTGTAAGGTGCCACAGCAGAGTCTCAAGTATTGAAGGACATGGTCCTTTTTTTTTTATTACAGTTTATGTAAATTTTTATTACAGTTTAGTGTGTATAAAGAGAAATGTACAGCACAATGATTACGCACATGGTAAACACTATGGGTTCTTCTATTTTTTTTTTTTTTTTAATGGTGTTTCAGTGGCTCTGGGAAGAATGGATTGGGAGCAACAACCAGTAGGAAAGCACTTTGATGACTGTGGTAGTCCTCCCTTCAAGCAGGGCTGTGTGTCTGAATGGAGAGGAACTGTCAGAGGATATCAACATTTAATTTGGCAAATTAACAGGAACTGGTAGCCAATTAACAAAGAGCGAAGGAAGCCACTACCCATCTGTGGCTACTTATCACTTAAAATGTGGTCCTTCTGAATTGATATGACTGTAAGTATAAAACACACACAGATTTCAAAAATGCCCCCAACCACCACCACCAGCTCCAAATGCACTCAGCCCCTTCCAGCAGTGAAGATGTTGATTTTCACAATCTATAGGTCTAGAAAGAATCAGGGTGGAAGGGATGGTGTTAGCTCCAAGCCATTCTTCCTACCAAAAGTTCAGTAGTTTCTCATGAACACACTTCTCATTTTGCTGCACACACCTCTGTCAATTTTCAGAGCACTGAAATGGCTTTTTTTGGATAGTGTTGTCTAGTTTTCTTTTTGGGGGATAGGATTTGCAAACCTCCTTACTTCTTCCTGTTGGTAGTAGCCACTCAAGGCCACTCACTTTTACTTAAGTAAATAAAGCTAAATCAAGTATCCAAATTTCAGCAGTTCTCTTTTATTTAAAAAATTAAATAAAAGGGGCACCTGGGTGGCGCAGTTGGTTCAGCGTCTGCTTTCTGCTCAGGTCATGATCTCAGGGTCCTGGGATGGAGCCCCGCATCAGACTCCCTGCTCAGCGGGGAGCCTGCTTCTCCCTCTCCCTCTGCTACTCCCCCTGCTTGTGCTCACTTGCTCTCTCTCTCTGTCAATTAAATAAATAAAATCTTTGAAAAATATAAAAAATAAATAAAAAATCAAATAAAAATGACAAATAAATAAGTTAAAAAATTACTGGGGAGTGATTAGAACCAAAACTGAATTGCAAATTGCAGGGTAAAACTAGAGGGTCATTACTGCAATTCAAATGTTAAAGCCCTTATATAGGTCCCTTTATTCCCTGATGTGGGAAAACTAATGTTTTTCTCCAGCTATTAGCAGAAGTACTTGAATGGTTTTAAAAGCTTTCAATTTTCCAGTACATAATAGACAATAACACTGCAGCATTTGTGTGTGCTTGGAAGCTACAATGTCCCGACACCTTTTAAATGGGTTCTCTTACTACTATTGTTAACTCTTGGGTTTAGTATGTATTTATCAACTGAGAAAATTTAAAAGAAGTTTACATTTAAGGGGAAAATGTGCCTCAAATCACCCATGTAGGTTAATACTGGATTCATACAATTCCTTTTACATCTGATACTTTCAAAATACCTTAATGTTTACTCAACCCAGGGACAGTGGGGGTGGGGCGGGGGATCCTGCAAAATAGGCTCATTTGGTTGATGAAATCAGGTGTTATCCTAGGAACCATAATGTTCCTGACACTATGACAAATAATCTGGCAGATTAATGACTAGAATCCAATAATCTTTTCTTCTTGTTCCCTCCCTGAGCTCTGAAAACTCTTCCGTGTATCCTTTACATGATTCATTTTATGTACCTCGTATTTCACTGAGCCATACTTCTGTCCATTTATCCTGTCAGACCACAGCGGCAATTTTTAGTTCTTACCTTCACTTTCCTTTTTCCAGTTTCAGACTACACCATAGTTCTGGTTAGACATTTCCTTATAGAAAGAGGGCAGACGCTTAGATGAAGGTAGAGATCTCCAAGGGAAAACTGCAGACAACTTAAACCTGTTGACTAGGACCAAAGTCACCAAAATGCCTCCGCCTTCAATTACGTTATCTAATCTCCCTTTCTCCCTGAATTTCCATTGCAAGTTCCCCTCTTTCTCCTAGTTTCATGCAATATGTGCTCAGCTGTAGGCCCTTTTCAAAACATACCAAATCTTCACAAACCATATGCTTGCCCACACAGTTTCTTTAGAATTCTTTAAATATAAATATTAATGCAAATACAGTCTCACATTTATACATATGAAAAAAAAACAAAACAGAAATCTGGGATGGGATTCAGAATTCTCAGGGATTATAGAGATTTTTGAGAGAAAAATCCCACTTAAAATGGGCTTTGCAAGACAGATAAGAGGGAATATCACTTTCTTCATCCACTCCCTTTTCAGATTTTTAATTTATAAGAAATTATATCCGATAATCATAGAAAACCAATCTACCATTAACTGGACATTGTGCTCAACACTTTTTCAGTATTATATCTAATTCTCACTACTTGGTATATTATATCTCTGTCCTTCTTTGTCCTCAGACTAATTTATACCTTATATATTAACAGCTTGGTACAAGCAATAGTGAAAATTCAAACCATCTTTCTCTTCCACAAAAGAAACTGTAGTACTTTTGGGGCACCTAGCTGGCTCAGTCAGTAGATCATGCAACTCTCAATCTCGGGGTTGTGAGTTCAAGCCCCACATGGGGCGTGAAACCTACTTAAAAAATTAAAAATTAAATTAAAAAAAGAAATAGTACTTTTAATTAAATGACAACTGTGAAAACAGGAAGTTCATAATCCACATGCACCAGATGATAGGTTTCAACATCGCCAAGGCATGGTGGAGCCATGGTGGAGCGTTGGGTCACACCAAACTCTTCTTCCACTTGGACTGAGGCATGGGCATCAGAGGCCCTGCCTGCTGGTTCTATGTGTTCCAATAGTGAGACAAAACCCAGAGCTATGGTCGTGACAACCCCAATGGCTTCATTTGAGCCAATTTTATGGTTCCTTCGGGATAGAAAGACTGCTGATTGATTACTGGCTTATCTAAACCTATGTAAAAATTGTTCTTCCAGTAACTAGTAAGAAAGAAGGGCAGGATGGAATCAGCTAGGATTTCACAGTCAGACGGCAGGAAGCACCTGAGATGTGCTGCCACTAAATGAGCATCTGAGAACTAAGTTTATGAAAGAATGTAATTTTTAGGGGAATAATTCATTTTTAAAATCATTTTCTCAGGTATCTTCCTGACATTCATTTAGACTGAGAAAGATATTCAATTCCCTAGTTACAAAGTTTAGCTTATATTGGGGCGAAGAGTGGGATGAATATGTAATTCAAGGAGTACATGATGACAATACCAAGAATGTCTATGTTGAGGAACTGAAATAAGATTTCAAGATTACTATCCAAAGTAATATAGCTCATGAGTGAATGAAACAAAATACGAATCCAAGTACATTGTTTGGGTTTGTATCTTTGCCACTACAACTTGAAATAAACATAAGCACTAGAGACTGCAGGCAATATTCATGTATTTTATCCATGCTGCAAGTACATTTTGGTGTGGTGTTTATTTACTTGAATTCATGTGATTACATGATCATAACTCAGGGAAAACGGTGACTTCTGATTTCTCTTACACTAGGGATATATATGCTGAAATTTATTTATAGAACATAATCCAAACAAGCAAATCTTATAACATATCCCAAATTTATCGGCAAACATTAGGTTGTAGCAATCGAAATTGTTGTGTTTTAGGCCAAAAAATTATGAAATATCAGCAATATTATATAAATCAGCCAAATAGCCTAAACATTTAAAAATATTTATTAATGACTGCCATCAACATTAACTATCTAGATGGATATTACTACATATACCCTGAGAACAGAGCCTAATTTATCTGTTACCATGTACATACACTCCCAATTTAAGTTCTGTACATGTAAATTCTCAGCCATATCTAATGTTTGAATGAATAAACATATATATACTACATATATTAAAATATATGAATTCCTAGGCCATAGGTTTTCAGGCATTGAGGCTTGCTCTAATTATTTTTAAATAATGTCAAAATATGCAATAAAAGTTTCCATAATTTTGAGCACCAGCAGCATGGAAAATTAACCTAAGTCTGAGGACTAGATTAAGGCCAAGTGAACTGGCAGGGACTGAAGCTAGAGGGAAGGCATTTATTTTCCAAACTTTCAACAAATAATTTTTGCAGGTCTACTATGCACTAAGAACTATGTTAGGTTCTGGATCTATAAGTTAAGCAAAATAATGTTCCTTTCCAACAAGGAGCTTAGAGAAGCAAACAGAAAAGAGCACACATCCCACAAAAGTTGTGGTTTAAACCACGACAAAGTACTTAGGGAAGCATCTTGCAAGAATAGCAAATTCAGTCTTGGAAAATCAGGGTAATTTTCCCTTATAATAACACTTCAAATCTGAGCCCTAAAGGATGTGAAGAGGTTATTCATATAAGATGCAGATAAAAGAGGGAAGAAACATGTCTTCAGAAATCTACAAGTGGATCATGAGTCTAATTTCTTGATTTTATTAGACTAGACAGGAAGGAGCACAAATGAAAGAAAGGGTGGGGACAAAGCATAAGGGACTGTGTTGGGTTCATTGAAAACCCTGGAAGGCATCCTGAAGACAACAGGTGCGTCGAGGACTCGAAGCAAAGAAATTTTTGAAAAGCAGATTTTCTATTTGGAAAGATCAATCTGGACTCAATATGGAAAACAGATTGAAGGAAGCCAGATGGAAAGCTGGGAACACACTTTCAGAAACACAACAGTAATTCCAGAAATCAAGGATAATGACCAGAACTACTGAGGTGAAATTTTATTATTTTTTTATTTTTTTGGAGGGGAAATTTTAAATTTAAAAAACAAGCAAACCAAAACAAGTATATTTCTTCTAACACTTTGGGAAAAAATATGCTTCGAATGAACGCTGGGGTCAAGGAAAGAGAAGAAGAGGGTAAGATGTACATTTTTATAGCGTGGACCACTTTGTAAACCACAGTCATAGTTCCCAGTGTACAAATTCCTGAAGGAGAAGCAGATTTTTTTTCCTGTAGGCAAGTGGGGGGGTATAGAGAGATGACCACAGTTTGAGTTTTGACACAGTTGCATTAGGGTACCTATATATTAAACACTCGAATAGGAATATCCAGTGGGTTGCAGATGATATGTGTATGGAGACCAAGGGAGAAATCTATACTAGAATCATAAAGAGAGCAGGTCTGTGATAACCACTGCAAACGTAAAAGTAGACAGGCATGGAAAAAGACCAACACAAGAGGCGCGATTTGGGGGAAACAGATCTGGAAAATCTCAAAATGCAGAAGAATCTGGAAATAAACAATACAGCAAAGGAACCGCTATCCCCAGCTGGAAGGTTGTTTACTTCACCAGAGACTCTGGCTGTGGAGCGAATATTCTTCGGATCCCACGAAGCTCCACCCTGAAGAAGTGAGCTTGGAGGACATGCTGCACAAAGGTACAGCTTTCAAACACAGTCTGTTCCGTTCAGAAATGATTCTCTTATCCTGTCTATCCTAAACATGTTTATCACAGTTTCTTTGTGGAGAAAAGTTGTATTTTTTGCCTAAGCCCCTTATGTATCAGTTGAGCTTATAAATAATATGTAAGCTAACTAAATAATATATTTCAAGACTTCTTTTTCCTATAAAGTGGCTCTGTCCTTAAAAATGTTTTGGTACATTCCTAAAGTTCTTCGAAAAGTAATTTCATGAAGTCTGAAATTAAGACCTCTTTTGTGACGATGCCTCTACCTAAAAAAGCTACTTCATGATTCAGTCATGTTTGGGTGAAAAGTGTTTTCTTTTTTTTTTTTTTTTAAGAGATTTCTGTCTGATTGATAAACAAGTATTCCCTGCCAAGAAAAATTTAGAAGGAAAAGTCTTTAAAGCTAAAAAGTGATACAAAATTATGAGTATTTTATTTTTATAATAGTGAAAATTAGCATCCACTTGCTACCTAAATAAAAGCTTGGGCCAAGAACATTATGTAACCTCAGGTTAGAAAAACATTCTCAAATGTTTTACTAGCTCTAAAATCCTATTACTCTGATTCACCCGATTGAATGGCAGACACTATTTTTCTCATTCCATATCATGCATGCAATTATAATTGCTTTGCTAAACTTGCACAGACACTGTAAGGAAAAAAAAAAAAAATACAACTAAGGTCACTTTGACATTTTATTGGCTTCAACTAAGGAACATTTACATAAATGCAGGCTCTCATAAATGGGTGGTCATGTGTGTGCTAGGACTACTTTTAACATCCCAAGCCTTGTTTGAAATCAGGTGCAGGAAAAAAGACATCATTTTGGGTGGTGTATTTGTGTGCTAGGGCTGCCATAACAAAAGTTCACAGACTGGATGATTTAAACAGCAGAAACATATTTTCTCACAGTCCTGGAGTCTAGAAATCCAGATCAAGGTGTTAGCATGGCTGGTTCCTTCTGAGGGCTGTGAAGGAAAATTCCGTTCCAGGCCTCTCTCCTTGGCTTATGGACAGCTTTCCTCTCTGTCTTCACATTTTCTCTCTGTATCTGCGTCCAAATTCCCTCTTCTTATAAAGATTACCAGTATCATTGGATTAAGGCCTACCTATGTGATCTTATTTTAATTTAATTATATCTCATAAGACTCTACCTTCAAATATTGTAATATTCTGAGGTCACTGTTCCCAAGCAAGTCCAAAACCTGGCAGGGCAAATGCTATTGCATTTTAAAGATTGAGAATGATCCATTTTAGCTGGATGGTTTATCGACTGTGCCCACCAGGGTGGTAGCCCTACCTCCCAGGCAAACCAGGGTGACAGACCTGCTTCCTCAACCTAGAGCGCCCTCACTCCTTGGCCCTGTGCCTCGCTTTCTGGAACCAAGGGGGGGGGGGTAGCCCCTCCCATGGGGTCTGGGCCCTCTGTGTCTTAACTTCTTGAATTAAAAAGTTCATGGCCCAACCAAGAAGGAAACTGGGCATTTTAGCCTATTTTGTTGGTTTATTGGATTGTTTAGAACCTACAGATCTGAACACAAGTCTTAGTATTGCTAACTACTTGCCAATTTCACTGGTTAAGCTGTTCAACCTCTGTGAGCTTTAGGGTCCTTATCTTAAAGTATGGATACCTAAAAGTAATAATATCTCCAAGAAAAAAAAATTTTGAAAATAAAATAAATTAAAAGCTCTACACTATGAACTTCATAGGAAGTCAGTATTACCAAAGCAAATTATGGACTGTGAATTAAGTCAAACCAGATGAGTCTTAAGCTTCCATCCACCTCCGAACGCTATGATACTTTACGCCATGTAAAACCCATGACAGAAATTCCCAGACTCCTACTTAGAATGGCACGGCAACACTATGAAGATAGGGACCCATGGCAGAGGAGAACAACAAGCTTCATGCCTTGATTTTGAAAGATTTAGTTAAATTCCAATTCTTCTTTTTATACTTGACTTTCTTCCTAGACCACTTGGATTAATCAGAAAAGGAGAAGATTGTTCAATGGCTCTTTAGGACTCCAGATAGAGAACACATTCTCCCCTGTGTGCTGAAAGGTATTTCAATTGTAGGGAGTAGAGAGTTCATTAATACAGTGGAATATCCCAGAAAAAAACATAGGCTATGGTTTTAGATAGACAGGAATTAGAATTTCAGCTCTGCCTTATATTAGCTAAGTGACATAGGACACATCTCTTTTGCTGGGTCTTAACTTTTATAAACATCTCTGAAATGGTGATGAGATCAACAAACTCATATACCATCTATACCAGATTAAGGCAACATGACAAAATAGATGCAATCTGCATTATGTAAATTGGAAAGTACAGTAAAATTATTTATTTGGATGCAATCCAATTTAGAAAATCCAAAATTCTAAGAAGTAAAAACTAGACAGAAGAGGTGAAATTTTAAACATAACCTCTACATAAACCATGGGGCGATTCACTGAGATAAAAAAGATCTACGTTTTTTTCAATGACCCATGTTATCATCCTATTTATATATATTTAAGACACACAAGTTCAAATTGTCTCTAAAACTGAATATTTGACTTCCGTATCTTAACTGTAAAATTATCAACTTTCTCCCATTTTTATTTTTTTACATTAAACTCATTTTTGTCTACCTATCAAATACTTTATGAGACTTAATTTTGAAAAGCTTTTTCCTGGAGTAAAAAGAGAAAACAAAATGTCCTCTGGAGGTTCTGCCTGGGATACAATCACAGATTTTCACAGAATGACTTGAATTCAGCTTAGGCCCACATTTGTCCACCTAGTTATTGAAACTAACCTGCTGTGTCATGCCCACTTCTGGAGCTGGGCTGGGTATTTGCTTAGAATGTTAGATTTGTTTTAGATTTATTTCATCAGGAAAGATGATTTTCTGCATGGATTCCCTACATGTTCCTTCATCGTTTCTGTCATTTAACAATACAATATTTCCAAGTTCAGTAAAGCAGAGTGAATGCGTTATATTATAACATGGAATTTCAACAACTACACTATTCTTGCAAGATAGAAACATTTTTTTCACATATGTTAGAATAATTTGAGTTGAGAGATGAGAGTTTATTTAAAAAATAAGGTTGAAAGCACATTTATTTTCTGGGATCAGGTGAAGAGAAATTCTAAACTTACAGAAAAAAAACCTGAGAGGATTCTAAAGAAAAATTTGGGAACATTTACAGAGCAAATTGAAGAGAGAAATCTTCCTTCAGTGAAGTTATGCTAAGCAATAGTAAAGCCCCCAGGTGGAAAAAAGAAAATTCCTTGGGTGAAAGTTTCTCAAGATTAAGTACGTAAGTTAAATTAGGAGAGAGACCATAATTGTCTTTGTATGAGACTTAAGATCAAGGCCACCATTTAAGGCATAATAGAACACCAGAATAGAAATCAGAAAACCTATGTTAAATAATACTTAAGTAATTTTGCTATATCAAGGTGTACCACAACACTTCCACCTGTAAAAACTGTATTATCAGAGTCCACTACTAACTCTCTTTGTGAGTTGAAAGAAACTATTAGACCTCTGGGATGATAGCTAATCTTATAATGCCATGTAATACTTACAAATAAAATGAGGTAGATAAGTGGGAAGAATATATTAGGAAAGCAGCTAAGGATCATTTTTATATGTGATATCAAATTATTTTTGTTACCGTATGCATAAGATAGTAATAATCACATTCTTAAGCTTATTATTTTGAAATAATAAGAGATTTGCAGAAAATTGCAAAAAAAAAAAATGTTCAGGGAGATCCTATGTGCCCTTTAAGCAGCCTTCTCAGTAACATCTTTTATAACCATTATACAATATTAAAACCAGGATATTGACATTGGTACAACTCAGAATTTATTTGAATTTCACCATCTTCATGCACACTTATTTATGTGAGTGTATAATTCTATAGAATTCTATCATATGTGGAGGTTCATGTACTTGCAATGACAATCAATCCAAAGGTTCTCTGTTGCTACCTATCTATAGCCACATGCATACCCCCCCCAACCAAATCCTAAATTCCTAACCATTGGCAACTATTAATATACTCCCTTAGTTTGCTATGTCAAGAATGCTTTATGAATAGAATCAAAAAGTATGTACTCTTTTGAGATTAGCTTCTTTCACTCAACATAATTCCCTTGATACCCACCCAAGTTTTTGTATGAACCAATAGTTTGATCCTTTTTTTTTTTTTTTACAGAGCTATATTCCGTAATGTAAATGTGCCACAATTTGCTTAATCATTTTCCTGTTGAAAGACATTTTAAGGTTTCCAATTTTTGTCTACTACAAATAGGGCTATATAAACATTTGTTTATAGGTTTTTGAGGGAACATAAACTTGTATTTCTCTGGGATAAATGCCCAAAAGTGTGACTGTTGGATCATATGGTAAACATATGTTTGGTTTGAAAGGGAAATGACAAACTATTTTCCAGATTGTTTCTACCATTTTAAATTACCACCAACAAAATATGAGTGATCCAGTTTCTCCACGTTTGCCAGCATTTGGTGTTATTATTTTTATTTTAGCCAGTCTGACAGCTGTGAAGTGATACCTCACTAAAGTTTTAATTTGTACTTTTTTAATGATTAATGATGTTAAAAATCTTTTCAATGCTTATTTGCCATCTGGATATCCTCTACAGTAAGCTGACTGTTCCTGTCTTTTTCCCATTTACTAACTGGATCGTTTGGGGGTTTCAGACTGTTGAATTTTGAGAGTTTGTTATACATTCTAGATACAAGTTCTTAGGTATATGGTTTGTGAATATTTCCTCCCAGTCTGTAACTCACCTTTTTACCTTCTTAACAGAGTTGTTCACAGAACAAACATATTTAATTCTGGTATGCGTACTTTATCAATTATTTTTCTTTATGGATTGTGCTCTTGGTGTCAAGTCTAAGTGGCCTAGTCCTAGGTCCCAAAGATTTTCTTCCAATGCTTTTATTTTTTCCTAAAAGTTTTATACCTTATGACTTATATTTGTTTGTGATACATCTGGGGTTAAATTCTGTGTAAGTTTTGAGGTGTAAGACTACAATCTCTTTTTCTAGTCCAACTGAAAAGACCATTTTTCCTCCATTTAATTGTTTTTGCACTATTATGAAAGTCAATCGGACATATTTGTGTGGATCTATGTCCGTTCCATTTATCCATGTCTACTCCTCATCTAGTACTCACTGTGTTATTACAGGAGATATTTAGTAAACCTTAGCATTGAAAAAAAATTAATCTTCTCTTTCAAAATTCATTTAGCTTTTTAAGGTCTTTTCTTGCAGATGTCATTTCTTTCTACTCATATTTTAGAATATGCATGTCTATATCTACAAAGTATCTACAAAGATCCTTGTTAATATTTCTTATACGATCTACGTTCACCTTAATTTGGCCACCTTTCTACCATGTTGAGTCTTCCAATTCATGAATATGGTATGTTTTATCTACTGTAAGAAATGTGCCACTCTGGTTCAAATATTGATAGTGGGGCAGGCTGTGCATGTGTGGGGGCAGAGGGTATATGGGAATTCTTTGTTCTTTCCATTCAATTTTACTGTGAATATAAAACTTACCTAAAAATTAAAGTATATATTTTAAAAAGTTTAACATCTCCTTGATCATTCACTTCCATCCTATTAAAGAGGGAGGTTGTAAAAACAGTTCAAGATTAGGCAAGTATTTTAGAAAAAGCTATTATTGAGATGTGAGTCCCACTCTCAACTACTACAAAACGGATGCAACCTAGGGAAAGTGAGGTGGCTCAGATGGACCACTTAGGGAGTTTAATATATCACCCTTGAAACTTGGAAGACAATAAACAGTGATGTCTATTTCCAGATTCAGAGAGCCAATGAACAGAGGAGTTTGTGGCAACCAGGATGCTCTGATGTTAGAGCAGATGAGAAGTAGCTGCACTGGGATTTGTCTGCCTCAAATCACTTCTCATATCTACTAACTCTGGAGATATTAAAAACAACAGTTATTAAGATGGGATAGAAAACACTAGATCAGGAAAGATGGACAGGTCAACCATACCCCTATTCGTAGTGTATGTTGATGAACTGATTAGAGACCCAAGACAGAAAAGAGGCAACTATTTTACTGCACTATTCAAGTTATTCAACAAGACTAGGAGTTACCAAGGATATTTGTTACTTGAAAATAGCCAAAAGAGCCCCCTAGTTTCCCTTAGGTTTCAGGTGAGGATCTTGGGGAAAAATAACCTTTTGAATACATATGCAGAAAAAACTGGAGTAACTGAATATAGCGTTTGTTCTGATAACACCATGTATCCTTCTCCCTTAGAGTTATAACTCTTACACTTAAAATAGTAAAATAACAATGAATAAGTAATAGTAAGCACTTTAGCAAAAATTATTTGGTAATCTACTTACTGATGACATTTCAAACTAATACAATTCTTCTAGAAAGCAAGTTTCCAAATGTCCCAAGAATAATAGCTATTCTAGCATTGGGCACAATAAAAATATAATAATCATAATATTTTTTAAAACAGCAAGATTTCTTCTCTAAAAGGCCTTTTATTGCTTAAAAATACAATAGCAGCTGGTCTTCCTGAAGATTTTCTTTAAAAAAAAAGGGGGAAGAGTTAACCTTAATTAAGTACTTTCTAATTTTTAGGCTCTTTCACCTATATTCTTTCTTATTATTCTTATAACTATTCTTTTTTTTTTTTTTTTTTAAGATTTCACTTATTTATTTGACAGAGAGAGACACAGCGAGAGAGGCAACATAAGCAGGGGTTGTGGGAGAGGGAGAAGCAGGCTTCCCGCAGAGCAAGGAGCCTGATGCGGGGCTCGATCCCAGGACCCTGGGATCATGACCTGAGCCGAAGGCAGACACTTAACGACTGAGCCACCCAGGCACCCCTCTTGTAACCATTCTTGACAGAGTTCTTAAAGCTTTCAGAATCTGTTTTGGGGTTTTGTTTGTTTGTTTTGTTTTGTTTATATAGATGGGTAAACTGACATTCTGGGAAAATTGATTACTGACTCCATAAACACAAAGCTAGCCAGTGGGGCAAACAGAATTTGATTTCCAAACTTTTATTCCAAAGCACATGTATCTCTGGCACTCCACTCCACTTGTAGGATCTAATATTACTTCACTAATAAAAGGGACACCGGAAGTTGTTTTTCCTTAGTATATCTGAAATCTTGGAGTCTGAAAAATTAACATGAAAACTCTGCAATATGTACTTCAAACAGGGCCAAAGATGACATGTGTTCAACCACAAATTAAGTGGTTATAATAAATCATCTGTATCCAAAAAGAAAGAAAGGCAATAAGAGAAAAAGGAGTAGGTGGGGTTGTAGAAAGAGTGAAAAGAGAAATGTGGGGCAGTGAAAAGTTAGGTGTATTTCCACAAGCTAGTGTTTAGGATGCCCAGTTATTCCAGTAATGTCCCAGAATTCTTAGCCATAGCAAATGAGGACTCAGTTAACATAATCATGAACTGAACAGTTTAGTTAAGTAAACAAACAAATAACAGTTATTTCAAGTATGTCCATTCATCAGAGATTAAAAGAGATGTGCTGGTCAGATGCCCCGTCTCAAACTTGTCATCTTTCAGCACATTTGCCTTTATTTACAGAATAGATCATTTCTTTCTTCTAAGGTTGTTTTTCTAGAAAGTACTGGTTACACTCTCATAGGAAAAAACAAAAAACAAAAAAGGTTCTCCAAAATTGTTGAAAATGAATCTAAACAGGAAAAAAAAAAAAAAAAAACGGTATTGCAAACATCAATAATATGGTCTCAGTAACCTTTTCTTCCTATTCATGGATGCAATACTAGGAGGAAGTGAAGTCACTCTAAGCAGTGTGATTAAAGATTTATATTCACCACTTAAAGACACCACACCAGTAGGCAGCCAAATCAGTAAATCTTGTCCAAGTCTTAACAGCAGGTAGACAAGTCTTTGGAAGGAGAGAAAAATATTGTACTGTTAGGTGAATCCAGTAAATTGAAGCATGGAAAGAATTAGGACTCTGTGGGTATGCTCAAAAGCTCATTCAAGTCCCTTGTCTTCTTCAGACTTTTATGTTCCCAGTGTTATGCAAATGTACTTTTAGCATATAGAGATAGTCCATAAAACTTCAAGATGCTATGGCAAGGTTTTTTGTTTGTTTGTTCTATTTTTTGTTTGTTTGTTTAGTTTTGTTTGGGAGGCCTCCAAACTGCTTTAGAAAATTAATATAAATGATTTCAGGCATGGCATATCTTCTACTATTGGCCACAGTTCATACCACTGACTCCTCTTTCACACTGAGCCTTCTTGACTACTCTATAAACCCTCCATAAGATTAGGACTTTGATACTATCTTTTTGGGGGTGACACAAATCAATGCCTAACAGCCAGATCATGGGATTTTTATTTATTTAAAATCAAGAGAAGAGGCAAATGTAAGGGTAAGAAAAGTAACAAAAAGTCCCCATGATGCCATGAAATAGTGCCATATATAAATAAACAAAATTAAAGCTGCAACTATTTCAAAGATTATTTGATGATTCCTGAAAATTGAGAAACACCTATTGGTCATTTCTACACAAAGTAACTGCCCTCAATTATTCCTGCCAAATATGCTTGGAGACTTGCAGGACTCAAGCAAGTCTTTAAAAAAGAGATTGGGATTTATTCAGGCCCTTATTAATCTAACCCCATCGACTTATGCCTCTGACGTTTGTACCAGGAACAAAATCAGTCTAAGCTGTTGGTCTACATTGTCAAGCTTTCCTTATACATATAGTGTTATGTTACTACTTACATGTGAATTTACGCCAGTAAGTGCAGCATTCCCTTGTGAGATGAAAAAAAAAATTGCACCCTTCTGATCCTGTCCTGCCAATGCAGCACTCATCTAGGTCATCCTCAGCAGCAGTTAGCACTTCTCAACTTTCCTTTCTGGAAACATTTTCGTCTCTTAATTTATACAACCTTATTCTCTTGTTTGCTTGTTATTGTCTGTGTTTTTCCCTTTTCCTTTGAGACCACTATGCCCTCTTCCTCTACCTGGACTGGACTCAGCCCAGAATCCTACCCCCCTTCCTCTCCTCTCCTAATGAGACAACCATATCATCTCCTGAAGCACCATGTGTGTGCCTAGCAGTCCTAAAGCTGTATTGTCAGCCTCCCTTCTGAATGATGCTCCTCCAGGACCAACATCTTACTTTCATTTCTCCTTGGTGTCTCATAGCATGCCAAGCTTAACAAGTCCATAATGATTTATTGATTTGCTGCTATCCTCAAATCTATTTCTCCTCTTCTGATGTTCTTGTCAAATGTGTCTATTTCTATCTTTAGGATTGCAGTCTTAGTCTAAGACACTATTATCTCTAACCATCCCAAGGCATTTGCAGAAGCTTATTGATTTGCTTTCTTTTTCTTCTGTTGCCTTTTTAAATTCTTCCAAAAATTATCAGAGGGATGCATGAGTTTTTTCAGTGATTTCTTCTTATTTTTAAATAAAAAAAGATCCCGTGGTATCAAAATATGTCACCCCAAAAAAGATAATATCAAAGTCCTAATCCCCAGTACCTTGGAATGTGACCACATTTGGAAATAGGGTCATTGCAGATATAATTAAACTGAGATCAAACTGGAGTAGGGTGGGCCCCTAACCCCATATGACAGGTGTCCTGGTGAAAAGTTGGCCATGTGAAGAAACAGAATCACACAAGAAAAAGTCGTGCAGAGACATGGATTGTAGAAATACATCTTTAAGCTAAGGAAGACTGAGTACTGTGGGTCGCTAGCAGAAACTAGGGGAAAATTATGGCATGGCATGGCATTCCCCCAGTACACCTGAAGGGAATCAACCCAACAGACACCTAGATTTCAGACATCCAGCCTCCAAGAAGAATAAACTGTTGTTTTAAGTGACTCAGTCTGATACTTGGTTACAGCAGGCCTAGGAATCTAATGTAATGGCTTAATATTCTTCATAATTTACAGATTACACCTTCCTTTTCAAACCAAATCTTGTACTGCCCTCCTTCTCTCCCTGTTTCAGCTATACTGGCTTTATTTAAGGCCATTTTCACCTCAAGCCATTTATCTAGGCTGCCCATTCTGATCCCACATGCCATTTTTTCACTCTCGGGCTCAGGCAGATGTCACCTCAAATGTCACCTCTTCAGAAAGGCCTAGAATTCCCTGTTAACTCTGTTTCAATAAAGTGACTCATTTTGTAATTAACCTTTTTTTAAATTTTATTATGTTATGTTAATCACCATACATTGCATCACTACTTTTTGATGTAGTGTTCCATGATTCATTGTTTGTGCATAACACCCAGTGCTCCATGCAGAACGTGCCCTCTTTAATACCCATCACCCGGCTAACCCATCCCCCCACCCCCTTCCCCTCTAGAACCCTCAGTTTGTTCTCAGAGTCTATAGTCTCTCATGGTTCATCTCCCCATCCGATTCCCCCCCCTTCATTTCTCTCTTCCTACTATCTTCTTTTTTTTTTTTTTTTAACATATAATGTATTATTTGCTTCAGAGTTACAGGTCTGTGATTCAACAGTCTTACACAATTCACAGTGCTCACAATAGCACACACCGTCCCCAATGTCTACCACCCAGCAGCCCATACCTCCCAACCCCCACCACTCCAGCAACACTGTTTGTTTCCTGAGATTAAGAATTCCTCATATCAGTGAGATCATATGATACATGTCTTTCTCTGATGGACTTATTTCATCAGCATAATACCCTCCAGTTCCATCCATGTCGTTCCAAATGACAAGATTCCGGTCCTTTTGATGACTGCATAATATTCCACACATTGTGTGTGTGTGTGTGTGTGTGCGTGTGCGCACCACATCTTCTTTATCCATTCATCTGTCGATGGAAATTTTGGCTCTTTCCATAGTTTGGCTATTGTGGACATTGCTGCTATAAACATCGGGTGCACATACCCCTCCGACCACTACATTTGTATCTTTGGGGTAAATATCCAGTAGTGCAATTGCTGGGTCATAGGGAAGCTCTATTTTCACTTTTTGAGAAACCTCCATACTGTTTTCTAGAGTGCCTGCACCAGCTTGCATTCCCACCAACAGTGTAGGTGGGATTCTCCGCATCCCCGCCAACATCTGTTGTTTCCTGACTTGTTAATTTTAGCCATTCTGATTGGTGTGAGGTGGTATCTCATTGAGGTTTTGATTTGGATTCCCCTGATGCTGAGCAACGTTGAGCACTTTTTCATGTGTCTTTTGGCCTTTTGGATGTCTTCTTTGGAAAAATGTCTGTTCATGTCTTCTGCCCATTTCTTGATTGGATCATTTGTTCTTTGGGTGTTGAGTTTGATGAGTTCTTTATAGATTTTGATACTAGCCCTTTATCTGATATGTCATTTACAAATATCTTCTCCCATTCTGTCGGTTGTCTTTTGGTTTTGTTGACTGTTTCTTTTGCTGTGCAAAAGATTTTTATCTTGATGAAGTCCCAAGAGTTCATTTTTGCCCTGGCTTCCCTTGCCATTAGTGATGTTTCTAGGAAGAAGCTGCTGTGGCTAAGGTCGAAGAGGTTGCCACCTGTGTTCTCCTTTAGGATTTTGATGGACTCCTGTCTCACATTTAGGTCTTTCAACCATCTGGAGTCTATTTTTGTGTGTGGTGTAAGGAAATGGTCCAGTTTCATTCTTCTGCATGTGGCTGTCCAATTTTCCCAACACCATTTGTTGAAGAGACTGTCTTTTTTCCATTGGACATTCTTTCCTGCTTCACCAAAGATTAGCTGACCATAGAGTTGAGGTTCCATTTCTGGGCTCTCTATTCTGTTCCATTGATCTATGGATCTGTTTTTGTGCCAGTACCATACTTTCGTGATGATGACAGCTTTGTAATAGAGCTTGAAGTCTGGAATTGTGATGCCGCCAGCTTGGCTTTTCTTTTTCAACATTCCTCTGGCTATTAGGGGTCTTTTCTGGTTCCATACAAATTTTAGGATTATTTGTTCCATTTCTTTGAAAAAGTGGATGGTATTTTGACAGGGATTGCATTAAATGTGTAGACTGCCTGAAGTAGCACTGACATCTTCACGATATTTGTTCTTCCAATTCATGAGCATGGAACGTTTTTCCATTTCTTTGTGTTCTCCTCAATTCCTTTCATGAGTATTTTATAGTTTTCTGAGTACAGATTCTTTGCCTCTTTGGTTAGATTTATTCCTAGGGATCTTATGGTTTTGGGTGCAACTGTAAATGGGATCAACTCCTTAATTTCTCTTTCTTCTGTCTTGTTGTTGGTGTATAGGAATGCCACTGATTTTGTGCATTGATTTTATATCCTGCCACTTGACTGAATTCCTGTATGAGTTCTAGCAGTTTTGGGGTGGAGTCTTTTGGGTTTCCCACACAAAGTATCATATCATCTGCAAAGAGTGAGAGTTTGACTTCTTCTTTACCAATTTGGATGCCTTAGATTTCTTTTTGTTGTCTGATTGCTGTGGCTAGGACTTCTAATACTATGTTGAATAGCAGTGGTGATAGTGGATATCCCTGCCGTGTTCCTGACCTTAGGGGGAAAGCTCTGTTTTTCTCCATTGAGAATGATATTCGCTGTAGGTTTTTCATAGATGGCTTTTATGATATTGAGGTATGTACCTTCTAGCCCTATACTCTGAAGAGTTTTGATCAAGAAAGGATGCTGTACTTTGTCAAATGCTTTTTCTGCATCTATTGAGAGGATCCTATGATTCTTGTTCTTTTTTTTGTTAATGTATTGTATCACATTGATTGATTTGCAGATGTTGAACCAAAATTGCAGCCCATGGATAAATCCAACTTGGTTGTGGTGAATAATCCTTTTAATGTACTGTTGGATCCTATTGGCTAGTATTTTGGTGAGAATTTTTGCATCCATGTTCATCAAGGGTATTGGTCTGTAATTCTCCTTTTTGATGGGGTCTTTCTCTGGTTTTGGGATCAAGGTAATGGTGCCCTCATAAAAAGAATTTCGAAGTTTTCCTTCCATTTCTACTTTTTGGAACAGTTTCAGAAGAATAGGTATTAATTCTTCTTGAAATGTTTGGTAGAATTCCCCTGGGAAGCCATCTGGCCCTGGGCTTTTGTTTGTTGGGAGATTTTTGATGACTGCTTCAATTTCCTTAGTGCTTATAGGTCTGTTCAGGTTTTCTATTTCTTCCTGGTTCAGTTTTGGTAGTTGATACATCTCTAGGAATGCATCCATTTCTTCCAGGTTATCTAATTTGCTGGCATAGGGTTGCTCATAATATGTTCTTATTATCGTTTGTATTTCTTTGGTGTTGGCTGTGATCTCTCCTCTTTCATTCATGATTTTGTTGATTTGGGTCGTTTCTCTTTTCTTTTTGATCAGTCTGGCCAGGGGTTTATCAATATTATTAATTCTTTCAAAGAACCAGCTCCTAGTCTCATTGATCTGTTCTACTGTTCTTTTGGTTTCTATTTCATTGATTTCTGCTCTGCTCTTTATTATTTCTCTTCTCCTGCTGGGTTTAGGCTTTATTTGCTGTTCTTTCTCCAGCTCCTTTAGGTGTAGGGTTAGGTTGTGTATTTGAGACCTTTCTTATTTCTTGAGAAATGCTTGTATTGCTATATACTTTCCTCTTAGGACTGCCTTTGCTGTATCCCAAAGATTTTGAAGAGTTGTGTTTTCATTTTCATTGGTTTCCATGAATTTTTTAAAATTTTCCTTAATTAACTGGTTGACTCATTCATTCTTCAGTAGGATGCTCTTTAGCTTCCATGTATTTGAGTTCTTTCCGACTTTCCTCTTGTGATTGAGTTCTAGTTTCAAAGCATTGTGGTCTGAAAATATGCAAAGAATGATCCCAATCTTTTGGTATTGGTTGAGACCTGATTTGTGACCTAGGATGTGATATTCTGGAGAATGTTCTATGGGCACTAGAGAAGAATGTGTATTCTGTTGCTTTGGGATGGAATGTTCTGAATATATCTGTGAAGTCCATTTGGTCCATTGTGTCATTTAAAGTCTTTATTTCCTTGTTGATCTTTTGCTTAGATGATCTGTCCATTTCAGTAAGGGGAGTGTTAAAGTCCCCTACTATTATTGTATTGTTGTCAATATGTTTCTTTGTTTTTGTTATAAATTGCCTTATATAATTGGCTGCTCCCATGTTAGAGGCATAGATATTTACAATTTTTAGATCTTCTTGTTGGATAGACACTCTAAGTAGGATATAGTGTTCTTCCTCATCTCTTACTTGTCTTTGGTTTAAAATCTAATCTGTCTGATATAAGGATTGGCACCCCAGCCTTCTTTGGTGTCCATTAGCATGGTAAATGGTTTTCCAACCTCTCACTTTCAATCTAGGGTGTGTCTTTGGGTCTAAAATGAGTCTCTTCCAGAGAGCATATCAATGTGTCTTGTTTTTTAATCCAGTCTGTTAGCCTGTGTCTTTTGGTTGGGGCATTTAGCCCATTTACATTCAGGGTACCTATTGAAAGACAGGAATTTAGTGCCATTGTATTGCCTGTAAAGTGACTGTTACTGTATATTGTCTGTGTTCCTTTCTGGTCTATGTTGCTTTTAGGCTCTCTCTTTGTTTAGAGGACCCTTTTCAATATTTCCTGTAGGGCTGGTTTTATGTTTGCAAATTCCTTTAGTTTTTGTTTGTCCTGGAAGCTTTTTATCTCTCCTTCTATTTTCAATGATAGCCTAGCTGGATATAGTATTCTTGGCTGCGTATTTTTCTCATTTAGTGCTCTAAATATATCATGCCAGTCCTTTCTGGCCTGCCAGCTCTCTGTGGCTAGGTCTGTTGCCAATCTAATGTTTCTACCATTGTAGGTTACAGATCTCTTGTCCCGAGCTGCTTTCAGGATTTTCTCTTTGTCTCTGAGACTCGTAAGTTTTACTATTAGATGTTGGGGTGTTGACCTATTTTTATTGATTTTGAGGGGGGTTCTCTGTGCCTCCTGGATTTTGATGCCTGTTTCCTTCACCAAAGTAGGGAAGTTCTCTGCTATAATTTGCTCCAGTATACCTTCTGCCCCTCTCTCTCTTTCTTCTTCTTCTGGGATCCCAATTATTCTAATATTGTTTCATCTTATGTTATCACTTATCTCTCAAATTCTGCCCTCATGATCCAGTAGTTGTTTATTTATCTTTTTCTCAGCTTCTTTATTTTCCATCATTTGTTGTTTCATATCACTAATTCTCTCTTTTGCCTCATTTATCCTAGCAGTTAGAGCCTCCATTTTTTATTGCACCTCATTAATAGCCTTTTTGATTTCGACTTGGTTAGATTTTAGTTCTATTTCTCCAGAGAGGGTTTCTCTAATATCTTCCATGCTTTTTTCAAACCCAGCTAGTATCTTTAAAATCGTCATTCTGAACTCTAGTTCCGACATCTTACTAATGTCCATATTGATTAGTTCCCTGGCAGTCGGTACTCCCTCTTCTTTTTTTTGAGGTGGTTTTTTCCATCTTCTCATTTTGTCGAGAGGAGAATAGATGAATGAGAGAACAAAATGCGAACTGGGTAACAACGACCCCAGGGAAATACACACTAAACAAATCAGAAGAGACCTGAAACCGGGGGAAAAGGGAAAGAGAGAAAAAAAGAAAAAGAAAAAGATTAAAAAAAAAAAAGGTATATGATCAAATATGATCAGGCTGGTGCATAGATCAGTGCCACACACTAGATTTTGGGTGTATTTTGGTCTGTTAGAAGAAAGTGCCTCCCAAAATTTTAAAGAAAGAAAAACTTATATATGTACAAAAATAAGGGTAAATACGATGAAGGGATGGAATATGACTGTAAAGATGAAAATTATAAAAGATTATATAAAAGGAACTGATAAGATAAGAAGTTGGTTGAAAAAAGAAAGGAGAGGAATTATAAAAAAAAAAAAAAAGGGAGAGAATGTGATCAGGCAGGAGACTATAACAAACCTATACAGTAGAGATTTAGGGTATATTTTGGTCTGTTAGAAGAAACTGTATCCCAAAATTTTAAAGAGAGAACAACATATATATACCAAAAATAAGGTTACCTACTATGAAGGGATAGAATATTACTCTAAAAATGAAAAATGAAAAAGAATTTTAAAAAAGGGATTGATAAGATGTTGGTTGAAACAGGGAAAAAAAATTTCAAAAAAAAAAAAAAGACAGTTAAAAAAAATTAACTTTGAAAGACTAAAGAATCATGGGAAAAAAGCCATGAATTCTATGAGCAGTATTCCCCTAGTGCTGGCGTTCTAATTGATCGGTAAACTTGGGTCTTGGCTGGCGGTTCTCGCTGATCTTCTCGGGGAGGGGCCTCTTGCCGTGGTTCCCAAATGTCTTTGCTGGAGGCGGAATTGCCCTGCCGTTGCCTGGTCCGGGCTAAGTAATCTGCTCAGGTTTGCTCTCGGGAGCTTTTGTTCCCTGCAAGCTTTCGGTACAGCTTTGGAGGATGAGAGTGAAAATGGCGGCCTCCCAATCTCCACCTGGAGGAGCCGAGAACTCGGGGCCCCACTCCTCAGTGAGCCTCCAGAGAAAAGCAGTCACTCCCGTCTCCCCGGTCTCCAGCCACACTCCATGCTCACCCTGCCTGTGACCAAGCATTTCTATCTCTGGCTCACAACCCCGTGTAGAGTCACCAAACCCAGCAGAACCCTGTGGTGCACTCCCGCACCGCTCCTCCCGGAGGAGGAAGGGGAGTCTCCCTGGATCTGCCACTTGTTGGGTCCCTGCTGGAGGAGCAGTGGCCCGACTGTGCTGCGGATCATGGTTTATGGCAACCCCGAGCTGAGAGCCCACTCCTCAGCTCCATCTCTGCAGCCAGCTTTCCCACTCTGATACCTCGGAGCTCTGCCGCACTCAGCCACCCCCGGTCTTTCTGTGACCCCGAGGGTCCTGAGACCACACTGTCCCAGGGAGGGTCCCACCCCCCACTTAGCCACTGGAGCAACGTCTCTCAGTGGAGCAGACTTCTAAAAGTTCCGATTTTGTGCTCCAATCTACCACTTGCCGGTAGCGGCTGACGGAGGCCACCTCCCCTGCTGTCTATCCTCCCGAATATCACCTCAGATTCACTTCTCCGCACGTCCTACCTTCCGGAAAGTGGTCACTTTTCTGTTCAGAGAGTTGCTACTATTCTTTTCTTCGATCTCCTATTGACTTCGTAGGTGTTCAGTATGGTTTGATCCGTATCTAGCTGAATTCCTGGGATCAGACTAAATTTAGTCACCTACTCCTCCGCCATCTTGCTCCTCCCGAATTGTAATTAACCTTTTTTTTAATCAGTTGAAGGTCTTTCTCCCTTCCCATATTTGTTTGATGAGTAAAGAAACTTTGTCTTGTCACACTGCAAAACCAGCACTTAGCACCATGCCTGGGAGGTAAACTTTGCTCAATTGAGGAATAGATGAAAATAAATCAATACCCTTAAAAATAGATTGGAAAACGTTAGCCCAAATGAGTGAATGAACAATAATCACTGCCCCCCATAACTGGTCAAAACTGACAATCAAGTTTTCCTGAAATGAGTATAGATGTGGAAGAATCAGTAGTTCATCAAGTGCCTGTGGCCTTTGGCCTCAGAATAATAGTTGCCTGGTGGTCAGTGTTACTGACCACATTCCCAGCTACAACTAGAGATGCATAACAGATTACCTCAATCTATGCTCACCTGCAAAATTTTCACACCTGTGCGTTACTTTTCAAACTAAAAATTCAAAGTGAATTTGGGAACTAAAATCTTTTAAAGTCAAATCATTTAAGCACAATCTCTGCCACTTATTAACCTTTGACCTTAAAACAACTTTAATGCCCCAAGGCCACAGTGTTTAAGAGCTGACCTCCCTTTGTCCCATAGCAACGGATGCTCTGAGCATCCATTGGTAGTTAAAAGGGTAGGCCCATTCCAAGTATTCAGCTCTATGTAAATCAAATAGAATTGGTGTCAAAGAAATCTTAAGGTGTAAACAATTTAAAAATGTAGTTAAAGAGTAAAACACAGTATTTTACCTAATCTAATACAGTCCGTCAGATACCCAGCATTCCCATGAATTTTCTGTTTCACAAAAACTTCTTAGGTACTCCCATATATAATAAATTCAGCCTACTATTTTTAGTTATTAAATGACAGTTAAATTCACAAGGGTTAACTCCTTTTAACATAAAAGTTTCCATGTTCCATAAAAAAAAAAAAAAACATAATCTGTGAAATGTAGTATTTACAGATTCACATATCAAGATGGTCTTTCTCAAAATGTTCTGAAATCCTACCCGCTGCCTGTAATGTCTCACCCCATCCCCCCACCCAGGGCACTACTTCTACACTTTGGGGAAACAAATCAACCACATGGATTCTGTAACCCAGAGCTCAAACTTGGTGTGACTTACAAAACAACTCAGTTTAAGGGAAATTACTGATGCTATTAAATGACAAGCCACAGGATATTTTATATAAATAGATCTCAAAAAGTTGTGTCTCAATGATTTCTCGGAGGATCAAGTGAAATCATGAGTGCAAAGTCCTTAGCATAATCCTTCCTCACAATAAGCACCTAATACATGGTACATCGTTTATTATTCTCAAACGTGGAGCACATACTCCTGGGATAAACATCTGTTTGTAAGATGTATAGAAAGCTCAAGGAAAAACATGGCATTTCCTTCTAGAGTATCAATTTTTCTTGATGGTAGATGATGTAAAATATTAACTGTGCATTAAAATAGACATGTACTATAGTAGAAATTTTACATTTTTTTAAGCACAATGACTTAAGGATTTTGTGATGGCTGGGTAGTATGCAGAGCACAGATATTTTAAAGTCAAAGACCACAATTCATCAGGTAATAGGCACACAACTATGGCAAGAATTCTTATCATCTCAGGGATTATGGTCTCATCTATGTAAGGGAGATACTAACAGCTGCCTTGGAAGACTAGTGACTTACTATATTAAAAAGCCTAGAACTATATCTCTCACATAGTAGGTATTTAAAAATAGCAGATACTATGACTCTTTTAACTTCCCCTTGAAAATAAGATTCTATATATTTACAAAAATGAAAATCAAAACAACGCAGCCATAAATTTCTGATTCCTTACTCTTAGTGATATACTTTCTTCATTACTGAAAAAGCTTTTAAAATAAAAACTTCTTGTTCTTCCACTTATTTTAATTAATGTCTGAGGTCAGACAGGTTGCTGCTAAAGGGACCTTTTTCCTCTGGGGTGGGGAAACGAAAAGGTAGAGGTTTTAAGAGTTGTTTAAAGGTAAAATATGAATGCTCTGCTTCCTAAAACTCATTTAATTTTCTTTTAATGTGCCTGAAACTTTGCCAAGATTTAAACTGAACTCCTGAATTTTATTTTGTTTAAAAGATTTGGTATTTGTCATCACAGCTTCATTTTTTAAGAGTTTAGGGCCTATTCATCAAATTAATGACTTTGGCATGCTATGTGCTTGGAAGATTTTAAGACCAATTCATTAAAATGCCTCAGACTTCTTGGCATATTCATATCCTGAATATCACTAGGAAGAGTTGGTTGGCCATCCTATAAAGAGTACGAATCCAAGTTAAAGACCCTTTGGAATCCTTCCTTTCAATTAAATGCAACCTGTCTTGTAAGAAAGAACATCAGCTCTGAGACAAAAGCTCAGGATGGATGGCCAAGTCTTTTTGACCGCTCACTCCCAGAAGTTTAAATTACCCATGAAATAAGTAAAAAGGTCTACTCTTTCATAAGGGGTTGTCATTGTTAAATGACACAATGTATTTCATGGATTCCAAAACGCAATAAAAGGGAAAGCCATTCAATACACAATTATTTGTTAAATATCTACTATCAGGAGACCCTGGGGGAAATACACAATTCAGATACAATTTATGGTTTCATCCGGTTCGTATTCTAGTATGGTGGGTAACAATCAATGACAACCTACACTACATGTTAGAAAATGATGTATCCTGAAGAATTCAGTGACCTGACAAATTATATTATAATATCACTTTACAATGTAAAATCTGATGTTTCTACATATTGTTATATTTTTACAAGTTGACTTTAGTTAGGTAAACAAAAACACACACCAAATAAACGTTGAAAAAGATAGTGAACATAATAAAATCAAAATACTAAGAGCTCATGTCTCTAAAAGAGCATACAGGTATTTTTGTCTTTCTTCTCCACACTTCTTTTTAGCAGTATAATAATAACCCACTCCTCCTTGCCAACACATCCTTAGGGATGTGTCCTGGGAGACATAAAGGTAAAGAACCCACTGAATACAGAGAAGGTATATAGAGTTCCTGGCTGGAAAGAACCAGGACAGACTTAATGGAGTTGATGGCTGGAGTCTGAAGGGTGGGTGGGATTTGCATACAGATAGGTGTATCCATATATTTCTATAGGGATTGACAATGCAGTTATCAATAAGATCTCAAATCAGAGTACTGTAAAAACTTGCCAAGGAAATCTGCCCAAGGATTTGGATTCCAAACTTGGTAGGGAAGGTCCTTTTTCCCACATGCCTTTCACTTTTCCCTTTAAAATTTTAATTATTTTAAGACTCCAGAAATGGCCCCTTTACTTCCTCTGCTGCTTCATACGTCCATTTAATCTGATATAGAGCAGCAATACACAAGTTGAGGGGAGAGGCAAAGAGGACTTTTTTTAAGAAGAAATATTGGATACATTTTACAGAACACTGGCAGAAAATGCTTCTCCTTAGAAAATAAATGTACTTACCAATATTTATGTAATATGTGTTCATTACAGAAAACTGGGAAATCACAGAGCCTTAAAAAAAAATCACCTATTATTCTACTAAAGATACCTTTAAATACATTTTTATCTTTACCCCAACTTTATATATTATATAGTATTATTTGCTTTATTTGATAAATGAGAAAACTGAGGAGCAGAATGGTTAACCTAAGGCTTCTAACACAACATTGGAGCTGAAACTGGTGGGGGCGAGGGGGGGGAGGCGGGCAGACTAGAAACAGGAAACAAGAAATGGCCCCATCCTCTACAGAGCATCTCCCCAACATGATAAGTGCACAAGGGTTTGACGAATGGAGACCAAACTGTTTTCATGGTTATGACTTCAGAGAGTAGAAAAGCAAGAAGTTTTAAGGAACCAGAATCGGGTTTCAATCACAGTTTTCCTAGTTTTGAAGACTTCCACTTTATCTAAAGTCAAGCTTCAACTTCTTAACTTAATATGGAATAATACCAGACTAAAAGTAGAGTTATGAGGAGTCTGTAAATCCACAGCAGCAGTATCCACACATGGAACTCAGTAAATGAGCGATCTGTATCACTGACATGCCCACCACCTGAGACAGATTTTGTTCTTCTTCTCATTGATATGTGATTCTAAATCTCCAGGGTACGCCCTCCACCAAATCTATCCAATATAGCATATAGGTTATGAGCAAGTAAAGTGTAAAATCACTGTAATGCAAGAATCCACCTGAGATTATCTGAGCACATGCCGGATGCTTACAGGCAATGACGAATATTTAAACGGCATTTTACAGTTTACAAAGTGGTAATGGACAATAGTGTAGCCCGGATTAAGGCTCCACCCAGAAAGGGTGCTTCAGACCTTGGATAACTTCACTCGACATCATACATACAACAGCTGTGGTCAAAATCTGAGGGCATTCCATTAACATGCGTTAAATTATTCTACAGGAAAAAAAAAATTTTTTTTCTGCAGTTAGGTAAAGTGAAAGTGAACAAAAACAATATGATTATTATTACCTACAATTACCAGGTAGAATATTGCCAAGCTGCCTTTCAGGGCAGTGAGAAGCAAAGGAAGTAAAAGTAAAATGAGGGGCACCTGGGTGGCTCAGTCGTTGAGCGTCTGCCTTCGGCTCAGGTCATGATCCCAGGGTTCTGGGATCAAGCCCCGCATCGGGCTCCCTGCTCTGCGGGGAGCCTGCTTCTCCCTTTCCCACTCCCCCTGCTTGTGTTCCCTCTCTCGCTGTGTCTCTCTCTGTCAATAAATAAATAAAAATCTTCTTTAAAAAAAAAAAAGTTAATGGAAAAAGTTAAAAACTCTCATTCTTTATTTCCAATTACTATTCTTTAAGTCTTTCATTGGTACTTTTATGCTTCATATTAATCACTTGTCTTTTGTAAACAGATAAAGAACCCAAATAAAATGAAAAGAACCTCTCCTGTTAATTCAAATATGTAGCAAGGATACGGGTATTAAGTTGATAATTTCAAAGTTGACTATCCAAAATATCCAATAATTATACTTGTCAATAGATTCTGAATCCAATTATTTTAGATAATATCACATTAAAAATTCACAACTGAATTTTTTCACAACTGAAATCAAAAAATTATCCCATTTCAAGGAATTGGAAACAAGAGCCAGAAAACATAGATCAGGGGCACCTGGGTGGCTCAGTCGTTGGGCGTCTGCCTTCGGCTCAGGTCCTGATCCCAGGGTCCTGGGATGGAGCCCTGCTTTGGGCTCCCTGCTCAGTGGGGAGCCTGCTTCCCCCCTCCCGCTCCCCCTGCTTGTGTTCCCTCTCTCGCTGCGTCTCTCTCTGTCAAATAAATAAATAAAATCTTTAAAAAAAAAACAAAAAGTAAAATGAGTTGCAAGACCGGTAGAAAGCAAACACGATCTGTGACCAAGATAACACGAATCTCTATCATCCGTCTATCACCCATCTATATTCAATTTTCCATTCACAAAACATCCTTTAGGGTGAGAATTTCATTCTTGCAACAGCGCGCTGCTATGACTCTTGACGTCTTTAGGGGATACCCTTTCTTTCCCTAACCATTTGTCTGAATCAGCGGTCTGCAAACTCTGATGTGCCCCAGGATGACAGGGCGTTTGTTAAAGCACAGCCTGCTCGGCCTGCCCCAGAGCTTCTCATTCGGTGGCTCTGGGGCGTGCGTGACCCAAGAACTTGCATTTCTAACCAGTTCCCACGCGGTAATCTGACTGCCGCTCCTAGGAACATACTTTGGGAACCAGCAAAGGCCTCCCTGAGGCTCAAACCCGCTCCTCTCACAAAGAACCTTGGCATCACTCACGACCCTCTTAAAACGCTCCTCTTTTGATGTCCTTTTGCCCATTACCAATTAAACCCGTCGCATCGCAGAAGTGGCCAAAGAGAGTCCTGGAAAGAGCATAAAACGAGGAGTAAATGCTTGAGCTTACCCGGCAAGTAGCTGTGTCGTCGTGGGCAAGCCCCTTCCTTTCTCGGGAGGCGTCATCTCATGCTGTCCTTTGGCACATATTCCCGCGCTCCAGCCTCTGTCGGTCTCCAGGCATCGCAGCAAACAGGCCCTCTCCCTGCCCGAGGCAGCGCGTGGGGAAGACGTGAACCTGACCGTCAAGCCTGCCTCCCCTCCCGCTAGTCTGCAAGCCTCTGGGATTGGCCAAGCAGCCTGTTTTACCTCAAACCGCCCCCAAGAGCTGAGGGCGCGCGGCGCCTGCCGGAGCCGCACGGTCGACTGCGCACGCGTTAAAACCGCCTTCCTGCGATGCCGGGGCTCCCCCTGTGGAGGCCGAGCCCTACATGGCGCCCCCTGCTGGAGGGAGGCCAGGAGCGCATCAACAAGACGCCCCGCGCGGGAAGAAAAAGTGCCGTCGCGCACGGGGGGGTGTGGTTGTAGGAAGGCGGAGCCGGAGGCGGAAGGCGGGGCCTCCCAGAGGCCCTGCCCCGCAGGGCGATGCCTTAGGATCAGCAGGGAAGCCCGGCTCAGCAGGAGCCTAAGTCGGGCACCAGCCCCGTAAGAGCGTCTCTCCGTTCCTCGCAGCCCTGTGGCTGCCTTGGCCGCCAGCTCTGAGGGTTTTCAAAGCTAGATGTTTGGGGGCTCATCTCAGGTGCGGGTCCTAAAAGTTGGGGTGCCCGCTGTGGGATAGCCAAACCTTCCCTGCTCGAGGGAGAAGCTCCCGCAGAGTTGTTTGGGGTTCCCTCCAGATTGTCCTGCAGGGGTGAGGATTATGGCAACGTTGTGTCGCAGCCTTTCCTGCCCACTTCCGTGCGTGTGTGTGTGTGTGTTTCCTCCTTGCCTGCGGTGGAGTCCCGCAGCTAGTTTTTAGGGTTTCTTCGGAAGCTGTTTCACAGGCAGCTGTAGATTCCAAGTGTTCATGGCAGGAGGTGAGTTCAGGATCTTCGTATGTCCTCTTTAGGCGTCAATCCTGCCATATGTGAAGGGGGTAGGAAGGAAAGGAAATGGTGGCTTTTTAGCACCTATTTTGTTCTAAGATTCAGGTATACAACTCTTTGAAATATAGTATCAATCATTTCAACAAAGATGGAAACAGAAACTCAGAATTTGTGTAAGTCAGCCATGTCCCTCCAGCCCCCAAGTAGCCTGCTACATTCAAACTTAAGTGTCCTCCACGTTCTCAAATATTAACTCTTTTCCCATTCCTCTCCAGCTAATTACAATTAGTAGAGTCGGGTGATGATACAGGTGACCACCACCTCTGAATTTTGTGTTCTTAATTATGTCAGATGGTTAGTCCTGTCTTGCAAAGGTGAAGGAAAGTTTCCTGAAGACATGATACCAAAGCAAATGTTAATAATGTATTTCCTGTGGGGTTCCTGCGTCGGTTGAGCCTCTGACTCTTGATTTCAGCTCAGGTCATGATCTCAGGGTCCTGAGTTCGAGCCCCTCCTTGGCTGCTGGGGGAGGGGGTCTGCTTGAGGATTTGTCCCCCCACTCCTGCGCACATGCTTGCTCTCTCTCTCACCATGTTTTCTTCTCCAAATTGTACTTCTCACTATCATAAGTTATGGTACTTATTGCTACTCTATTTTGTGTCACTCTGCCTTGAATGGAAGCTTAATGAGAGCAAGGATCTTATCTGAATTGTGTAATCTTTATTGCTACCAGCTGGCATAGAGTTATTAACAGACCAACCAATATTTGTTAAGTAAATAAAAAGAAAATATTCTTCTTTCTATATGACTGCTTCAGCTAATAAAGTGAAGACATTATCTTAAAGATCTATCTGCCATTTGGTCCCAAGGAGCAGGGAGCAGCCTACACAGCTTCTCAGAGCCTGAAAAACAAAGCTTCTTACCTAAAGCATTCTCCTTAATGATACCCTACATCTTCCTTACTCTCTTTCCACGAGCACCAAAATTCTGACTATTCCCACTATGTAAAGGTATGTGTGAACTCTTTCTACACATGATGAATTATCTCCTAGTTTGAGGAAATTTGGCTAAAATCACAGGTGCTAATATCAGACTCCCACTAAAGTTTTTTAGGCAGCTTCTGAATTTGTTATCATTGTGTACTTGCCAGTCTTCCATGAATAGGGGTATAAATAAAAGGGCTTGGCATCAGGAGACTTATCATTAAACCCACTCATTCTCCTTACTAGCTCTGAGGAATATCATGAAAGTTGGGACTGTTGAATCCTGCCTCCATCACTGATGACCTGCATAATCTTGGCTGATCCATTTAACTTATATGTGCCTTAGTCTCATTTATATTTAAAATTCTGCTAAAAATACATGCCTCTTTACATGTTCCAAGAATAAGATGAGGTGATGTAAACATTTTTAACCCAATCTATACTTGGTGTAAGGAAGTTTTACCTATACATTTTCTTTTTCTTAGAGTTTTTCTTAGACATCTTCACTTTATTTTCACTCTTTGCTCTTGTATTCATCTGTTTTTATTACAATTTTTAAAGAAATCATATTACAATAATGATGATGATAATAAAGAAATTGATAGTTTCAATGAGGCAAAAATGCATTTAAATCCAGGACTTAAATTTAGATCTTAAGGTCATGCTTTCCACCAAGATGGATGCTTCCTTCATTTTATTCCTCATGATTCTTTGGATAGTGCAGCTATTCTTCATCAAGTATGTTGAGCTCATGAGTTTGTAACCTGATGGAGCTCCCTAAAGACTCGATTCTTCCTGGCTTTCTTTAATTATAATGATTTCATGGAATAACATTGGTTACCATCATTCCTCCTGGATTGCAATTAACTTAATCTAAAGTATACTTCAGCATTAGTGGGCTTTTGATCTGAGAGTGTCATTTTGTTCAGGCCATCTAAATACTTACTGATCTGATAGGTAGCTGGCAACATTTCTAATGGAGATCATTCTTTTCTATTAATTTTAACTGCATTATGGCTTTTGATAAAGTAGGCAAGAGTGGATGGTAATCTATTTTGTATCTGAAAAAAAAAATACCTTCATGAGGACAAAGTGCTGTTTGGAGAAACTGTACTTTATTTAAAAAAAAATAAACATGTTTTCAGAATAAACCCCCTCAACGTAGTAATAAGTTTTGGCATCCTTTGCTCTTTCCTTTTAATATGAAAATGAGCATACTACAGGAAATGAACATTGTGAATTCATGTACCCAACTTTTTACTTTCAATGGGGAGGGGTGACTTTCCCATAGAGTCAGCAAATATTTGTTGACCATGTATGATATAACAAGCACTGTGATCGATTTAGGGCAGAGTTTCTCATCCTCCACATTACTGGAAGTTTGAGCAAGGATTTCTCTGTAATGCATGGCTGTCCTATGCATTGTGGGATATTTAGCATTACCCATGGGTTCTACCCACTAGAGGCCCCTTTCACCCCACCCTCTAGTTATGGCAGCCAAAAAGGTCTGCTGACATTGCTGCATGTGCTCTGGGGGCAAACTTGCCTACAGTGGGGGACCAGTGACCTAAAGTGTATAGGGATTAATCAGACAACCCCTGCCCTAAGTGTATGTATCCATTTATCTAGAAATACATGTAATTACATGTAATATATGTAACTGGAGAAATCAGAAAAAATCATATGCACAATTTCCCATGCACATATCTATGAGAATAGTTTGTAACCTTATATCTAAGGCATTATCTGCAACATTATCTGTACTTCCAAAAAGGAAGAAATAATCTTAACTTTCTAAAAGAAAGGAAGAAAACAATGTATCATGCATTTACTGTGTGTTGGCAACACACCAGATTTTGTCACATACAGTAACACGTTGGTTTCCATAAGTGCTCTGTGAGTTCTGAATAATTTTCTCCATTCTATAAGAAAACCGTAGCTTAGCATTGTTACCAATGTGTCCAAGGAAACCCAGCACACTTGTGTCAGCGTGAATTCTAATTCAGATTGACTGATTGCAACTATTCTGCTTTTGTACAAAAGAAATGAGTTTAAGAAACAATGCTAATGCAATAGGTTAAAATATTGTTCAGAAAAACTATGAGAAAATGAATTTTTTGAGTTTAAGAAAGCAAGCAATTCAAAGGTATTTTTTTAAAGATTTTATCCATTTATTTGAGAAAGACAGAGAAGCAGAGAGAGAGAGCATGAGCAGAGTGAGGGGAAGAGGGAGAAGCAGACTCCCCCCTGAGCAGGGAGCCAGATGCGGGGCTTGATCCCAGGACCCCAGGATCATGACCTGAGCTGAAGGCAGACGCTTAACTGACTGAGCCACTCAGGCGCCCCAATGCAAAGGTGTTTTGCTAATGATCACAATCAGATGAATTGATGATGCCTAATGTACATAAAGTATAAATAGAACAGAAAACTTGATGGCTCTTGCCATGGTGGGGTTATGGTTGGTTGGTGGGGATATGAGGTGATATTGTTATAAGGAATTATTAAATATACTGCTATGAATGATTAATATAAATGCATAAGATTCAGCATTTATATGGTATCTAAGTGTACACTTAAAAGTCAGAGGTTTTGTCTACTTTGAAAGAAAATAACTGAATTTTAATTCACTCTTTTCTCTGGAAAGTAAAGTGCTTTGCTGACCTCTACGAACATAAGGCGCTTCTCTGACTAGGAGAAGAGTGAAGGGAAGATAGCCAAATCGTTGCTGCCTTTGAATGCATGAATGGGACACGTGCCCTGACCCACACAGGTGCACGGGAGGTGGAGACAGCAGGCTGATGAGTCTGAAGGAAGAAATGTTCTGGAAAATTGTCAGCCGGAGGCATATCCACACGTGGGTGTGATCTACACAGGACTTAGTTTCAGTAAATGTGCAATTGTTTTCTATTAAGATGCCAGGCATTTTTTTTCTTAAGAAAATATTTACCTTCTTACTACAGGATTGTTTCAAAGAAACACAGATTCAGAACTACAGGCGTTATTATACAGTAATCTAATTTAATCTTTACTATAGACAAGGGAATGGATACCAAGAACAAGAAATACTGTGTCTGAATTCACTGAACAAGTTTGTAAGAAGACAGAATATTTAAATCAATATGGAAACTATTCCAGTGGGAAATATTTCCTTGGTGTATTGCCTGTACATTTGAAGTAGTTTTGTTCATTTTTTTAAAGATCTTATTTATTTATTTATTTATTTATTTATTTATTTATTTATTTATGAGAGAGTGCGAATGTGCATGCACACAGGTAGGGAGAGAGGTAGAGGGAGAGGAAGAGGGAGAGTATCTCAAGCACACTCCACACTGAGCATGGAGCCTGAGGCAGGGTTTGATCTCGTGACCCTGAGATCTTGACCTGAGCCAAAACCAAGAGTCGGTCACTTGACCAACTGAGCCACCAAGGTGCCCATGCTGGCACCTTTGAATTTGCTCTTTTCATCTCACTGTTCTATTTATTCCATTGTAAACATTTATCATCCACTACACACCATGTTCTTCATAAATTTCAAGGGAAATAAAATATATGTAGCTCTAAAGCTCAGCACCCCCAGCGACGCAGGGGTAATAGCTATCATAAAGAGAAGAAGCAGTTCCTGGAAGCCTGGAGGGCTGGTAACAGGTTAAGTCTTCCCGGAAGAAGTGGCATTTCATCTGAGAGTTTAATTATAAGAAGAGTTAACCAACCACACTATGGATAATGGATATTCTAAGCAGGAGGATCAGTATGGAAGGATGTAATGTCAATAGTAGAGTACTATTGCTACTCTGAGTAGCAAAGTATTCAATATTCAAGAGCAGACGTTGTGTCAAGTAGGAGAGGGTATAAACATAGACAGGCTGTCAAAGATCTGACCCAGCCAGATGATATTTTAGGATCGGTATTATGCCACAAGCCCTGTACTAAATACTTCCCATACATTATTTTTAATCCCCCGCAATAACCTGCCAGGTAGAGATCTGTCCCCATTTTAGAGGTAAGGAAACTGAAGCCCAGAGAAGTGACCCACTCAAGGTTCTAAAGTGTTGAAACTTGAATAATAATAAATCCATATAGTCCAGTGGTATACTGGGCAGAAAGTATCCACCTACCCTTCTCTGAAGCCTTCCTTGATTATCCCCTTAGCAACAGTCAAGTGCATTTCTTTGCTGTGTTCCAGCTTGCAGACCTCTCCTTTAGCACAAGCATCTTACGTCGTTGCAACCGTTTGAATGGTTGTTTCCTTCCCCATTAGACCATGTAAACCTATTTTTGTTTTGTTTCTTTTATCTTTGAATATTTAACATTAACACAGTGAGTGACTCAGGGCATATGCTTGTGATGCTTAATTTTATGTGTCAACTGGGCTAAGCCACAGTACTCAGATATTTAAACATTATTCTAGATATTTCTGTGAAGTTTTGTTTTTTGTTTTGTTTTGTTTTGTTTTGTTTGAGGCTAACATTTAATTCAGTTGACTTTAAGTAAAGCATATTACCTTCCATAATATTGGTGGGCCTCATCCAATCAGCTGAAGGCCTTAATAGAACAAAGACTAATTCTCCTAAAGGGGGAAATCTGACAGTGGACAACCTTAAGACTCAAACGATAATATCAACACTGTCCTGAATCTCCAGGCTGCTCTCCTATCCTGCAGATTTTGAACTTGCCATCCTTCATGATTGCTTGAGTCAATTTCTTAAGATCAATCAACTTTCTCCGTCTCTCTCCGCCTTTTACCCTCCCCTCTTTCTATTGGTTGTCTTTCTTTGAAGAACCTGGACCAGTAGAACACTGAATGGGTTTGTTAAAAAAAAAAAAAAAAAAATTCAATTGATAGAGTGCTCTTTTTCCTAGGCTGCCTTTCTTTTGTCCATATATAAAGAATAATATGTACTACTAAATGACCTTCAGAACTTATACTAATAGAAGTTCTGATGGTTACTATGGGGGAAATTTTTTTTATTAGTAATTACTTCTATAAAAGAAGCCATTAGCAGGGCGCCTGCGTGGCGTGTCGGTGGAGCGTCCGACTCTTAGTTTCTGCTCAGGTTGTGATCTCAGGGTCGCGAGATGGAGCCCGGAGTTGGCTGTGCATTCCGCCGACTCAGCCTGAGACTCTCTTTCCCTCTCCCCCTGCCCCCCTCAAAATAAGTAAATAAATCTTTTAAGAAAAATAAGAAGCAATTAGCTTCCAAATGTCCCTTAACACCACCAACACTAAGAAGACATAATTTCATCTATTTCAGTCCCTCTTTTATTATGATATGAGCATTGACTTTGAATTGGAAGATCTGGGGTCCCCTATAATCTCTACCACTCAGGAGCTGGAAGACCTTGGGCAAAAACCACTCGACTTTTTTGATCCTCCATTTCCTCATCTGTAATTTATGTGCCATGAGGTGACTTGATGTTTTTTACGAAAGAGAGCAAATATAAGTGGAAGGAAAGCTTGATTTAGACTCAGAGATGTAGGGTTTGAATTGAGGTTTGTTAAATTAGTAGTCATGTGTCTCTGAAAAATGTTCTTCACCTTTCTATTAGTTTTCTCATTTATAAATCGAGGCCATTGCATTTGCCTGACTGTTTGGTTATGTGAATTGAGTGTGGTGGTGCTGCAGACACAGCTCACACTTAAACACACCGGAACCGCTCTAGAGTCCGGAGGGAGTGTTTCCTGTTGGTGCCCAGAAGAGTCATGATAACTCTGTGCAAATGGGGGTAAGTGGTTCCCTGAGTCTACACTAAGCAGGAAGTGATCCTACCAAAGGTTTTTACAAATATTCCTCACCTGATCTCTAGAGTGAAGGATCCTCACAGAGAACATACATATACCAAGCATGCAGATACACACATGACACCCGGGTGGGACACAGAGGTGGGAATGCTGCTCTGCACGGCCTGGTCTGCATGCTGAACACTGATTTGGACATTGACAAATGAAACCCAGAAAGCAGTGATAGAACATTGTACGTCAGGACTGTTCTTTGGGAGGTCACCTAATCCAAGGCTAAGAACTTCCTCTGATAGGGATACAGCTTGAACAAAATGAACAGCAGGGCACCCACAGGAAATCTTTGGACTGGATGGGAGCACCTGACCAGACACTTCGAGAGAACCATGGAATGGACTATGAAACTTCATTACTACAAGTTCTTGAACTTTCTTTTATATGCATGTGTATCTTTATATTTTTTACAAGATGAGGTTTCAGTCATTGTCAGCACATTTTTTTTTTATCAGAAAACCTGAGTTTAAGGGCTCCTGAGATTATTAAGACTAACCTGATAGATATGCAGCACCACCTAATTGTATAAACCACAATTCTGGTGATCATTGCACAAACTGCCTTCCATATAGAATGCTGCCTAAACCAGGTATGTTGATTAGTCGTAGAATTGAATTTCCAAGGGGTGGAAGTATTACATGCCCCATGAACAAATGACCAAGTGAACATATTTTCTAGGTAAAAATTGCACTGGACAAAGTTAAGCAGGTAAGGAAGACTTTATTCAAGGCCATCGCAATAGGAGAGGTTCCGCAACCCAGTCTGAACGCAAATCCACTGAAAGAAAGTGTGGGAGAGTCTTGAGAGCTGGAGTGAAGCAATGACAGGCCATCTGTGTTTGCTAATTGACCTTACTCCAAGGAAAGGGGACTTTCTCATATCTTTGTGGCAGGCGGTGGTTTTGCAACTTGACGCAAGATGCCCACTGAAGTTCTGCTCCTAACCCCCCATAAAAACTAGTAGATAGAAACGCTGTATTCCTTGATGATGACATTTCAAAGGGATGGCTCCCAGGTGCTTGAGAAAGACCAGGCTTGGGTTATAAAACTGGCAAGGGGCTTTTAAAAAGATTTACGTCTCAAAGAGACAGAAAAAGAATTTGCAATCCCAATTTTTCTGAAGTCAGTGCTCTAAGGAAAGGGAGGTTAGGGCATAGAATCCAGTCTAAAGTTTCCCGAAGCTGAGGGGTACACAGAGGCCATCCTGATCAACAACTAGAACATAGAACATCCTCAGTCCACTTTAGCCATTGTGATAAGGGTCGTTTTTTGTGCTCAGAGCTTTTAAGTTTGGAATTTGGCTTTACACACCTGCTCAAAGGGAACTTGTTTACTGTTTTAAAATATTTATCTTTTCTTGTGCTTCAAAAAAGAAATGCATCTTCTCTCGAGATTGGATGATAATTGTCTCATTTCTCGCTTAAAAAAGGAAATTTTTTTTCCACTGTGCTTTACACTTGAAAGGAATTCAACATAAAGTGTGAAACTTCCCCTCACATCAGTCTTATTTGCTCTAATTAAAACAAGATTAGCTGACATTCACAAGTCATTTACAAAATGTATAACTGCATTCTGAGAAAAGACCTAATTATAAAGACAACATGGGGAATTGCGAGAAGGTTTTGAAATTTACCCTAATATTTTCTTTACACAATTGTCTTCAAAGCTTCGTTAATGAATGCTTATTAACACATTCTCTGTGAATTTAGAATCTAGGTCTCTCCCTTATCTTTTTAGTGCAGTGTCAGAGTTTCCTAGAAAACACAATTAAAATGGAAGCATTGAGAGAGAATCAACACTATGAGTGTTTCATGCCAGATGCTTTTACATACATGATTTTATTTAATCTATATGGCAATATAGTTGGGTGAGTATATTATTCTCATTTCACAGATGAGAAAATTTAGGATCGGTGACGTTCAGTAACAAACCAGGTACAATAATCTAGTAAATGAGCAAAGGAAGAACCAAATCCCTGCCCCTAGTCTGTAGCCTAGAATTCCCAAATATACATCAGCAGCAGCAAGAAGTACAAAGGGGGACTTTGTGAGTAATTTGGGGAAATCATATTCAATATTAAAATATAAATTTCTGCTTGACATAAGAAAAATAAAAGCGGTAGAATATAAAATTCTGAATGATATATTCAAAAATAAAAATCTTTTGATAAGCAAGAAATCCCATTGATGAAAATAAGATAATTCAGTTTGTAAGGCTTGGTAGATATATACTTCTCTGAAAAGGAAAAAGATTATGAAATATAGAGTGACCCTTCCCTATACAGTGCAATTGTTTGCCATTACATTTTGGAAGAAGTGCACAATTTTTTAAAAGCAAACATAAGGATCCCCACAAAGTGACCAAGTAAAAGGTAATGCAGTACCGGATTAGATCGTTGGCAATTAGGACTCAGGCACAGAAAGTTGCAATCTCTGAGAAATGGAGATCGAGAAGAGATTTGACAGAACTTGTAATTTTCACCTGTGAGCCTGAGGCTCCTGCACTCCTGCAGGAAAATGGGGAAAGAGGGAGAATATGGCAATCTCCCTCTCCCTAGAACACACGAGAGCAAACAGAAGTTCACAGAGGTTCCTGTGTGTTTGCATTTTATTAACACTTATTCCTATGTCCTGAACCATTTAAGTGGTTGCCCTGACAACTAGTGTTTGTGTAAACTTAGACAACTCACTACTCTTCTCTTCTTAAAACAAGGGGATTGGGGCGCCTGGGTGGCTCAGTCATTAAGTATCTGCCTTCGGCTCAGGTCATGATCCCAGGGTCCTGGGATTGAGCCCTGCATCGGGCTCTTCGCTCAGCGGGAAGCCTGCTTCTCCCTCTCCCATTGCCCCTGCTTATGCTCTCTCTCTCTCTCTCTCTCTCTCTGTCTCTCTCTGTCAAATAAATAAATAAAAATCTTTAAAAAAATAAAACAAGGAGATTAAAGCAGATGAACCCCTATGTATTTTCCACCCACCATCTTATGAATTATCTCTACAACTAAAGGAAGGTTGGTGAACAAAGAGGGTGACGGGTCCATTGGCTGGATTCCAAAATCATCATTCATCCCATGACCATTTTCTCCAAGGCTGATCAAAGACCAACTTATACCTTTCAATGCTCAGTTACTTCAGAATGTTGACTTCCTTTTCCCTTGGCCAAATATAGCTGAATAACACTTCACATCCCTGCCACAGTGCTACCCAGCCCTAATCACTGGAACACACAAATGGATGTTCTTACATGCCAAAAGGGACTTTGCAGATGTACCTGAGGTTATGGACTTTTTTTAAATAAGATGATCCTAGATTATCTAGGTGCACCCATTCCTTTTCTCCTGATCCTCCTCCTCCCCCCTCTTCCTTCCTCCCTTCTTCTTCCTACTCTTCCTCTTCTTCCTCTTCCCCTTCTTCCTCTTCTTCCCTTTCTTCTCCTTCTCCTCCTTCCCTCCTTCTTCTTCTCTTCTCCTCTCAGTTAAACTGCAATTTCATTGAAGATAGAGATCCAGGATTGGTTTACTGTCGATGGTATGAGGTTTAAGTCAAATGAAAATCTTCTCAGATCTGGATCCATCAATCTTGACTTCTTCAAGACTATGAAAGGCAGTTGACCCGGGTTCCCATTTCTGTGTACATAAACATGTGCATATTTGTGTATATCTACTCTTCAGAATGAAGATTAAGTGATCTAATGTGTGGCTAGTACCTACCTTAGTGTGGTAAGTAAAGCAGCTGCTACGCCATGTTTCCTCAGGACTATGTAGCAGGCACGAGAACCCTAAGTCCTTAAAGCAGCGCAGCCTCATTGTGGATATGGTAAGCTAAAATTTTTAAACCAGCAACCACAATAATTCCTCATGTCCTCTAATTTTTAAAAATGATTGTTTAAAACAGGCTCTACTTCCTCTACTTCCACATCCTGACACTAACAAATTGTTTCCTACATAATTGAAAAGTGATTCTTCACTGAATTACCCATTAACTGTGCTATTTTCTTTAGACTGCTCACAAGATAAATAAAGCGGGAGTTTGAGAAAGAGTGATAATAAATTCTGTCACTCTCCTATGCTTTAGGTGATGGATTCCTGTTAGATGTGACTATGGATTCAAGGCACTAAATGCTGTCTTATGCATTTTATTTGACCTTGTGTTAATACAGACTGAAAGTAAACAATATCAAGGTGTCTATTCCCCCAAATAAAGAGAGAGATTTAAAAGAGAAGAAAAACTGGTTTGAAAATCAGAGCCGAATAACTCTATGAAATACATGTATATTTTAGTAAAGATTTTATGGAAAAGGAAATCTGAGAGAATATCTATTTTCCATTATGTAATAAATGCTTAGAATATACAAAAAGAGACAGATTGCCCTGAGCAAACTTGAAACAATAATTGTGTGCATGCATAATTGCCAAGCTAGAGAGAAAATTTTAACTAAGGAATGAAATTTCAAAGACAAATAATTTTCTGCACAACTAGGACTATCTTCAATAATTTCCCAAACTTGATAAACTCATCAAATGGGTTTAATGAAGTCAATATTACTACCCTTCCCCCAAAATAAACATGTTCAACTCAAGAGTAACTTGGTGTTTTCTTAGCTCTTGCCTTTATATCTTTGTCATCCTTTTACATTCAATCTTCTAGGGTTTTATTATATTTTTCTATTACTTAGAAAATTAAAAATTGATAAAATCCTAATGGTTACCCCACAATTCTAAAGTATGCATGTATTTACATAATACCTACATTTAAAAATAAAATATAAATAATAAGACCTAAATTAGTCGACATTATAAATATCCTGCCTTGAAATTCAAGAAACTAAAATATTTTTCATTTCACTTACCCATTTCTTAACTGGAATCTGGGATCTATTTGCCTCTATTCCTTACAAATCAAATATTATTTAATCATTAAATGTTATTTAAATATTATATCTTTAGATTTGATTTTCCTTATTGAGGTAAAGATATTTGGATTTTTATGATAGATCTTTCTAAATTAAAACATTAAGAAAACACAAACCAGAATTTTAAAACTGTGCAGGCCAAACATAGTTGCCTGCCAGATTCTGCCCTTAGGCTATGAATTTGCAATCGCTGATTTTATAGAGATGGCATCTACTTACTAGTACAGCTATAATTAAAGTAAAATTCCGGTGTAATTAGCTATTATTCAAAACAAAGTACTTTATAAGTTCCTTAATCAGGTATGATTAAAGAAAATATTTCTATTACGGTTAGTGCTATTTCCCGGATCTAGTATTTAATGATACATTGGCAACTGGGTTTCAACTAAAGTATTATTTGGAAATCCTTCATTTATAATTATACTACCATTTGGTAGCAAAAGTTAATACAATTCATTTTAATATGCCATAAATGAATATTTTAGTCCTGGAATACAAAAAATTATAGCAAAGCACAATTAAAATTAGACTAAGATTTTTTTTTATTTGATTTGGAAATTGTGATTTTTCTCACTTCTGTCACATACTAGCAAGGATGTGCATATTGGAATAATATTTCACTTAATTGTCAGTGACAGCGTAGCAGGTAAGTGTTCTCTGCTGATAGCATGCATATGATGGCCAAGAAATTACTCAGACTTACTGGTCTTCAGATTTGTCATCTAAGGTGGAGATAATGACATTCTTTTCTTAAGACCTAGATCTAAATATTAAACAATTAGTACCTGCGGTCTACATAAAAGTAGTGGTTGGTACATAAAAATCACTAATAAATGTTAGCTCATGTGAGTATTTGCAATATTCTATATAAGTAGTGAAATTTTTGATGAAAATCGCCTTCTCATTTCTGATAAGATAAACCGAATAATGAGGAGGAAATATTTGCAATGATAGATAAATAAGGATATTTGAAGAAAAGTAGGGATCCTTAAAATCCCAAGAGAATTCTGTTTATATTACTTTTTCAAAATATCAAGACAAATTATTGTAATTTCTTGTATCACTTAAAAATCTGTTATCGGAATCACTCAATTTTGTTTTATAACAAAATGTAAAATTGCATGAGAACATCCATGATAATTGTGGTGGGTGTATTTTAGAACACAACTCATTATATTTTGTCTTTTTTTACTTTATTTGATGAAAAATTTTAAACATATAGAAAACAACTAGAGTAGTCTTACAAACACCCAGGTACTTGTAATTTATATTTACTAATTAGTAAAATTAGCATTTTTCATATTTGTTTTAGCTATTTTTAGTTTGCTGAAATGTCTTTTTTTTTTTTTTTTTTTTTTTTTTGAGGGTTAGAGGGGGGGGTGAGGGGGGGAGAGGAGGAGCAGAGGGTGAAGGAGAGAATCTTAAGCAGACTCCATGCTCAGCCTGGAGCCTGATGTGGGGCTCGATCTCAGGACCCTGAGATCATGACCTGAGCTGAAATCAAGAGTTGGATGTTTAACCATCTGAGCCACCCAGGTGCCCCTGAAATATCTTAAAATAGAGATATCATACAATTTGATCCCTAAAAATGTATTAAATAATTTGAAAAGTAAGTATTGAATTTTGATTCTACCGCATTGCATAAGCTGCAGCCAGGCACAAAGTAAACAGCTAGTTTGTGCACAAACACATGGAAACTCCAAAGTAGCGGCTGACAGTGCAATATTCAACTACAAACTTATAAGGGTGGTTACATTTATGCAATTTCAGTAGTCTGTAATTATTATATATAATGCTATTACACATAAATATTCCCATTGATATTTCTCTCACATCTTACTTTATTCATTAAAAACAAAGTTAGCCATTTTATTAGAAATTATAATAAACCATAATAATATTTCAGATTGCCAAACCTACTTTCTCCTTACTTCCTTTTTTTTCTTCATTTTAACACAGTGTTTTGGGGGGCACCTGGGTGGCTCAGTCGTTAGGCATCTATCTGCCTTCGGCTCAGGTCATGATCCCAGGGTCCTGGGATCGAGCCCCGCATTGGGCTCCCTGCTCGGCGGGGAGCCTGCTTCGCCCTCTCCCACTCCCCCTGCTTGTGTTCCCTCTCTCGCTGTCTCTCTCTGTCAAATAAATAAATAAAATCTTAAAACAAAAAACAAACAAACAAAAAAAACAGTGGTTTTTTAAAAAGTATACCTATTGTGATTTTTATTTACTATATTCAAAATTTTAATTTATTTATCTTTGAGGTAATAATATACTTAAAATTATAAAAAGAATATTCAGTGTGAAAAGCTCTCTGCCCTGACTATATCCATTCAGTTTACCTCTGCTCCTGAACACAGACAGAAATGTTTCACTATTACCAGTTTATTGTCATAACAGTCAGGGGCTAATCTGAAAATTGAAATAATCTAGGTATTTTTTTTTGGAATATAGATAATTAGTTACAGTGTTGCTTCCAAGGCTTCCAGAACAAAAGAAAGATGCAAAAAATTTCTGGATATATTACATTTTTTTAAATTATAGAATATCTGGACAATAAAAATTAACATACTTATCTTAACTGGCACATATTAAACACTGTAACACAGTACCCAGTAAATAGAGAAAAACCCTATCTTAAGATGTTCATGGAACATTTTCCAAAATTGACCATACGTTGGGTTACAAAAAAAGGCTTAACATATTTTAAAGGATAGAAATCATACCAAATATATTTTCTAACTTAACTTCAGTGAAAATGAGCTAGAAGTCAATAGTCCAAAGATAACTAGAAAATATGAAATTGCTTAGCATAAAGCAACAAACTTCTGAATAATCAGTCCATTGGTCAAAGAAATGGAAACATGAATCAGAAGTGTCTTGAACTGAATGATACTGAACTTGTGGGATAAATGTTCATCCTACTTCCATTTTTGAGAACTAACTCAGTCTCATTAATAAGAAAAAAAAATGTAACATCCTTTAGCAAAGTAGCAATTTTTAAAAAAATAATTTATTTATTGGGGCGCCTGGGTGGCTCAGTCGTTAAGCGTCTGCCTTCGGCTCAGGTCATGATCCCAGGGTCCTGGGATCGAGCCCCGCATCGGGCTCCCTGCTCAGCTGGGAGTCTGCTTCTCCCTCTCCCTCTCCCCCTGCTTGTGTTCCCTCTTTCGCTGTGTCTCTCTCTGTCAAATAAATAAATTTTTTAAAAAAGTAAAAATAATTTATTTATTTATTTGAGAGAGAGAGACAGAGAGCATGAGTAAGAGAGAGAGCAAGCACAAGGGGAGGGGGAGGGGCAGAGGGAGAGGGACAAGCAGACACCCTGCTGAGCAGGGAGCCCAACTCCTGCTTGATCCCAGGACCCTGGGATCATGCCTGAGCTGAAGGCAGATGCTTAACTGAGCCACCCATCGCCCCACAAAGTAGCAATTTTTACGTTGGATGCAATAACTAGAGAACGAAATAAAAACTGTCACTATTGTTAAAATATGTAGATAGATACAGACACTTCAGTATAATAAGAGGAAACCTTATTTACTGTGCTTTTCCTAACCAGATGTTGACTGTGAAATCATCTGATGCTGCTTCTTGCTAGAGTGCCTAGCTTACAGAAGAAATTCAGTGAGTGCTTGTCGGATGAATATAGCACTTTAAACTGGGTTACCATTTTCCCAAAATGCCATTCGTTTTCAAAGTTTTATGTCTATCTTTCCTTATTGTGTTCCCTGACCTTTGACAGCTCTTCTGTTTTCTAACTGAAAAATCACTCTTCCTTCAAAAACCTCACCTCAAATATCATCCCTTGAGCTTTCCATGGCAGAGTGCGTGTAGCTCTGGAGATATGGGGAGTTATAAGAATGTAAAGCCTTATTGTCATTATTTGCCTACGACTCAACCCATATGTTCCCCTTGGAAAACTGGCATTGAAAATGTTAGCATTTATGCTCTTCTTCCCTGAATTCATGAGTTATCAATATCATTATTATTATGTTATTATAATTATTCTTATATTCTTTATTTTAACAATCATACATGTGAACTTTTAGTATACCCAGGGCAAGGTGATAGGTATTATGTACAACATGTATGGGTTTCCTCAAATCATCTTCAATCTCATCATTCTCTCCTATTGTCACCCGAGACAGAAATATCCCGAAATCCCAATATTTCATCATCACAACTGAACAAGAATATCAGTTTGTTAAAATAAGTTTGCAAAACTCAATTCTTGAACCTATTTATACCTAGGGCTCAAATTGCATCTGATCTAGCTAGTGTATTTTAAAACCTATTACTATAAGCAGTCACTATGCTTGGCAATTGTTACACTACAATTTTATTTACTCCACAAAACAACTATGAATAGGGATTATGATTTTCATTTGTAGACCAATAGTCATATGAAATGACTCGCCAAGGTCATTGAGTAGAAATCCAATGCCAAAGCTTTGAAGTTGTCCTGTAAGTACCCTTTCATCTTTTCTAAAAGGGATAAAAAAAGAGGCAAAAACAAAAAAATAAAACTTTCCACATCAAGGTTAATTATAAACAATAGAAGTCTGAAAGTCATAGGGCCATCTTCTAAGGCGGGATTCCACATGTAGTATTATATGACGAAATGAATACAAAATGTTCCCCAAACATAAGAAAACAGTAAACACATCCAAGTGCCAAGTAGACTGAGCATTTGGTGATTGCTCATTAACCAAAAAGACAGCCAAATTATTTGTGATAGGTGCAAAACTGTTTGTATAAATAGGAATAGTTTCTTTAAAATGTCCTTTCTCTTAATAATTATAATTTTTCCAGTTTTATTGATACAATATTGACATATAACATTGTATTTTTCCAAGGTGTATGAAAAAATGATCTGATATATTTATATATTGTGAAATGATTACCACAATAAGTTTAGTTAACATCCATCACCTCAGGTAGTTACAACTTTTTTCCCTTGTGATGAAAACGTTTAAAATCTCCTATCTTAGCGACTTTCAAATAAATAATAGTCTTAATTATAGTCACCATGCTGTACATTATATCCCCAGAACGTATTTGTCTTATAACTGGAAGCTTGTCCTTTTTACCCCCTTCACCGTTTTCCTCCACCGACAACCCCCACCACCAATCTGTTCTCTTTGTCTATGAGGTTTATTTGTTTGTTTAGATTCCATACTTCAGTGAGAACATATAGTATTTGTCTTCCTTTGTGTGACTCATTTAACTTATTTCACTTAGCATAATGCCCTCAAGGTCCATCCATATTGTTGTGAATGGCAGGATTTCCTCTGTTTTTATGGTTAAATAATATGCCATTGTATATGTACCACATTTTCTTTTTTTTGTTTCTTTTGTTCTTCTGTTTAGATTTTATTTAAATTCCAGTTAGTTAACATACAGTGTACTATTACTTTCAGATGTACAATATAGTGATTCAACACATCCATATACCACCTAGGGCGCATCATGATGTGCATTCCTTAGTCCCTCTCACCTGTTTCACCCATCCCCCTGCCCCTCTCCCTTCTGGTAACCATCAGTTTGTTCTCTACAGTGAAGAGTCTGTTTCCCTTCCTACTCTCTTCTTCTTCTTCTTCTTCTTCTTCTTCTTCTTCTTCTTCTTCTTCTTTTAACATATAATGTATTATTTGTTCAGAGGTAGGGAAAAATGAAGGGATGGAAATCGGAGGGGGAGACGAACCATGAGAGACTATGGACTCTGAGAAACAAACAGTGTTTTAGAGGGGAAGGAGGTGGGGGGATGGGTTAGCCTGGTGATGGGTATTAAGGAGGGCATGTATTGAACGGAGCACTGGGTATTATATGCAAACAATGAATCATGGAACACTACATCAAAAACTAATGATGTAATGTATGGTGACTAACATAACATAATAAAATAAAATTAATAAAAAAAAAGAGTCTGTTTCTCGGTTTGCCTCTCTCTCTTTTTGTCGATTGGCTTCTTTGTTTCGTTTCTTAAATTCCACATATGTATGAAATCATATGGTATTTGTCTTTCTCTGACATATTTCGCTAGTATTAACTCTCTAGCTCCATCCATGTTATTGCAAATGGCAAGATTTCATTCTTTTTTATGGCTGAGTAATATTCTATTATATATATGAATGTTATCACCTCTTCTTTATTCACTCATTAATCAATGCACACATGGGCTGTTCCCAAAATTTGACTATTGTAGATAATGCTGCTATAAACATTGGGGTGCATGTATTCCTTTGAGTTAATATTTTTGTATTCTTTGGGTAAATACCTAATAGTGCAATTGCTGGATCATAGGGTAGTTCTATTTTTAACTTTGTGAGGAACCTCCATACTGTTTTCCACAGTGGCTGGACCAGCTTACATTCCCACCAACAGTGCAAGAGAGCTCCCCTTTCTCCACATCCTCACCAACACCTGTTGTTTTTTGTGTTGTTGATTTTAGCTATTCTGACAGGTGTGAGGTGATATCTCATTGCAGTTTTGATCTGCATTTCCCTGATGATAAGTGATGGTGAGCATCTTTTCATGTGTCTGTTGATCATCTGTATGTCTTCTTTGGGAAAATGTCTGTTCATGTCTTCTGCCCATTTTTTAATTGGATTATTCATTTTTTTGGTGTTGAGTTTTATAAGTTTTTTATATATTTTGGATATTAGCCCTTTATCAGATATGTAATTTGCAAATATCTTCTCCCTTTTCATAGGTTGTCTTTTAGTTTTGTTGATTGCTTTCTTCACTGTACAGAAACTTTTTATTTTGATATAGTCCCAATAGTTTGTTTTTGCTATTGTTTCCCTTGCCTCAGGAGACATATCTAGAAAGAAGCTATTACAGCCAATGTCAAAGAAGTTACTGCCTGTATTCTCTTCTAGGATTTTTATGGCTTCAGGTCTCACATTTTGGTTTTTAATCCATTTGAATGTATTTTGTGTTTGGTGTAAGAAAGTGGTCCAGTTGCATTCTTTTGCTTGTTGCTGTCCAGTTTTCTCAACACCATTTGTTGAAGAGACTGTCTTTTCCCCATTGGACATTCTTTCCTGATTTGTTGAAGATTAATTGACCATATAATTGTGGTTTCAATTTTGGGTTTTCTATTCTGTTCTATTGATCTATGCGTCTATTTTTGTACCAGCGCCATACTGTTTTGATGACTACAGCTTTGTAATGTAACTTGAAGTCCGGAATTGTGATGCCTCCAGCTTTACTTTTCTTTCTTTCTTTTTTAAGAGTCGCCATATAGTTTATTTTATTTATTTATTTTTTTACAATTTTTTTTTATTATGCTTTTCTTTTTCAAGATTGCTTTGGTTATTGGGGGTCTTTTGTGGCTCCATACACATTTTAAGGTTGTTTCTTCTAGCTCTGAAAAATGCTGGTGGTATTTTGATAGGGAATGCATTAAATGTGTAGATTGCTTTGGGTAGTGTATACATTTTAACAATATTTGTTCTTCTAATCCATGAGCATGGAATGCTTTTCCATTTCTTTTTTTTTTTTTTTTTAAGATTTTATTTATTTATTTGACAGAGAGAGAGAGAGCGAGAGCAGGAACATAAGCAATGGGGAGTGGGAGAGGGAGAAGTAGGCTTCCCATGGAGCAGGGAGGCCGACGTGGGGCTCGATCCCAGGACCCTGGGATCATGACCTGAGCCGAAGGCAGATGCTTAACAACTGAGCCACCCAGGCGCCCCTGCTTTTCCATTTATTTGTGTCATCTTCAATTTCTTTCATCAGTGTTTTATAGTTTTCAGAGTAGGTCTTTCATCTCTTTGGTTAGATTTATTCCTAGATATTATTTTTGAAGCAGCTATAAATGAGACTGACCCTTAATTTCTCTTTCTGCTGCTTCATTGTTGGTGTATAGAAATACAACAGATTTCTGTACATTGATTTTGTATCCTGTGACTTTACTGAATTTGTGCATCAGTTCTAGCAATTTTTGGATGAGGTCTTTTGGGTTTTCTATATATAGTATCATGTCATCTACAAATAGTGAAAGTTTTACTTCTTCTTTGCAATTTGGATGCCTTTTATTTCTTTGTGTTTTCTGATTGCTGTGGCTAGGACTTCCAGTACTATGTTGAATAAAAGTGGTGAGCTTGGACATTCTTGTTTTGTTCCTGACTATACAGGAAAAGCTCTGTTTTTCCCCATTTAGGATTATATTAGCTATGGGTTTTTCATGTATGGCCTTTATTATGTTGAGGTATGTTCCCTCCAACCTACTTTGTTGAGGGTTTTTATCATGAATGGATGTTGTACTTTGTCAAATGCTTTTTGTGCATCTATTGAAATGATCATATGGTCCTTATTCTTTCTGGGATTAATTTGATGTATCATGTTGATTGATTTGCAAGTATTGAACCACACTTGCAACTCAGGAATAAATCCCACTTGATTATGGTAAATGATTTTTAATGTATCAATGGATTAAGTTTGCTAATATTTTGTTGAGGATTTTTGCATCTTATTCATCAGGGATATTGGCCTGTAGTTCTCTCTCTCTCTTTCTCTCTTTTTTTTATGGTGTCTTTATCTGGTTTTGTTATCAGGGTAATGCTGGCCTCATAATTGAAAGCTTTCCTTCCTTTTCTATTTTTTGGAATAGTTTGAGAAGAATAGATATTAACTCTTCTTTAAATGTTTGGTAGCATTACCTGTGAGGCCATCTGGTCCTGGATTTTTGTTTGTTGGGAATTTTTTGCTTACTGACTCAATTTCTTTGCTGGTTATCAGCCTGTTCAAATTTTCTATTTCTTCCTGTTTCCATCTTGGTAACTTATATGTTTCTAGGAATTTATCCAGTTCCTCTAGGTTGTCCAATTTGTTGGCATACAGTGTTTCATAATATTCTCTTATAATTGTATTTCTGTGGTGTTGGTTGTTATTTCTACTCTCTCATTTGTATACCACATTTTCTTTATCCATTCATCCATTAATGGACACTTAGTTTATTTCCATATCTTGACTATTGTAAACAATGCTTCAATGAACATAGGGTGCAGATATATTTTCATAATAGTAATTTCTAAATATTTTAATTGAATTAACCCAGATCTCCATAATGCATTTCTTAGTACTCATTTCCAAATAATAACCATCCATCCATTCAATTTTTTGACACTAAATAAAAAACCACTTGAATTCTCAAAAATCTGTTGTTGTGATGGTTGTTTGTGTTTCACTTATACTTGCTGTGACTGGAAACTTTGCCACAATTGTAACAGTACACTTAAAAATCTTGTAAATCGGGCGCCTGGGTGGCTCAGTTGGTTAAGCGACTGCCTTCGGCTCAGGTCATGATCCTGGAGTCCCGGGATTGAGTCCCGCATCAGGCTCTCTGCTGAGCAGGGAGTCTGCTTCTCCCTCTGACCCTCCCCCCTCTCATGTGCTCTCTCTCATTCTCTCTCTCAAATAAATAAATAAAATCTTTAAAAAAAAAAAAAAAGAAAGAAAATCTTGTAAATCAAATACCTACTACTGCTGTGAACTTGGGAAATGGTCAGTGCCTAAAAAAGCAAACTCACTTGGAATATGTAGTATATGCCATTTGTGGTATTTCGACTATGCATGCCTTTAATGCGGAAAACATTTTTTTTTTTTTGCTACACACATTGGCAGAAGTATTTATCAGAGAGCTAATTTTTTCCGGGCTTGGCTTGCTGAGACTTATGACTTAAATTATCCCTTTCTCAGAAGAAAAGTAACTTTAAAATATCTCATTTGGTCTTAGGAAAGTAATAAACTTAAAAAGATTGTTGGCAAATTCATCTTTCAAAACAGGCCAGACATTCCAGTTCCTCTCCTCAGATGGTGTCAATGAGTTCTCACAATGGAAGTACTAAAGTAAAACTCCCTTCTTGGGTCTTTCAAGTCACTGAGGATCTGGCTGCTTTCTGCCTCTTCAGTCTGTCTGTCACCACAACTTATCTTCTGATACCAACATTGAATTGACCATACAAATCTTGACAAATAAAGAGCACAGGAAAAAAAAGCAAATTTCCCCCTTTCTTTGTTTTCTAAGATATGACAAGATAGTCTGAATCACAGGAAACAAGTAAGTTCTGAAAATATATGATGCTGAACTTCACAAATCTCATGGCTGAGCTGAGGTTGGATCTTGAACCCATTTTTTCTTCTCCCTAATGGAGAATGCAGGGAGGTCCCTCTTGAGGTAGGTGTCAGAAACATCAGTGAAAATTTACCTAAACATATGCCTAGCTTCAGCTTCACATACAGTCATTTTATAAAAACTTGCTTGAAAAATAGGTTTACTAACCAAACCTTCCAAATGATTTGTACTTTGGATCACTAGTCAGGTGCATTAGGTTGCTTTGCTCCATTTACGTTGAGTGTGTGGCTTAATCTAAGGGTATTAGGTTTGTATGAATTGAAAAGTAATTTAAAATTAAAGCCATATTTCAATCCTCCAGTTATACAATAATAGTCAAAAATCTTGAGTACCTTCCAAAGAAGATTAAAGAACAGAGACCAGATTTACACTCTAACCTGATACAGTGAAAAAATTGGACCAAATTACAAACCAATGGTTTTCAAAACATCGGGCCACAAAAGACAATAACCTCTGATACATGGGAAGTAAATGATGTCGAGTCATAGTCTCAAACATAAGAAGAGAGAGTATGAATACAATAATAAGTCAAGATGTTCCCAAAGGGCAGATCTTTGTAATATCTGTAACAATAGGGAACAATCTATCAGTAGTGCTAGAAAAAATCAACGTGGTTCTCCTTGTTAAGAATTGCAAGCTCAATGATGAGTGTTGAAGGATTTAAGTGCACCCTAGAGGGGGCAAATAATTCAAAGGGAACATTAAATTTCTCTGATCAGTATGACCTGTTTCTCTTATAACATCCTAATCTTGAAATCACTCGTTAAGGTGATGATTTCTATGTTGCGATGTTGTAATTAACTCCCACTGATAGGAGTGGTAATGTTCCAAATCCTAAGCTTACCCCTCCAGGTTTGAAAATGTAAATCTTATTTTAGTCTTCGTGAACCTGGGTTACTCCAGGAAGGTCATACATTTTATTAATTAGGAAAATTATTCTTCATTCTATCCCCCAGAATACTACCAAGAACTGTAGATTATTGAAAGCCTTTACTCCCCAATATATTCAGGCAGGAAGTTTTTATTATTTCACTTTGACCTGAATTTCATTGCCATGGTGCTTCTAGAATGGAACAGGATAGAAATCTTTTATATTATTCTGTCCAGTTTAATATCATCTCGTTAGAAAAAGCTCTACTTTTTTCATGAAAACTTTTTCCTAATGGATTTCTATCATCCAGTTCTGTGAGAGAGGTATGGCATAATTTTTATACCAATATATCATATATGTTAATATATAAACAAATATGTATTTAGCACCTTTTATGTGCCAGGTGATGTTTTAACTGCTATTTAGAAACTGAATATGCCATATGGATCAGTATCAAATATGAAACAGACACAGCACAGAAATTTGAATGGGGAAGATTTCACTTATAGCATTATTAACTATAACAGGAAATTGGAGTAATGAAGCATTGGCTTATAAGAAGTAAAGAGAACGCTAAACAATATAGGAACAGTGGATGTAAGTAGCAACCACTGTGCCTTGGGCTGAGGTGGTGTCCCTGAGGAAGAGCCTCCACTCGCAAACCCCGAGTCTGAGATCCAAGCCTTACTAGAGATCACGACTGGGGTCTTCTGGGTGGCAGAGAAGTCGGTGAAGGGCCATGTTGGCAGAGCGTGAGTATACCTTGGGTATGGGAAGCTGTCTCACCAGAGGTTACTAAACCATCTGGGGAAGGTGATTTGTCCAGAAGATGACCAACTTGTCATGGTTTGTCTGAGAATGTCCCAATTTTAAAAGAGAAAGTCCCATATCCCATGGGTCTTCTCCATCCTGAGGAAACCAGGCTGGTTAGCCTCTGAATTTCTGGGAAAAGCTATGGCCACCAGGTGCTGTTGATGCCTACTGACCGAAGGAGCCGAGTGCCGGGGAAAACACCCACACTGCCAGCACCTGGTGCTGGAGAAGTCACCATGCTGCAGGCGCTGGGCCTGAGGAAGCCACATGCTGCAGGAAAGGAAGCCTGGAGACGCTGATCATCTGAAGGAGACAGGCTCTGAAGGAGTCATATGGGCACATCAGGAGCCTGCTTAATGACCACACCAGAACCAGTAAGCAAAACCCAACCCTCCTGCAATGACTGTCCAGCGATCTCTATGGACAAAACTAAGACCCAGCCAGCTGGCAAAGAAAAAATCCTGAAATTCTTGGGGCACATGGGTGGCTCAGTCGGTTAAGCCTCTGCCTAAGCTCAGGTCATGATCCCAGGGTCCGGGGATCAAGCCCCATGTTGGGCTTCCTTCTCCGCGGGGACTCAGCTTCTCCCCCCATGCTTGCTCTGATAAAAATCTTTTTAAAAATCCTTAAATTGTTAGCATAGCAAGTGAAAGAAACAATTGTTACATAATGAGTAAAACAGGTGTGACTGGACATGAGAGTCAGAAAGTCCAGAACCAGTGTATTACACATGTTCTTTTCTCATCTGGAACACAGACCAGTCTATGGCCCTGAGAGTTAACAGGTTCTGATAATAGGATCCTGGAATGCGAGTTTACTAGTTTGTTTTCTTTTTGTTTTCCTTTTTAAAATTATTGTTTTTATTTTTTATTGAAGTATAGTTGACATAAACGTTATATTAGTTTCAGGTGTACAACATAGCGATTCGGTATTTGTATATATTGGGAAATGATCACCACAATAAGTCTAGTGAACATTCATCACCAAACACAGTTACAGAATTGTTTTACTTGTGATGAAAACTTTTAAGATCTATTCTCTTAGCAATTTTCACATATGCAATACAGTATTATTAACTATAGTCCCCATACTGTACTTTGTCTCCATGACTTATTTATTTTATAGTTGGAATTTTGTACCTTTTTACTTTTTTCACCCATTTGCCCCATCTGGCAACCATCAATCCGTTCTCTGTACTGATGAGCTTGGTTTTTTATTTTATTTTATTTTATTTTCAGATTCCATATTTAAGTGAGATCATATGGTATCTGTCTTTGCTGTCTGACTTATATCACTTAGCAAGGTTCATCTGTGTTGTCTCAAATGGCATGATTTCATTCTTTTTTATGGTTAAATACTATTCCATTCTATACACACCACATTTTCCCTATCCATTCATTCACCCACGAACACTGAGGTTGTTTTCATATCCTGACTGTTATAAATAATGCTGCAATGAACATAGGAGTGCAGATATGTTTTTGAGTTAGTGTTTTCATTTTCTTCAGATGAATACCCAGAAGTGGAATTGCTGAATCATATGGTAGTTCTATTTTAAATTTTTGGAGGAACCTCTGTACTGTTTTCCAAAGTGGCTGCATTTACATCCCCACCAACAGTGCACAATGGTGTTCTTTTCTCTGCATCCTCATCAACACATGCTATTTCTTGTCTTTTTGGTAATAGTCTAACAGGTATCAGGTGACATCTCACATTTAAAATTTTAAATGCTAAAACTAAATATAATTCCTCCCAAGCTCTGATACAGGTGTGTGGACTAAAATTATGGCTGATAGCTGCACCTGATCTTCAGGGAGTGCTGCCTTAACCCTAGAGAAAAACACCTGAACAGAAACATTCATTAGCAAAATCTGGTAGATTTATAGTTTCCTTGCCTTGGAATAAAGAGAATGGGAATTTTACTCTTTCTCTAATCAAGAATCAAGCACAATCGATATTTTATTACCACCTTTCCTTTCCTAGCTTAATATTTCAGTTCATTATTTCAGACCAGGCTGAATTAATCACCTCCTCTTTAAGTTAGTTTTGTCTTCCATATTATTGCTGTTCTGACCACCACCATAAATAAATGTTCATACCGTAAAATAGAATGTAGGTCTCAAAATTATATTACATATATTTTATTCTGGTTTTCTGTTTCTGAGTAAGATAAAGTATCTTATAAGGGAACAATGCTCCCATCAAGAACAACTAAAAAAGATGAATAAAACACAATTTATCAAGTGCTGGTGACATTGGAGAGCTATGAGGAAAAAATAAGTGGAGAGGGAGAAGATGCATGTGAGGGGAGAGTCAGGGGGAGGTCACCTGGCATTGTGCAGGGGCATTTCTCAGAGGGTATTTGCTGATTCTGAGTGCAGGGCTGGAAGCTACACATCAGAGCTTCACCTCCAGCAGAGAAGTACTGCTGGGGAATCAAGAAACCAGCCAAGCTATTGTGATCTTCAAGAACTGGAGAGACATAAATGGGGAGTTGAGGGGTCTTGAGCATACGGTCCCCTGCCCCAGCATGTTGGGTATAAATTCTGAAGCTTCACAGAGTGGAAAGAAAAAAATAAACCTACTGAGAAAAAACAAAATTAATCTATGATTTTGAAACTAGAATTGCAGTTATCCTTGGAGGTTAGGGAATTGAAGAGAGCTCGAGGGGGCTTGCATGCAGTTTATAGTAAGGTTCTATTGCTTGACCTGGGTGATTTTTACAAAATATATTCACTTGGTGAAAATTAAAAAAGCTTTTTATTATCTGTGCTTATTATTTCTGAACTATTATATACATATATACACATAGACACACATGCATCAAGTATGTTTTATATATAAATACATAGACTCACATAGACATACATATCCATACATAAATGTTTTAGGTACATATTTGTATGCACATATATGTGTGTGTTTGTGTGTACATGCATATATATAACATCTATTTCTACTATTATTCTTTTGTGTGAGTATTTAGACAGTAAGGAGATATACTTCTCCTTACTGTCTAAAATTATTTAAATAGTATAGAATATTCAAGACTTTTAGAATCTAAGAAATATGGGGAAGGTTATCCACCCTATACCTTGACTTAATACAAATTGTTTAGATGTTTTTTTTAAAAGATTCTATTTATTTATTTGAGAGAGAGAGAATGAGAGACAGAGAGCATGAGAGGGAGGAGGGTCAGAGGGAGAAGCAGACTCCCTGCCGATCAGGGAGCCCGATGCGGGACTCGATCCTGGGACTCCAGGATCATGACCTGAGCCAAAGGCAGTCGCTTAACCAACTGAGCCACCCAGGCGCCCCAAATTGTTTAGATGTTAATAAAAGTCACTGCTATCAACAGCTGAGAGTCACACATAAGTCCATATGTTCAAAATTTGTCACTGAGCAATACATCATCTTATAAAAATGAATAGGATCAGAAGATTACAATAAAATAAAATGTGTAATAACAAGCCTGTCGGTTGTAAGTGAAGCTTCTTTGGCATTGTCAACTGAAATGTGAATTTTGCAAGAAATTATAGAAGCACAGATATTGTGGAAAGTTTAGATGAGGACAGTCCTTGAATCTGAAGGCCTGCAGAGCATCTCTAGACAGGGTAGAGTTCCATAGGTATTTTTAAAGTAAAAAAGGGCCACAGAAATAAATCACTTTGCCCTGAGACTTGTTTACCTGTATCCATATACATATACATACCTGTGTGGTGCACATTTTCAAATGCACAAGGGCCATGTAGGCAAATGAGAGAAATGGGCAGCCCATCCAAGTCACAGTAACAGTCCTACTACTATGTTGTGAATTTTAGACGCACAAAATAATAACACAGCATATTATCTCTAATGCATCTTCTTATATCCATTTTCCTTCCTCACACATAATATCAATTTGAAAAAAAAAACTCAAATATTTTACAATGTGAACCATATTTAAATGGCCAATATCAGTGAACTGGACAATATTTATATCATAAATGAATTCTGTAATACCTTTTTTTTTTTTTTTTGCTAAGTTATATCTAACATTGACAGGGCCCTTACTATGTGCCAGGTACTGTTTTATGTACTTTACATGCATTAGCTCATTTTATCTATAAAACATAGCCATATATTGTATAGCTACTCATATAATCTTATTTTAAAAATGCAGACGTCAAGTCCTAGAGGGGTGGAGATGGTGTTTGTCAAACAGCTGCTGAGAAGAAGTGCTGGAATTCTAGGGAAGCAGTCAGTCCCAGAGTCTCTTCCTATCCCAGGTCCCTGCTGCCTCCCACAATTAAACCGACTGGTCTCAGATGACAACAAAACCTAAACTCACTTAGATGCTGCAACCAACAGACTACACTGTTCTTCACATTTAGACTCAGAATATTTTCAAATGATTTCTGTACTTTATTTCCAACCTTCATTTGGGGAAATATTTCTCAGAGTCCAGAAGAGGGTATATTGGGGATTATTTTTCTCCTTTGTCTAAATTCCATCCTCTGTGATAGGACTTCATAAAGCCATTCATCTACAGGGCTCTCCTCACTTCAAAACAAACAGAAATCCTTAATGGCAGCTTGATGGAGACCATGGGCAGTGAACACATAAAGTATTGCAGAGTTGATTTTTCCCTTCCTACCACTTCTTCTTTTTTTTTTTTTTTAACATATAATGTATTATTTGTTTCGGGGGAAAATGAAGGGGGTGGAATCTGAGGGGGAGATGAACCATGAGAGACTATGGACTCTGAGAAACAAACTGAGGGTTCTAGAGGGGAGGGGTTGGGGGAATGGGTTAGCCTGGTGATGGGTATTAAGGAGGGCACGTACTGAATGAGCACTGGGTGTTATATGCAAGCAATGAATCATGTAACACTACATCAAAAACTAATGATGTAATGTATGGTGATTAACATAACATAATGAAATAAAATAAAATAAAATAAAGTATTGCAGAGTCGAAAGGGAAAGACTGGAAAAGAAAGTGACCTCTTTACTTGATAACCTTCTTTTCTCTAGAGCAGATCAGCAACTATAATTCAGCAGTGGTCAAAGTATGATTACTATACATACTGTGTGGTGCCCAATTTCACCTTGAAAACGATTTTTTATTTCCAACTTGCTGATAGCACATGGAAATGTTGACTGAGGCTTTTTTAGGTCAAAATGGTAAGTATTGTGATTCTCTGGAATAAGATAGGGCTGAAAGTTGGTGTTCAAAGGAATGGAAGAAACTCAATTGCCCTTGCAGAATTGGAGGTGGGAGAAATGATATCGTGAGAGGTATATTAAAGAAAATGACAGCCGGGGCGCCTGGGTGGCTCAGTCATTAAGCGTCTGCCTTCGGCTCAGGTCATGATCCCAGGGTCCTGGGATCGAGCCCCGCATCGGGCTCCCTGCTCTGCGGGAAGCCTGCTTCTCCCTCTCCCACTCCCCCTGCTTGTGTTCCCTCTCTCGCTGTGTCTCTCTCTGTCAAACAAATAAAATTAAAAAAAAAAAAAAAGAAGGTGACAGCCATTGAAAGTGCAGGAACTAAAAATAGACCAAATGATTTTACTCCTTGAGCCAATTTAATTGCCTCCACCAGTGAGTGAGCCATCCCAGTGCCTTGCAATATGGTCTGCACAAAGGGCCAAGTGTATGTTGTTTCAAAATGGAACTAGGAAGTCAGAAGGCAATAACTGGCCTAGGGATGGACTAGTAGCATTGGTTGTAAGCTCTCTAATTCCCTGGGAACAAATACATGCTGCCTCAGAATCCTAGGAAACCACTGTCTAACTAAAGGTTTTAACAGAATATGGGGACTCGCAAGACAAGGGCAACAGACTTTTCTGGGTAGGGAATAGTTAGGAGGGTTTGCAAAGACCCCTGAAGCTTCCTACTGTCCTCACGGTTGTGGGAGCTGGAGAAAAGTCCATTATGTATTACCAACTGCACACGGGTAAGTATAAGTATGTGTGTAACCCTCCAGATGTATACATATTCCCTGACTCCACAATCTCAGATTACAAAGTGAAAAATAGGAATTCTACCTAAAATCAGAGCATGAAGGCAGTACATTGAACTACTAGCTTCAAGGCCCAAGCTGCCTCAGACCTGTGGCAAGTGTCTAAAGCCGGGGGGCGCTGAATCCATTATTGACCCAAGGAACAGGCATCCCACTAAGAATGAGTAAGCAGGCCTCTTGTAGAGAAAGCATCTAAGCCCGGCAGGCATTTTATCTTATTACTCCTTCCTAAGCAGTTGATAGAATAAAGCAATGATGTCCAGCTCACTGCCTTGCAGAGAGAAAGACCTAAAATCATTTTGAACAAAGTCAAAGGAGACTAGAAAATTGATGAGAAAGTACATTAATTTCTGAGTGATCATTATTCTTAGGGCTAAGAACTTTTAAAACTTTTATCTCATATTTGTTCCTAAGACTTTTGTGAGTTAGATGTCATTATCCACCTTTTTTTTAAGAAGGAAAGATGAGATTTCAAGAGCGGAAGGAAATTGGCCAACTCTTCAAGAGCTAGTAAGTGGCAGACTCTGGATTCATACCATATTCTCTTCTCTAATGAGTTATGGGTGAACACTGGTTCTCATTTTGACTCAAAATTATGACCACTACGAAAAAAATAAAATACATATTATACTTTTTTTACCCGTTGATAAATCAGATAGAATTGCAAGAGGAAAAATGCCCGTAGAATGTGAGGAATCCCATCAATGAGTTGTTTATCCTGGGTGTTCTCACAGAGATGAAATGACTTCCTGATTTTTCTGGCTACCTTGATTTCTCTTCAATGCCTTCAGTCAGATTTTTTAAATTCTATTTAGTTTCTAATTCTTCCTGGTGGGAAGTTTTCTTTCCTGGAAACTAATTTGCCATAGTCCGAAGTAGAAGAGAAAGACATTTTAATAAGCCTTTTTGGAAGGAACCTGGTCCTTATACAGTTTAACTTTAATTATGCACATATATTGAGCTGGTAATTATGCTCTTATAAATCTGTCCTAAGTACAGCTCACATGTACATATAAAGATATATGTGGAAGGGTTTTTATTGCATTATTCAAAAAAAAGAATCTAAATTTTTATTCAGTAAAGGAATTGCAGTATATATATGTGTATATATTATAATATATTTATACAATGGAATATATTGCATCAATTAGAATAATAGAAATATAATTACATTGTACTAACATTGAAATATCATAAAAGCAAATTGTTGAGTGTACAAGTTGTTTCAGAACAAGAAGTACAAGTTCCACTAAGAAAAAGACAAAAGTGCACTTAATGTATAAATTGTTGACTAGATATATCACTTTTCACATCGTCTGTGGTGAAGAAACAGATTTTATTTCCAATTTCAAAATTTTGTTTTCCAATCGTTTTGTAAACTATAATGAAAATAAAGAACCGATTACTTCATTGTTTATCACCAAAAATGAAAGTTCCTGTAAAAAATTCTTAACACACTGACTTGTATATTCACTTCATTACAGATTGGAAATCGATCTTTTAAGAGCTGATATAGTTTATAGACTATATTGCAAATAACACTGGATAAAGAATCACCACAAACTACTTACTGAAAGGCATTTTATTATAATTAGTAGTGAGTGGGAGGGCACATGGAAAAGAGTTTTTAAAAATCATGTAAAATTAGCATCCATTTATTTATTTCTTGTAACATATTAAAAGGAGGAGTATGGACTTTTGATTGCTACTATCTGGTCTGGCATATCCCAGCTCTTATATAAAAGTACTTCATTCTGCAATTATTCTTCATTTATCAATTGATAGGTATTTATTCACCTCTTAATATAATATATTCAGTGTAATAGGTTCTTTCCTTGGGCATGTAATGCAGAACACTGCAATCTTTCCATGTTTGCCGATCCATTTCTTTAGCATGTACATTTCATTCTAAGGTAATTAACCCAAGCCTTTCCACATTGTGTATTTATCTTACACCATAAAATCAATGAGAAATGGTACAGTGAATTTTAAAAAGTGACTTGTAGTACTTATTTTAGTTGAAGTAGTCGCTTACTGAAAGGTGCATCACTGAATAATGGCCAAATGTACTTGTCTTCCAAGAAACAGCTGCCAACGAGGCCAGAAAACCACTTTCCAAGCAATCATGGTAATGTTTATCAATGAGATAGTGACATTTCCTTTTTCTAAATATATAAGGACTGTATTTTGTTGGACTCACAATGAGTAGGTATGATAATTGGTGACTTGACTGATAGAATGCTCTGGGACTTTTGAGGCTAGAACATAAGAGGGGCATTTTGAAATTTTCACATCTTATTTATTCATGGATTTGTTAACATTCATACATTCACTCACTATTTGTTTATTTGTGTCATAAACAATAATAAATACCTGTTATGTTTCGTGACTTGGAATATAATGATGAGGAGCCATAGTTCTGACTCTCAATACTCTAATAGAGTAGGTGTGAACAGACAGGTAACATTTATCACCAGATTAGTATAATATATGTAAGCTTAGGGGGTTCTGACACTCAAGAAAAGGGATACTAATAATCTTCCCCCATATAATCATATGTTCTCTTATTGAATGAAACGGCACTGATAAGTTTAAGACTTCCTGAATTTACATGTAAGTTATATATATTGTTCTATGTGCCTCACTTATGCTATCAAGTATTTAATCAACACCATTAAGATATGTTATTGTTATCTCAAACATGATAAAGCAATGAAGTTTCCCTCACACGTTTTTGTCTTGTTCTTTGTTTTCTATATTGGTAGACATTGGAAACATTCACACATTTGCTCAAGCCAGATACCTGCACACCAACCTTTATTCATCCCTTTGCCTAATGAACACATTGAATCAATGACTAAATTCAGCCACTTTGGTCTCCTCACTATCTCTCAAAATTATCTCAATACTCCATTTGGAGTCTCCTATCTTTCCTCTCTTGGTTATTAGAACAACCGCTCAACTATTATTCTGTCTCAAATGAATTTGCACATGCCAGCCAGTGTGTTTTTCCGCAAATTAAAATGTAGTAGATTCTTTTCCTGTTCAAATCATGTTAATGGTATAACATTGTATGTTAACTAACTGGAATTAAAATAAAAACTTAAAAAAGCCAAAACAACAACAACAACAACAACCCAAAAAACATGGTTTCTCATTGTGCTCAGAGTTAAGTCTCCATTCCACGGCACAGGATGTAAGATTTTTATGATCCAGCCATTCCTAATCATTCCACAGTTGTCTCTCAGCTGACACTCTCTTACATGCTAAGATTCGATCAAGCCAAAATTGCCTTTCCAACACTGGCATACACTCTCATCTCTTGGCATTTGCAACTGCTGTTCACTATGTCTAATGCTTAATCTTCGCCTGTTCTTTGTTTAAATTCCATTATTTCCTAATTGCTCAGCTTAGATATTACCTCTTAGGAAAGGATTATCTGATTACTTAAGTTTCTTTTCTAACTTTCTTAATATCCCTTTAGCACCTATGTACTTCAGTACAGTACCTGGTAACTGGTACACAGTTAGGAGATAGTAACAACTATTATTATTTTATATTCAATGACTAGCCCTATAATCATGTTAACAAATATAAAATAAAAAACTAAAGTCTTCTAGAAGAAAGTGAGTGAAAATCATCACAACTGCACTGAAAAATCTTTGTAGGATAAATATGTATGAACTGAAATTAAAAAAGAAAAAATTGAACATCAAAAATATTTTAAAAATTTGCTGTTTAAGGAGTGCCTGGGTGGCTCAGTCATTAAGCATCTGCCTTGGGCTCAGGTCATGATCCCAGGGTCCTGGGATTGAGCCCTGCATTGGGCTCCCTGCTCAGCGGGAAGCCAGCTTCTCCCTCTCCCACTCCCCCCTGCTTGTGTTCCCTCTCTCGCTGTGGGAAGAGGGCTGTGGGAAGAGCGCTGTGGGAAGAGCGCTGTGGGAAGAGCGCTGTGGGAAGAGTGTAATAGATAAAAAATAAAAAAAATTAAAAAAAATTTGTTCTTTGCAATTCACCATTAAAAAATGAAAAGGCAAGCTGGACACTTGGAGAAAATATTACAACACATATTGAAAAGGATTTGTATCATAAATAAAGAATTCTTGCAACTCAATAATAAGATGACAACCCAACTTATAAAATGGGTAAACTATTTTAGCAGATTCTTTGTAAAGAGATATTAATGGCCAATGAGCGTTTCAAAATACATGTAATTAGTCATCAGGGAAGCCAATTAATACCACAATGAAATATACACCCTCTGGAATGACTAATATTTTTAAAAGATTGAAAAAAATACAAAAGTTTTGGTAAGGATCTGGAGTAACTGGAACTCTCATCATTAATTGTTCAAATGTAAAATAATAAAACCATTTGGAAAACTTTAGGAAATTTTTTTTAAGGTTGGACGTATACCTACATCTACTTTATGGTTCAGTTATTTCACTCCCAGGAATGTACCTAAGCAAAATGAAAAAAAAAAAAAAATCCACATAAAGATTCGTACACAAGTGTTAATAGGAGCTTTATTCACAGTAGTGGAAAGCTAGAAACAAGCTAAATGTCCCTGTGAAAGAATAAACAGAATGTGAGGTATCTAAACAATAGAATACTTTGCAACAATGAAAACAGGTGAGGGAATGATACTTCTTTCATGGATGTACCTCAGAATTAATTTACTGAGTTAAATAAGCCCGTCACAGAAGTGTGTATTGTGTATTATTTTATTTGTATAAAATCCTGGAAAATGTAAACAGACATAAAGAGACAAAAGAAGCTCCACTGGGAAGGAGGAGGGTAGGTGCAGTCTTGGCTCAAATATCAGACTCCTTTTCTTATAGTATTTTTGTAGATTTCCTTGAGTAGATGTTGATTCATTTGCTGTATTACATTAGGGCTGTTTCCAGAGGCTTTAAATGTTTTTTTTCTTTTTTTAAATAATTTTCACCAGTTTCACTGGAAAGTGGATGTGCGGAGCTCCTCATGCTGACAGGCCAGACATCGATCTTTTATGGGTGTTTTTAATATTATCTTAACAACATTAGCTGACTTTTTTTAAACAATAAAAGCTCTCAATGGATTGTCAGGGTGTTTTTAGATAATTTTCAGTTACTTAACTGAGAAAGCTATATTGATTTCTTTTCAAGCGCCCAGTATACTCACATTGAGAAAAAAATTTTAATTTACTTACTAGAATTTTAGCTGTTCTCTTCTTTCCCCACTGTCCATTATGTGATTTCCTAATTAGAACTTTTAAATTTGTTTAAAAAAATGAAAAGCAAATATGCTAGATATGTGTGCTTTTTCCCTCCTCAAGACTGCTATCATGTGAGTTACAATGTCATTTTCCTAGATGAAATTTGACTATGGCAGACATCTCAGGAGCATCAAATCTACTACTAATTTGTTATTCTTTCCAATTCAGTTTGAGCACACTGTAGCCATGATAGAATATCCATTATTTGTTTTGCATTGAACCCATCATGTATTTGTACAGGTGATAGTTTTATTCCAGAGACTTGTACACATGAAAAATTTTATATGTGCCTACTAGATCTTCTGCTCTTATAGAAAGAAACTAAATTGGCTATCATTTATTCCTTGGTTCTTTTTTGAACATCATAGATGAAGGTGGGAGTTTGAATATGTTCAAGTGGAAAATACATTAGTTGAAAAAAATACAAATATGGAAAATATATAACAGTTCCTAGTTTTTTTTTTTAAGATTTATTTATTTTGAGAACGAGTGAGAGAGAGAGAGAGAGAACACACATAGGGAGGAGGGGCAGAGGAAGAGGGAGAGAGAGAATCTTAAGCAGACTTCACACTGAGTGGGGAGCCTGACACAGGGCTCAATCTCACAATCCTGAGATCATGACCTGAGCTGAAATCCAGAGTCAGTCCCTTAACCAAATGATCTACCCAGGCACCCCAACAGTTCCTGGTTTTTAATTGTTTGTGAAATTCAAATATGACTGACTATTGCCCGAGTAGAAGCAGTGGCAGGAGACTGTTCTTTTTTTTTTTAAATTTTTTATTGTTATGTTAATCACCATATATTACATCATTAGTTTTTGATTTGGGGTTCCGTGATTCATTGTTTGCATATAACACCCAGTGTTCCATGCAGAACGTGCCCTCCTTAATACCCATCACCAGACTAACCCATCCTCCAAACCCCCTCCTCTCTAGAACCCTCAGTTTGTTTTTCAGAGTCCATTGTCTCTCATGGTTCGAGGAGACTGTTCTTATATGGCTAGTTTCCATGCAGATAATATAATTAAGGTTTGATACAGAGATCAGTGATAGAATGAAGAATCTGCTAACATCAAATTCATGAAATTTAGAAATTGCTGTTTCTATTTATTGAACACATACTATTTGCCAAGCAAAGAGCTAGCAAGGGACTAAATAGTGTATGTAGGATATAATTATCTTATTTGCACAAGCATGTGAGGCATAAATCTTAATTGCTGCATTTTTACAAATGATCACATAAGGCCATGAAGAGGTAAGAAACTTGTCTGGATTCACACAAAGTTGGTGTATTGTATGTAGTACAGACTAAGAATTTTAACAAATATATTCGAGAGAATGTGTTTCATTTAAAGTAGCAAAGCCCTAGATGGAGAGTAATGTGCAAGCCCCATTTAATGACAACGATGGTGATGATATTGATGATGATTGTGTTTATACCATTTTTATTTTATTTTATTTTATTTATTTGACAGAGAGAGACACACAGCAAGAGAGGGAGCACAAACAGGGGGAGTGGGAGAAGGAGAAGCAGGCTTCCTGCCAAGCAGGGAGCCCGATGCGGGGCTCGATCCCAGGACCCTGGGATCGTGACCGGAGCCAAAGGCAGATGCTTAACAACTGAGCCACCCAGGCACCTCTGTGTTTATACCATTGTATATTCAAAATATGTAAGTACTTTGTTGTGTGTACAGATATGACATACCTACATAGATAAGGATACATTTATACTGTACAGAGTAGAGAGGAGGGACACAAAACAAATATGGAAAATGAATAAATAGAGTGGAACAAATAGGAAAATGAATAAAGGAAGACTGAAAACAATAGAGCAAAGCAAATTTTTGGATATAGTTATTAACGAATTGAGCAATTCTATTAACTCCCTACTGAAAATGAATGGGCTGTGATAACTAGAATAACAGCTATTTTAGAAATCACAGTTTATATAAAGTGTTTGAAGATACTGGCAAACTTTTCTGAATCAAGTCTAGTAAAAATTGGCATACTAGTTTATGGATTCAAATACTAATAATTAAAATCAATAAAATGCAATATTTTTTACAACTTAGAGTATGTGCTTTTGGAGATATGATAATGTAATGATATATGTTGACTGATATCAGTGAAATTACTGATACTGCAATTTGTCTGCTAAAATGTTCACGACCAATGTAATTGGGAAGTAGCTACATGTGGACAAATTTCTTGGTTTTCCATCTAAAATTAGAGGGTGGTTCTTAATGAGACCACAGCAGCCAAAGGCTGAGTATTGTGCACACCAGTTTTACAGTTTAGCTACAATGAATTTAAACTTCAGACCCAGTTCTTTAAAACAGTGACAATTTAAGGAAACATCACTTTATAAAAGAATGCATTCCATAAATCTCAAGCTGTGGATGACTTAAACTTCAAGAATTTTTTTTTAATTTTTTATTCTTATGTTAATCCCCATACATTACATCATTAGTTTTAGATGTAGTGTTCCATGATTCATTGTTTGTGTATAACACCCAGTGCTCCATTCAATATGTGCCCTCTTTAATACCCATCACCAGGCTAACCCATCCTCCCACTCCCCTCCCCTCTAGAACCCTCAGTTTGTTTTTCAGAGTTTTCTTTTTGTTCTCTGATTGCTCTGGCTAGGACTTCTAATACTATGTTGAATAGCAGTGGTGATAGTGGACATCCCTGCCGCGTTCCTGACCTTAGGGGGAAAGCTCTCAGTTTTTCCCCATTGAGAATGATATTCGCTGTAGGTTTTTCATAGATGGCTTTTATGATATTGAGGTATGTACCCTCTATGCCTATACTCTGAAGAGTTTTGATCAAGAAAGGATGCTGTACTTTGTCAAATGCTTTTTCTGCATCTATTGAGAGGATCCTATGATTCTTGTTCTTTCTTTTGTTAATGTATTGTATCACGTTGATTGATTTGTGGATGTTGAACCAACCTTGCAGCCCAGGAATATATCCAACTTGGTCGTGGTGAATAATCCTCTTAATGTACTGTTGGATCCTATTGGCTAGTATTTTGGTGAGAATTTTTGCATCCGTGTTCATCAAGGATATTGGTCTGTAATTCTCCTTCTTGATGGGGTCTTTGTCTGGTTTGGGGATCAAGGTAATGGTGTTCTTTCCATGACAGCTAGGCTGTCATTGAAAATAGAACACCATAAAAAGAATTTCAAAGTTTTCCTTCCATTTCTATTTTTTGGAACAGTTTCAGAAGAATAGGTATTAATTCTTCTTGAAATGTTTGGTAGAATTCCCCTGGGAAGCCATCTGGCCCTGGGCTTTTGTTTGTTGGGAGATTTTTGATGACTGCTTCAATTTCCTTAGTGCTTATAGGTCTGTTCAGGTTTTCTGTTTCTTCCTGGTTCAGTTTTGGTAGTTTATACATCTCTAGGAATGCAACCATTTCTTCCAGGTTATCTAATTTGCTGTCATAGAGTTGCTCATAATAGGTTCTTATAATTGTTTGTATTTCTTTGGTTTTGGTTGTGATCTCTCCTCTTTCATTCATGATTTTGTTGATTTGGGTCATTTCTTTTTTCTTTATGATAAGTCTGGCCAGGGGTTTTTCAATCTTGTTAATTCTTTCAAAGAACCAGCTCTGAGTTTCGTTGATCTGTTCTACTGTTCTTCTGGTTTCTATTTCATTGATTTCTGCTCTGATCTTTATTATTTCTCTTCTCCTGCTGGGATTAGGCTTTATTTGCTGTTTTTTCTCTAGCTCCTTTAGGTATAGGGTTAGGTTGTGTATTTGAGACCTTTCTTGTTTCTTGAGAAAGGCTTGTATTGCTATATACTTTCCTCTTAGGACTGCCTTTGCTGCATCCCAAAGATTTTGAACAGTTGTGTTTTCATTTTCATCAGTTTCCATGAATTTTTTAATTCTTCTTTAATTTCCTCGTTGACCCATTCATTCTTTAGTAGGATGCTCTTTAGCCTCCATGTATTTGAGTTCTTTTCGACTTTCCTCTTGTGATTGAGTTCTAGTTTCAAAGCACTGTGGTCTGAAAATATGCAGGGAATAATCCCAATCTTTTGGTACTGGTTGAGACCTGATTTGTGACCTAGGATGTGATCTATTCTGGAGAATGTTCCATGGGCACTAGAGAAGAATGTGTATTCCATTGCTTTGGGATGGAATGTTCTGAGTATGTCTGTGAAGTCCATTTGGTCCAGTGTGTCATTTAAAGTCTATTTCCTTGTTGATCTTTTGCTTAGATGATCTGTCCATTTCAGTGAGGGGGGTGTTAAAGTCCCCCACTATTGTATTGTTGTCAATGTGTTTCTTTGCTTTTGTTATTAATTGCCTTGTATAATTGGCTGCTCCCATGTTAGGGGCATAGATATTTACAATTGTTAGATCTTCTTGTTGGATAGACCTTTAAGTAGGCTATAGTGTCCTTCCTCATCTCTTATTACAGTCTTTGGTTTAAAATCTAATTTGTCTGATATAAGGATTGCCACCCCAGCTTTCTTTTGATGTCCGTTAACATGGTAAATGGTTTTCCACCCCTCACTTTCAATCTGGGGGTGTCTTTGGGTCTAAAATGAGTCTCTTGCAGACAGCATATTGATGGGTCTTGTTTTTTAATCCAATCTGATACCCTGTGTCTTTTGATTGGGGCATTTAGCCCATTTACATTCAGGGTAACTATTGAAAGATAGGAATTTAGTGCCACTGTATTGCTTGTAAGGTGGCTGTTACCGTATATTGTCTGTGTTCCTTTCTGGTCTATGTTGCTTTTAGGCTCTCTCTTTGCTTAGAGGACCCCTTTCAAGATTTCTTGTAGGGCTGGTTTCATGTTTGCAAATTCCTTTAGGTTTTGTTTGTCCTGGGAGCTTTTTATTTCTTCTTCTATTTTCAATGACAGCCTAGCTGGATATAGTATTCTTGGCCACATATTTTTCTCATTTAGTGTTCTATCATCCCAGTCCTTTCTGGCCTGCCAGGTGTTTGTGGATAGGTCTGTTGCCAATCTAATGTTTCTACCATTGTAGGTTACAGATCTCTTGTCCCGAGCTGCTTTCAGGATTTTCTCTTTGTCTCTGACACTCGTAAGTTTTACTATTAGATGTCAGGGTGTTGACCTATTTTTATTGATTTTGAGGGGGATTCTCTGTGCCTCCTGGATTTTGATGCCTGTTTCCTTCCCCAAAGTAGGGAAGTTCTCTGCTATAATTTGCTCCAATATACCTTCTGCCCCTCTCTCTCTTTATTTTTCTTCTGGGATCCCAATTATTCTAATGTTGTTTTGTCTTATGGTATCACTTATCTCTTGAATTCTGCCCTCATGATCCAGTAGTTGTTTATCTCTCTTTTTCTCAGCTTCTTTGTTTTCCATCATTTGGTCTTCTATATCACTGATTCTCTCTTCTGCCTCATCTATCCTAGCAGTTAGCACCCCCATTTTTGATTGCACCTCATTAATAGCCTTTTTGATTTCAACTTGGTTAGATTTTAGTTGTTTTATTTCTCAAGAAAGGGTTTCTCTAATAACTTCCATGCTTTTTTCAAGCCCAGCTAGTATCTTTAAAATCATGATTCTGAATTCTAGGTCCGACATCGTACTAATGTCCGTATTGAGTAGGTCCTTGGCAGTCGGTACTACCTCTTATTCTTTTTGTTGAGGTGATTTTTTTCCGTCTTGTCATTTTGTCCAGAGGAGAATAGATGAATGAGAGAACAAAATGCTAACAGGGTAACAACATCCCCAGAAAATATACTCTAAAGAAGTCAGAAAAGACCTGAGACTGGGGGAAAAGAAAGGGAAAGAAGGAAAAAAGAAAAAGAAAAAGAAAAAGATAAAAACAAACAAAAACAGAACAAAACAAAAATAACAGAGTATGATCAAATATGATCAGGCTGGTGCATAGATCAGTGCCACACACTAGATTTTGGTGTATTTTGGTCTGTTAGAAGAAAGTGCTTCCCAAAATTTTAAAGAAAGAAAAACTTATATATGTACAAAAATACGGATTGATACAATGAAGGGATGGAATATTACTGTAAAGATGAAAATTATAAAAAACTTTATAAAAGGAATTGATAAGATAAGAAGTTGTTTGAAAAAAGAAAGAAGAGCTTTAAAAAAAAAAGGGAGAGAATGTGATCAGGCAGGAGAGAAGAACAAAGCCATACACTAGAGATTTAGGGTATATTTTGATCTGTTAGAAGAAACTGTATCTCAAAATTTTAAAGAGAGAACAACTTATATATATATATATATGCCAAAAATAAGGGTAACTACTATGAAGGGATAGAATATGACTCTAAAAATGAAAAATAAAAATGTTTTTTAAAAAAGGGATTGATAAGATGTTGGTTGAAAGAGGGAAAAAGAAAAATTCAAAAAAAAAAAAAGAAAAAAAGACAGTTAAAAAAATTAACTTTGAAAAACTAAAGAATCATGGTAAAAAAAAGCCATGAATTCTATGTGCAGTAGTCCCCTAGCGCTAGAGTTCTGCCGTTCTCATTGATCGGTAAACTTGGCCTTGGCTGGCTGTTCTCGCTGATCTTCTGGGGAGGGGCCTGTTGCCGTGGTTCCCAAATGTCTCTGCCGGAGGCGGAATTGCCCCGCCCTTGCCCCCTCCAGGCTAAGTCATCTGCTCAGGTTTGCTCTCCGGGGCTTTTGTTCCCTGCGAGCTTTCCGTACAACTTTGGAGGCGGAGAGTGAAAAGGGCAGCCTCCCAATCTCCGCCCCGGAGGAGCCGAGAACTCGGGGCCCCGCTCCTTAGTGAGCCCCCAGAGAAAAGCCGTCAGTCCCTCCCATCTCCCCGGTCTCCGGCCTCACTCTGTATTCACCCGGCCTGTGACCGCGCGTTTCTATCTCCGGCACCCGACCCCGGGTGGAGTCTCCAAACCCAGCAGATCCCTGCGGTGCACTCCCGCACCTCTCCTCCTGGGGAAAGAAGGTGAGTCTCCCTGGATCTGCCGCTTGTTGGGTCCCTGCTGGAGGCGCAGTGGCCCGACGGTGCTGCGGATCCCGGTTTATGGCGACCCGGAGCTGAGAGCCCGCGCCTGGGCTCCGCCTCTGCAGCCGGCTTCCCCGCTCCGATCCCTGGGAGCGCTGCCGCCCTCAGGCACCCCCGGTCTTTCTGTGACCCCGAGGGTCCTGAGACCACACTGTCCCGGAGGGTTCCACCCCCCGCTTAGCCACCAGAGTGACATCCCTCAGCGGAGCGGACTTTTAAAAGTTCCAATTTTCTGCTCCGTGGCTCTATCACTTGCCAGAAGCAGCGCCGGAGGCCTCCCCCCAACCGTCTATCCTCCCGAATATCGCCTCGGATTCACTTCTCCGCACGTCCTACCTTCCAGAAAGTGGTCGCTTTTCTGATGAGAGAGTTGTTGCTCTTCTTTTCTTCGATCTCCTGTTGAGTTTGTAGGTGTTCAGAATGGTTTGATCCCTATCCAGCTGAATTCCTGGGACCAGAAGAAATATCCAGGTCTCCTACTCCTCCGCCGTCTTGCTCCACAGGCCACTTTAAGAATTTCTAATAATTTGCCAATGAATGTAAAAATTAGCAAATGTCAGATCATCAGTGAAAGGTCAGGACCCGTTCTAGATTTTGAAAACGTACCTTTATATCCAGGGTGTGACCTGTTTACCTTCTAATTCTTTTAGACACAAGCCAATTAATAGGTTGTATAAACTATGATGTAAACCATTCCAAGGCCAGAGGAGTTGGTTTCACTCTCAGTTCTAAGTCTGCTACTGATACTCTGAGCAAGTGATAAAATTATTCTTGACTTTAAGCCATTTTCCAGCATCCTTGCCCAAGTGGCCTTTTTGTTTCATTTGAATATGATTCTTGTGGAAGGGAGCTAGTTTAAGGAGGAACTTCCCAAAATGATTACCATTTCTTTCAGCACCTTAGGCATTAAAGAGTCTGTTGCCATATATCACAATCCCCAACATCCCCCCTCAAATCTCAAGAGAAAAGTAGAGCCCTTTGTATCATTTTAAGCAGTTGTCTCTAATGTTTGAGTATCTACTCTATTTCAGATGCCATTTTACACTTTATTTACATTCTTTTAAACATACCAGTAATTTCACAGGTGAGGGAAGAGTGTTCCCCATTTTACTAGTTGAAGAACTGATGGTCAGAGAGGGCATATAGTTTTCCCAGAGTAATGAACTTAAGAGCTGAAATTTGAACCCAAGTTTGAGTAATTTCAGAGCTTATTTTCTAAACCTCTTTACCTGACACTTGTCATTTGGGGGATGGAGGTTGCGGAGTATCTGAACTCCTTCCAATGTAGAGAAAATTTTCTGTATTATGAAACTCAGTGGCAGCAAATCTCTTCCTCAATAGGAAAGGAAACACCTTGTTCTTGTTTTCCAGTATCCCCTTCCATAGAGAACAGGCATATGACCCCTACTCTCTATTCAGACTCACTTGCCCAATTTAGGAGTTGTGAGACCGTGATGAAGAGAAGCAGGGATTAGGAAGAATTAATTCAGTGTTTGTGAAACTGAAAAGTTCGTGGTGATCTCTAAATAAATTACTCATATTCTATATAAAGGTGTGTTCTCTGTTCAGACAGGGAGACACCAAAATATGTTCCAGAAGCAGGGAGGGATTGTAGACCACACCATGACCTGTTGGGTAAAAGCTCTTGTTACCAGGCTAATTAAAGGGGGTGGTTCATGGATACAGAAAGTCTCCTCTTCTGGAATATCCACCTCAAGAGAAAGAACAAGATCATCCCTTCCTATAAACAATGCTTGGTATATTAGAAAAAAAAGGCCCCTTTCATCAACTTGTATTTCTTTCCATAATAGTTCTGCACTTCAGATCTTGGCTGAAGAGATGCTGCAAACCAGAGATGTGCTGCCAGAAACTTTTTTCTAGTTATCATCAATTCACAAGATTGTTTTTAACTCTCAGGTAATTACATGTTTTTAAAATTTTCTGCCACCCTTTATGAAATGTGTGCAAATAACAGCTGGGCTATTATTTTAATGTACATTGAAGCAGACACAATTCATTTTTATGAAACAAAAAGCCGCTGAAACATTGGCATCCTCACTTTTCCCCTTGCCTCTGCCTATAATCTCAAAACGATACAGAGCTATTGGAGGGGAAAAATTTGCAGTTATGTTGTCTAAGCCATTTTGTCATCACATTTCCAATTATGGGAGAAAAACTTAGTTGAGTTATCATCAAAAATGCAGGCTTTTAATAGATGTGCTAACAGAAGGAGTTTTGGGATTAATTTTTATAGCTGTCATTAGTTGCAACAGGACCTATCTATGGAAATCTTCCATTAATCCAGGAAGCCTGGTTGAAGAGAATCCAGAAATTTGAAAACCCGTAATATGAGGAGCATAAATTACGAAAAGGATGATCATGAAAGTTTAAAGTTTTGGATATATTTTTGAAATATATTCATATTATACTGCTAGGCAAAAAAATAAAAACATAAAAGGAAAAACTCTTCTTGGTGGTAGCTTTCTATTAGTATATAAAATGTTCTAAATGTTTTTGCTAGTGTTCTTTGGGAAATTCTGATGGCAAATATATTTGAGCATTTTTAATGTTAATGTAGGGATTTGGGCACTTTCTGGGCTGCCAGAATACAAGGCATCATCTCTGCATTTAAGGATGCAAAAGCAAAGAGCTCCATAAGTAACTATTTACTGAGTCCATTTTGAGATTTAAAATACATAACTTGATGACATGGAAAATAGAGGTAACAATTAGATAAGGGAATGATCATACATCTTTGTGAAAAGACAAAATAGGTGAGATATAGCATTAGTTCTGGCAAGAAATATGTAATCAATCAGTCATTAAACAAATAGGGAGCAATAAGGGCAAGAACCAGTGAAGCTTTGGGATTCCCATTTCCATTCTCTTTCAGGGAAGGGAAAAGAAACATAGGAAAGGTTGTCCATGAGTGGTTGATGGTGCTTGTACCTGGAACCAGCATATAAGGTAGTGAAGTTAGATACATATATTAGAAACAGAGAGTAGTAGACACTTTTGTTAGCATGTAGTTTTCCTAATTAGTAATACCAAATTTAGAGTGTTAGTATAGATTATTAAATATTTCCCCTAGCCAGGAAAACCTCCCCCCCCCGCCAAACCACAGCCTTTTAAGTATTATTAGTTTTGCAAGATATAATCTGAAGATTGTAAGCTGAAGTGTTACTTTTTCACTTTCCATGGTCTCTCACACATTAAGCCAGTAACTGTATTGCCCCAGGAAAAGTGATGACCCAATCTGATAAAGAAATTACTTCTCAGTTTTAAATTTTGACGTGTATTTTTTAAGCCCTTGGCAGAAATGGTAGTGCTGTTGATATGCTATTTTTTATTTGGTGTGTTTCTTTTTAATTCAAAAATAAGGACATGGTATATTGAGATGAAACTCAGAAGGCCTCAGACTATATGGCTCTCAAACCATAAAATTGAGAAGAATTCCTGATAACACTATAATTTTCCCACCTCAAGGAAAAATAGTTTAACTTCCAAGCATGTGTTGGAAGAGTGAGAGTCAGGGTGGTCTTGGGTAGAACTTAGACATAGTGAGTATGACAATTATAACCTCTGGCTTTGAATTCATTTAGTCAAATCCAAAGAGATGGGCAAGAGTATGAATGGAAATTCATAGATAACTTTGGAAGTATCCTGGAACATATGAAGTTTATGCTTCCTTTACAAGGTAAAACCTAGAGAGAATGCAAAACTGGTTAAATTAGGATGGAATAATCACAGTATCTGGGTGAAATTCTTAAGCAAAGAAGGCCTAGGTGATCCAATAGTTCTGAACATGGTACAGGAAATCATCTGAAGCTTTTCCATGTCTGCCATAGATAGCAAAGATAATGAAGATGCTGATAGTAAGGTGGTGATGATGGTGAGAACATCAACAGAAATGTCTAAATTCTTAGTATCTATTTTGTAATCCCTCTAACTGCTCTGTAGAATATGAATTTTTATTGTCCTTATTTACAGATGAAGAAATTTTGTCATAGGGATGCTAAGAGAAAGCCTCTGAAACAGTAGAATCTTTGTTTTTAGGATAAGAAAGACTCATTGTGAAGAAATTTCCAGGGGCTGGTCATGATAGAGTTGTCAGCAGCATATGAGGGAGAACAGAAACCAGCAAGATGTTCAAAGTTTCAGCAAAGCCTATGGGAGATCGAGGATATCACAAGCAACAGAAACCCCCTGAATGACTCGTCATAGCTGATGTGGAAAACAAAAATAATTGGATATCTTTACTTAGTGGACAGCCTATGCTATGTTTCACTAAAATAACCAGCAACCTCAAAAACTTAATCCAATCAATCCAATACTTGATATTAGATAAACAACTTACATTTTTAAATAACAGAGATTCATTTCTCACTATAAATTCTTACCCATAGGGGTTGCGAGAAGATATCTGCTTGTTGCAATCATTTAGGAACCTAATAGAGCAGCAACCACCATTTCGAATGTTAACACTGGCTATATGCTAGAGAGAAAAAGTAAACATGTGGATGAATAATCTTACATTGCACTTAAATGCTCTGTTATAATGGGGATATGCAATTAAAATGTCCCATAAGTGATATGTCATTAATTTGCCTACGAATCATTTACTAATGTGGCCCTATCTTACACAGTAGTTTCCAAGGGGTGAAATTCTATTGTATCTCCAGAGAACAGATAGCTGGAAATATTTGGCAAACCAAATATTGGTTGCAACACACTTTGTTCACTTTCTTCCCTGAATAAAAGCAGACTTCCTGTTACTCCAAAGAGAGAGAAGTCAATTGCCCTAGCCTGTCACCGTGTCAAGCAGAGTCCTGTATCTTTGTGAGGTTTCTCCTTCTCCAATATTTCCCCTTGTTACATCTGAAGTGGCTGCTGGAGAATATTCCTTTGTTGGTGTCTGAGCAACTTTCTCAGCCTTCTCCTCCCTATAGAATAGCAGGTGGTTAAAGGTCATTTTAACCTTCAAGTAGTCAACCAACTCATAAAACTCTTCATTTACTTTCCATAATCAATGTAGACACCTGCTACATGCTACATGCTTTCATCACACCCCCTCCAATAGTTATTCTGGATATTTAGGCAATATATTCTGGTAAGATAAAGATACACTTTGAATCCAATATGACTTCACACCAGCTACTATATTAATTCAAATATAAATAATAGAACATGTCTAAAGATGCACCTGTTGTGATGAGCACCGGGTGTTGTATGGAAGCGTTGAATCACTATATTGTATACTTGAAACTAATAATCATGCTGTATGTTAACTAATTGGAATTTAAACTTTTTAAAAAAACAATGGCTTGGAAATAACTCTGAGTCTTCTCTCCTACAGTGCTGTCATTCAATCTGTGACTTTCTAGTTGCTTTTCTGCTATTTACTGTATGAATGTGTCTGTTCCAAAGTTGTCGCCTTCAAGTATGAAGGTATGCTGAGGGTCATCTGCTGTGGGGATGATGGTTAGCATGGATGGGACTTTTTTTTTTCTTCTGTCTGTTAATCTCACCTATTTTAGGGTAGATAAAATTCTTAGTTTGATCTGAGAAGTCTTGTTCTCCACCTGTTCGCCAAAAAGCAATTATTTACACTGCCTTCTCTCCATATCAAATATGCTGTCAATTGGTCAACACTTTACATGGTTATTATACTATGATTATCATATCAGTGTGACTCTAGGCATATTGTTCTAATTAATAAATTTTTTTCCAGTTCACTGGGTGACACTATCATGAGTTCTCTAGAAGCAAAGATAAAGGTCAATTTTAATGACACCACATAATGAGACACACAAATTATCCCTTTTCACCAAACAAAACAAAGTTATGACTCTAATTCTCTTTCTACTTTATATGATGTATTTGCACATATAATACCCTAGTTTGGAAGGTTATAACTATTATACACAAACTACCCTGATTGTCAGCTTGAACACAGGCTATCAGGCTGAACTGGTCAGTCTTGTTTCTTCCAGAAGGCTCATAAGGTCCTTAAAACAATAGAAACCTGATTAATGTCAAAAAGACCCCTCAGTACACCTGAATGAGCACATTATCTTAGGCAATGTAATATACATAGGGAGTGAATTTAATATATATCTGCTGAAGAAAATTAAACTGGGTTTGTTATTTAATTAGAAAGTAGAAGCTGTAATTTTCTACTCAAATTGTCAAGAACTCAACCAACTTTAAAGAGAAAAGAAAGCACTTTAAGAGAAGATGTGTTTTAAAGGTAACACAGCAAGTGGTTCAACTAACATGGATATAAACACAGTGAATGGGTTTGATTGAGCAACCTCCTTGGGGGAAATTCCAGCTTTCAGTTCTCCAATGGTCTTCAAACACTTAAGAGTTTAGAGGTCAGAGAAAAGAAAAAAACTTAGCACTCAAGCAAAGTAATCACAGTTGTCTTAGCAGCTGGAAGTATGTGAACAAGTGCACTGACATTTACAAATCCTTTGATTGCTGGAGATGATTAGGTGACCTTGTTAGCCAGAGAAACTCTTGTTTCCTCTTAGCAACTGGAAGCAAAAACAGCCATGGGCTTTACATTCTCTATAGAGAAACACAAAGTGGGAGAGGTAGGACACACACACACACAGCTCCACATTCCTCAGAAGAGGCATTTAAGTGAAAAAAAATTTAATTTGTTAAACCTTTTGTCATTTCTTTAAAAATGCCACACCCAATAATTTCAGTACAGAAATTATCATGAAATGACACTCTACAAACGTTTGTTTTTTTAAAGAGGTATAAAAGGCAGATTTTGTAGGTCTAGAAAATATATGCGTAACAGAAAGGAAGACAAACCCTAAATTAAGAAAATAATTCCTATAGTCTGACTTTGACAGTTAAATTTAAGAGACAGATAACTCTGGCATTTTTTTCCCACTTATGTCCTCAGCATAAGAGATAATTGGAGGCAAGAGAGATCTTACTATTTTCAGTCTTTCTCCTCTGAGAATTTCCTTCCTCTGTAGCAAACTTTATCCTTTCCTTTTTCTTCCCAAATTACTATTACTCCCTGGTTTAGCCTGTTTAAATATGCATTCAGGATAATATGTATCAATCATTTAATCCTTCTTGTGAATATAAACCAGACTCTTATTACTCCTAGCAACAAATGTTGGTCTTTTAATCTTTAATCTGACTGTAGAATAAAGAAGTCAGTTGAATTCTGGGATCCATGAAAAGATTGCTGGGAAAAGGTAAGGGAATATTGACAAGTAGATGTAACAATTCTAACACTGTTTTGTTAATTACACACAAGACCAGATCTGTCCTCGGGAAAAGCAGGTCTAAGCAGATTCCTTCATCAACAGCAGAAATGTGGTCATGCTGCTGTGAAGAGAATGCAAGCAAGAAATGTCAGCTCTGCTTATTGGAAGACATGTACCAAGGAGTAGACCCAAAAGGCAATCACCTAGACATTCTTCATTAAGAAATTAGCTGGGCTGACGTTGAATGTATCCACTGAAAACCTGGAAGTTGGGCGCCTGGGTGCTCAGTTGGTTAAGCGACTGCCTTCGGCTCAGGTCATGATCCTGGAGTCCCGGGATCGAGTCCCGCATCGGGCTCCCTGCTCGGCAGGGAGTCTGCTTCTCCCTCTGACCCTCCTCCCTCTCATGCTCTCTGTCTCTCATTCTCTCTCTCAAATAAATAAATAAAATCTTAAAAAAAAAAAAAAAAAAAGAAAACCTGGAAGTTAAATCAAAGCAACGAGTAGGGTAGGACTTGCCTTCTCAGGTATCGTATTTGGCTTAAGACCCTGGCTCCTCCACTTGCAAATTCATGAGAAACATGGCAAATTATTTAGCCCCTCTGTGCAATAGTTATCTCTCTTGCAATGACTTGTAAGGTTGTTAGGTGAATTAGATGTGATCACACATAAGCATGCCTGTCATATACTGTTTACAAATTTACACATTTTCTTCTCATTCCCTGTTTTAATCGAGTTTATATTTAAACATGAAGTAGATGAAGAAAGAAGTTTTACAAGACCTATTCTTCTAATACTAAGAAGCAATGCCCTGATAGTGTACCCTTGGTCATATGGGGAAGTCCTACTTTAGTGTTTTAGTGAATATGCCAAAGATTTCACTGGCCTGTTTTATGTTACTGGAATTTAATTACAATTTGTTTCATGGATCAGAAAATAGCTAATTTTTTTCATACCCATAAAAGTTCTGAAACTATTAAGATTAATTTTGTTTATTTTTAGTCGTCTTTATAATAAAACCATATAGTTTCAAGACTGAGAGATTGATATCAGTATATTTATGCATTTTAACAATTAAATATAAATATATAACTGCTAAACTGTAATCACTATCACAATAAGACTATACAGAAAAAAATAAGAATTTATCCTCTTCCCACCACTTAAAGAAGAGGTGGATATTCATTATTTGTAACCCCTTCCTAATAATAGTATCTGGGTTTACTTTTAGGATATAGCTTTGTTATATCCAAAGGGACCTTGACAGGGTGCCTTAACCTCAGTCGGTTAAACATCTGACTTCAGGTCATGATCTCAGGGTCCTGGGATTGAGCCCCCAGTTGGGGGTCCATGCTCTGTGGGGAGTCTGCTTGTCCCTCTACTTCTCCCTCCGCCCCTCCCCCTGCTCATGCTCTCTCTCTCTCAAATAAATAAAAAATTAAAAAAAAAGGGGACCCTGAATTTTGGAAGCCAGTAAGTGGAATCTTCTTTTGTCAAATGTTGTTTTAAATATAGATGATAACCCAGTCCTATGCCAGTCAACACATGGGATTTGCATGCCCATAGATATGGTTCCGGTTAGACCAATTAATGTAAAGTTCAATAGTTGGATAAAGACAAGAAACCTGATAGCTCTAATTACTGCTGGCAGTGGTATCGTAACCATGAACAAAGTCACACAATTAAAGTCAAGCCAACATAACAGGGAACAGAATGTTAGAGAATTGGAGTTAATTCCTTTACCGAACATGCCTGAAGACAGCTCTGCTTCTAGATTTTCCATTTGCAATAACCTGATAAATTCACTTACTCTATAAGCCAGTTTGAGCCTGGTTTTCTGACACTTGCAATTGAAAGAATCCTTCACCCGGCTCAAAGTTAATAACCTTTTCTTTAATTTATTCTAAAACTACTTTAGGAACTTTTATTCTTTTTTCATAGTATTTCCATGGTTTTCAACAAGCTGAGGTCTCCACTTGTAAACTTGTTTTTCAAGGTCATTAACAACCTGACTCTGGTTACTTTCCACCTTCTGCTCTTGTATAAGCATCTTCTGTACCTCAGCTGAACTGTTCTACCATCTCCAGCATGTGTCAGGCACAGTCCCATCCTAACATTGTGTACTTTCTCTAGCACACAGAATATCTTCTTAAAAGGCTTTTCTTTCTCAAATCCCAGACCAAACCCCTTCTATAAACACTCCTCTAATGTCCTTTGTGCACACTGAATCTTGTCTTTACCAAATACGTGGCACTAATTATGCACGTGGTATATTGGTCAAATTCCATTTCACACATGACCCATTATGAAGGACTGTTTATTTTGTTATTATTTTCTTCTATTTCACCTAAACCAACTCTGTGTACATCAAAACTACTTTATTGAATTACTTAACTTGCATATGTGTTTTTTTTGGGATTCATTTGACATGCAAATTGGAGTGCACATCAATGCTGCTAATCAAATGACTCTCGAAAACTTCATATGGTTCTCATACATTTTGAGGCTATGTAAGTTTTGTTGTAAGTATTTTCCCCTGATTCAGTAACTATTTACTAAGAATTTAAGGTGGTCTAAGCATAATAGAAAAATTAACAGAAATCCAGGAAAATAACTCAAACAATTGAGTAAGCTGCTCAGTGGGAATGGGGGAGCTTCTCTAAGACAGGGTGACTATATGCCTCCCTTGCCAAGGAAAGTTCTGGTAGTCCTATCCTACTGGCATTCCACCTTTGTTATAATTTATTCCAGATTTTTAATTTTAACATAAAATATTATAATTAAAAGTTGCATTAAAGTAAGCTAAGATGGATTTGGAGAACTTCCTTTCCATCTATTCATTCATCAGATCTATGTTCAGGAAAATGTCTTAGTCTTTGGAACACAATTTAATCTGGAAAATAACCAATAGTAACTCAACTCTGTTTTCATGAAACTTTCACAGGCAGTCTAACTTATACCTTCCTTTCTAGTCAGCATGATGTCTTCCATGTAAAAAAAAAAAAATGTAGAGTACTCAGACACTAACAATTACAGACAGACAGAGAATTCTTTCTAGTTTTGGGCTGTAATAGAAGAAGTGTTCAATACTATGGCCTGCCAGACATCACATGTACCAGCCAGCTTTGCCATAGCTGATGCCTTATCCTTACAGCAAAGCTAAGCTTTCATGTCTATGTAGTCAGCAGGAAATGTGGAAAATTCAAGATTAAGAACACAGAAAGCATGTGCAGCAAGCAGGGGCTGAGTAGTACATCCAGAGACCTATAGAGAGTAACCTAGAAGTTCATATAATGTGCAGTCCAAGGATATATTGATTGATTGATCTTCTTTGGCAGTGCTTTTTATTTATTTATTAATTGCCTATGTGTTTTGCAATAAAAGCTTTAAATAAGAGCAATATAGCTTTCAGCAGCAGTGTTCAAAAAAGTAAATATTTAATAAAAAATAAGAATTGAATTTTCATTCTTCATGAAAGCAGATAATGAATCTATAGCTTGCACAAAATACAAGTTGAATTTACTTTCCACAGTGGAGTTACAGTGTTTATTACTGATGATACGAAAACCATCAGACACAACCCTCCTGAAAAACATCAGCATCTCCTCCAGAATCAGTAGACCCTTTAATAAGATGTTCTAAAAGGTGTACATGTAGAGTTTTTTAACATGTAGAATTGCAGAAGATGCATTTACATTTTATTCTATGAAGCATGCCTTTGCATTTAAATGAAAAGCATTTCTGAACTAATTTTGTTCATTTTGGATTCTGGAGTGTCCTAGGAGAAATAAAAAGTGTTATTTTTGGGTCTGTTAGCAAAAGAGAGACTTCATAAACAGTTAAATGATACTAGTGTCATTAGATGCTTCAAATAAAATAAATAATAAATTCTAATAATGGTTTAATTTGTTTTTTCAATGGCTCATGAAATCCAAGTAACACTTTTAGAATTTTAGTCTTGAAAAGATTAAATAGTTGACTTTATTGTAAATGCTGTAAACTCAGTTAAAAAGCATACATACTTATTTTGATATTATGAAAACATTTTAGTAGAGCACAGTGTTGGGTTAAAAACATGCCTTCTTTAAATTAAGAAACCTATGGTACTTGCCATTTTCTGACTGCTTATTTCACTTAGTATAATACTCTCTAGCTCCATCTATGTCGTTGCAAATAGCAAGATTTCATTCTTTTTTGTGGTTGAGTAATATTCCAGTGTGTGTGTGTGTGTGTGTGTGTGTGTGTGTGTGTGTGTACAGACCACATCTTCTTCATCCATTCGTCAGTCAAGGGACACTTGGACTGCTTCCATAGTTTGACTATTGTAGATAATGCTGCTATAAACACTGAGTTAGTATTTTTGTATTCTTTGGGTAAATACCTAGTAGTACAATTGCTAGATCATAGGAGAGTTCTATTTTTAACTTTTTGAGGAAACTGCATGCTGTTTTCCATAGTAGCTACACCAGTTTGCATTCCCACCAACAGTATGAGAGGGTTCCCCTTTCTCCACATCCTCACCAACACCTAGAAACGGACTTTTTTTAAAGATCTACTTATTTACTTTAGAGAGCGAGAGAGAGTATGTGAGCAGGGGGAGGGCAGGAGAGAGAGAATCTTTAAGCAGACCCCCTGCTGAGAGCAGGCGCTATGTGGGGCTCAATCTCAAGACCCTGAGATCATGATCTGAGCCAAAGCCAGTGTTGGCTAACCAAATGAGCCACCGAGGCACCCCAAAACAGACTCTTAACTATGGAGAACAAATTAATGGTTACCAGAGGGGAGGTTGGTAGGGGTTGGGTTAAATAGGTGATGGGGATGAAGGAGTGCACTTGTTGTGATGAGCACTGGGTGATGTATGCAAGGGTTGAATCACTATATTGTACACCTGAAACTAATATTACACTGTATATTAACTAACTGGAATTTAAATAAAAACTTAAGAAAAAAAAACATGGGGCACAAATGGACTTAGAGTTAATTCTGGTGAGTACAAAAAGCTGACACATCCTAACAATTTAAATTAAAATTCTGATGGCCAAGATTAGGAAAAAATTAGTCTTGTTATTTACAGAGTTACTAATAAAGCTGATGTGGAACATTAAAAAGGAATCAGAATTTCAATTCTGGCCTCATCTTGGATTGAGTTTGCACTTATACTATGCACAGATAGAAAATGGACGTAGCATATAAGACAAAGTTTTAAGACTTTGTTAGCAGGCAGTACGGAGAATGCTGGGGATCAAATAAAGAGGTGAGCCCTGTCACCAACCCAGCCTCCAGCCTTGGTGCACTTCTGGAATTCAGCACAAGAATAGGTCACAGGCTGAACAAAGCCAACTCCCAGAGTTAAGGGGAAAGAGACTGGATTTTGCAGAGAATAAGGTGACTTGATTTTGTGGAATAGAAAACATGAGACGATGGAACTATATAGGAAAGAACCCCAGAAATATGACTCGAGTTCCTGATGCTGCTGTAGAATATTAACCTGTTTATACCAGAGCTGGAATTCCACAATGCCAAGTGAAGAGGTATTGGTGAGCTGTAAAAGGCGCAGTTTTCCGACCGTGCATCCTGCTGAAAAATATTTGAGTTTCGAGTAACAAGCATAAAGAGATCTTCTTAAACACCCAGGGTATTCAGGAGATTCCTCATGAGGACTGTGCTTCAGCAATAGGGCTAAACGAGCCCAGGAATAGAGACCTATAAGAGCTTCAAAGCGGCACTAATCAAACTACCAAGACTGTTGAATCACTGACCTGTACCTCTGAAACAAATAATACATTATATGTTAAAAAAAGAAGAAGATAGTAGGAAGGGAAAAATGAAGGTGGGGAAACTGGAGAAGGAGATGAACCGTGAGAGATTATGGACTCTGAGAAACAAACTGAGAGTTCTAGAGGAGAGGAGGGTGGGGGGGTGGGTTAGCCTGGTGATGGGTATTAAGGAGGGCACGTACTGCATGGAGCACTGGGTGTTATACGCAAACAATGAATGGAACACTACATCAAAAACTAATGATGTGGGCGCCTGGGTGGCTCAGATGGTTAAGCGTCTGCCTTCGGCTCAGGTCATGATCTCATGGTCCTGGGATCGAGTCCCACATCGGGCTTCCTGCTCCTTGGGAGCCTGCTTCTCCCTCTGCCTCTCTCTCTCTCTCTCTGTCTCTCATGAATAAATAAATAAAATCTTAAAAAAAAAAAACTAATGATGTAATATATGGTGATTAGCATAACAATAAAATTTTAAAAAAGCAAAAAAAAAAAAACTACCTATAATAATGAACTGCTAACAAGAACAAAGTATGACAGAACTCAAAGAAAGAAAACAAAATTTACTCCTGAACGATTAAAATTCACAATGATAAACATTCAGTCAAAAGTTAGAAATATAGAGAAGCAAGAAGTTATGACACAAAAGCAAGTGGGGGAAAATCAGATAAAAGAAGTAGGCTTACAATTAAAAGTGATGACAGAATTAACAGATAAGGATTTAAAAATAACTATAAAAATATATTCACTAAGGGGCACCTGGGTGGCTCAGTTGCATAAACATCTGACTCTTGATTTCAGCTCAGGTCATGATCTCAGGGTTGTGATATCAAGCCCCGTGTTGGGCTCCTCACTGGGCGTGGAGTCTGCATAAGATTCTCTCTCTCCCTCCCCTCACCCCATGTGCACGAGCTCTCCCTTTCTCTCCCTCTCTTAAAAATCTATATGTAGATACAGATCTATGTTTCAATAACATTAGCATCATAGATATACTCATATAAGTATATATAGGCAACGTCATGGAAGATACGTAGCCAATCAAATGGAACACCTGGAGTTGAAAAGTACAGTCACTGAAATGAAAAAACCTCCTGGATCGGCTTAAGAACTGATTGGACACTGCAGAAAACAACAACATAGAATGAGCTTGATTTCCTGACAATATAAACTATGCAAACTTGAACATAGACATTAAAAGACTGAAAATAAAATAGACACAGTGACATGCGGCACAGAATATGTCCACCATCTGCAATTGGAATCCTACAACTGGTGGGGGCGGGTGCAGAGAAAGACAATTGAATAAAGAATGACTGAAAAAGTTTCAAAGTTAATGGAAACACAGAGGACTAAAAAGATAGTGTTTCTCGTACTATGAGACACTGGGATTTTTCTCCGTTCTGTTTTTGTTTTTGTTTTTGTTTTTGTTAATTTTCATTTGGCTTTTTCCTGACATGTAATGTCCCTCTCTCATCTGGCCTGAAAGTTTTTCCCTTCAGATATCTTGAGTTTAGCTCTTTTTAGCCTGCTTTCCTATTCAGGTTAAAAATCTGGCAGATTCTGCGTGGGGGCAAGTTGTTTGTGGCATTTTGTCTCTTACGCATCAAAAAACTAGAGCATTTCATTCTGCTTTTCCAGACTGCCACATTAATACATGGCCTTAGCATTTGCCAAAGCATAGCAGGGGAGAAGAAAACGTGAGTTTTCTGCTCTTAACGTTACAAGCCCCTGCAGCTCGGAGGCAAGGTCCATTGTTGTCTGTTTTCCCTAGCAAAAGCCTTCTGTTATTGGCAGGGAACCAGATCCTTCACCTTCACCAGAACCAGAGGAATGTTCCCCATGGAATGAAAATGGCCAACCACCTCAGCTCAGCGAGGGAGTACTCTTCCCTATCTAGAATTTTACTTCACTTAGTTTTCTTTGCAACCAGGACCATTCAATGTTTTTAACCAATTAGATAATGTAATTCATTCTTTTTAACTTTTTTGCTCATCTGTCTGTATTTATTGGATGCAATGGCTTCCTAGTATCTTGTATATCTCACTCAGAAACAACTGCTTGTCCAGACATTTTTATATTACACCAGAATATTGTTAATAATTATTATAATCATTGTTAAGTCTCCAAAAAAAAAAAAAATCTGTAAACACTATTTTAAAAAAGGCAAGGTGATTGCATATGAACTAGGAAAGATTTAAATGCCCAGAACAAGATGAACTGATGGGTAACAACATATGAATGATGCAGTCATTAGAAGAATAAAGAGGGGCGCCTGGGTGGCTCAGTCGGTTAAGCGACTGCCTTCCGCTCAGGTCATGATCCCAGGGTCCTGGGATCGAGCTCCACATCAGGCTCTGTGCTCAGCAGGAAGCCTGCTTCTCCTTCTCCCTCTGCCTGCCTGTCTGCCTACTTGTGATCTCTCTCTCTCTCTGTCAAATAAATAAATAAAATCCTTGAAAAAAAAAAGAATAAAGAAATCATTCAGATTACACGATGGTTTTTTAAGTAGAATAGTTGGCCATGTTCTTTCTCTGTGTGTTCCCTACATCTGAATGGAGAGCTCTTCTTTCCTCTGGACTAATACTGTACAGAGTGCGAAAGGGATTCTTTCTCCTGCCCTTTTTTTCTGCACTCCAGTCTGAGGGTTTCATTAGTAGAAGATCCAAGCGGATTGCTTGTAAGAAGAGGAACTCCATCCCAAAAGCTGACTGGACACACTTTCTTAAGATAACTCATCATGGGCTTTCTCAGACATCCACTTTTCCACTAATATGAGAATTTCCCTATTTACCTGGGTTTTTTTTTTTTCCTGCTATGATTCCTCTGGGGCTGGATTATAACCCACCTGGCCACATCCTAGAAGTAGAAGAAAAGAGTCTTTAGAGGTAATTTCACAGTCAGATGAGAAAGTTACTGAATATCCAATCACATAAAACATTTTTGGCCATTTTTTTTTTTTTGTATCTTAATAGATTTTTAAACTGACTAGCTTTCTTTATCAGTTGATCAGTTTATTTTAGGAACTATAATTTTGTAAAAATTTAAGTGGAATGACATTTTAATACCTGAGAGAGTGTTTTTTGAATAGCAGGCATATACAACTCTTATGAGTAAATTATTTCCATTTCATTTCAGAGCTACATAACATAAAAATTGTATTTTACTTTTTATAACCAGTCCATTGTAACAAAAGTAGCAACTGGAATATTTATGAACAGTTCAAAATTGGAGATATTTCAAACTGCAAAGAACATTTTTGTCATATTTATGGGAGGAGGTAAATGTGCATATAAATTGATGATTATCTAAATACATATCAGTGAGTTATTAAAGAAAAGGAATTAGGCAATATAATTTGAATGCCATCCCCTGAATAAATGCTTAAAACGAAAAGGAAATAGCATTTAATGATGCAAGCCTTCATTATTTGGGGAATTATTTTCCTTTAAACATTTTATTTTGTGACAATGTTAGCTATTAGGTGTTCCATAATGTTATTTTCATAACCTGAACATATTTTTTAAAACTATGCAAAGCAAAGCAAGACATGCACATCTTTATAAGAACCAGATATTAAAACATTCACTAGATTTTGATAAGGCTGGCTCGTTGAACATTTGTATTATCCACCTAACATGTCACACACTGTCACAGTTTATATGGGGAAATAAATATGACAGTTTGTTTTCTCCAAAGCCTCATGGTCTCTTAGTCAAAAAAACCTCAAAGAGCATGTCATTTTAAAGGCATATGAGAAATGATAACAATATGAATGTAGAGGTACATGCAGGACAAAAATACATTTATAACGTAGGGGTTGGTTGAATTTCCTCTGAGTCAGAGGAGAGAAGACTCTTAAGTAAAAGAATACTTCATTGTGTCTTGCCACATATAAAAGACTTTTCTAGGCATATAAGGAGCTAGCCTCTAGGTGTCAATCAGGACAAGGAGTTCGGTTGGAAGTAAGAAAAGGAATGCTTTTTCATGGACCTGCAGGGCTGGGGAGAGGGGCCAGGGATGTGGAAGGGCTAAGGATGAAAAAGTATTGAGTCAGAGTTGAGAAGAGTGTTTTAATCAAGGCCCCCTCAGTGAAATTTAAGCACAGGTCCCTAAAAAGTGCCTCAGCTGAGCTCCCCACCCCTCAGATGGCTCCCAGTGGCAGGAGGTGAGGTAGGAATACAGCTACGCATGTGAGTGTGTATGAACCAGCCTGTGGAGGGAGTGTGAGTCCTTGACTGATTCTCAATGCAAAGACTGCTGTGGGCTGGCTGTGCACCAAGTCTGGTGAGGGAGGGCAGGTGTTCCCCATGAGTTCTCCTGGGCAATGCCTTGCAATTGCCTCTGATTAGTGCTGAAAGATCACAGACTGGATTTGCGCCAAGGGCTGGATTCCTCAAGGAGAGGAAGGAAAAAGGAAAGAATCATTTTGAAAAACCAGTGTACTTTAGTGTGCCCACAACACTGGGTGTATGAGGACAGTGGTAGGCGGGGAGGCCTCAGGTTATCACGCTGGAGAGGCAGACTGATGCCAGGCTGCAGAGGGCTTTTGTCCTTATAAGGCATTAACACTCTGGCCTTAGTGGATCCACTGAAGGGCTCCACCTTTTGTACCTGGAAAAAGGTAGCCTGGGTGAACTGGGTACATACACTTGGACAATTTATTTCCAAGAGGAGGGAAAGATTAACTCTACTGATTGGCAGTTTATCAATGCTGATCTAGAAACAGACTCTAAACCCACACCAAGTAAAATTAAACAAAATAGGCAAACTTTTTTGCATAGATCGGATGAATGAAATCCATCACTTTTCAAACACTTATTTTGCCTTCTTGGGACACAGCCTGAGAAAGAGACTATAGTATGGTTTAAGTTTTGTCACCATTGTCAAATATTTTAAAGATTTTATTTACTTATTTGAGAGAGTGTGTGAGAGAGTGAGAGAGAGACAGACAGAGAGAGAGAATGAACGGGGTTGGGGGCGAGGGAAAGGGAGAAGCTCACTCTCCACAGAGCAGGGAAACCAAGGTGGGGCTCCATCCCAGGGTCCTGGAATCATGACCTGAGCCAAAGGCAGATGCTTGACCCACTGAGCCACCCCAGTGCCCCACCATCGCTAAATATTTTAATCTCCTTATGGAAACAAGCATGTTACTCATTGAAGTAATTCTTTTTCTTTTTTTTTTCTTTAAGGGATTGATTTTCAATGCTCAAAAAAAAAAAAACCCTTCAACTATGCATGTCAAAGGTTTGATATATATTTATGTTACATAGTAGTCACAGTAATCTTATAAGATAGTTACTAAAATCTTTTTTCATTTCACTGTGTTCGTTTTTTGTTTTGTTTTGATTTTTACAGATGAGGAAGCTAGCACTCGAAAAGCCATGGCAACTGATCCAAAATAACACAACTAGTCAGTAATATAAATTGAGCACCAAAGTCAGTATCTTTTTAACAGTCCTACATTGCTGATACTGAGATAGCTGTTACCTGTAAGCATTTTGACCTAAAAGCAGACATTTCTTATCTTTCCTATGCTGTGTATGTTTCTGTGAAGTCTATTCATTCTTTTGGTTTTATCTACCTAGAATGGCACCACTGGAAGCATCGTGGAGTTTAGATTATTTCTCTTCTGCCTCCTTTTGATGGCTTCTGTATGGTATTGATAGTGATTACATGGTGGACTGGGGAACACGGGGAAAGATGAAGCATAATCGGCACATATAATAAATTTCTTTGAAAATGATGCTACTGATGAAAGAAAGATAGGAAATAGTGGTGATGGGGAAAAGAACAACATTTCATAAAACTCTGAAAGATATCCAGCTGTAACATCAGTTTTAAGACTTTTCCATAATGACAGAAATAAACAAGAGATTTGTTGGTTGGTTGGTTTTAGTTTGGTTGTGTTTAGATGTCATTTATAAGCCAGTGAGTTCAGAAACAGAATAATATTAGTTAACATAGGGCCATTGGTGTTAACACTTTTTGTAATTTCCGGGTGTTTTGCTACTACTTCTTCCCTTTTCTGTACTGATATTCAGGATATACATGGTAGAACCTTATTTTTGAGGCAAGAAATCATTATCAGATTTGGTCTAGAGTTAGAGAGACCTGGGTTATTTTCTTGGCACTGGAATACTCATAATCTGAAGAATTAATAAAAGGGAGTAATAATATCTATCTCAACAGGGCCATTGTGAGGCTTATTTAAGTTAATGTAGAACAATAATCTCTTAGAATTATTAGCCTACACTAGTCGCTCAATAATGGAACCTGTTCTGGTTATTTCCACTCATGCTCAAAATCATGAAACACTAAGATGAATATCTCTTAGCATATATCCATTATTATGTTTATTTTTGGCAAATTAGCATTTATTAAGTTCCCTTATATGTGTATAATCCTGGGCTGGATGATTTCACTTATGTTTTCCTATTTCATCCTTACATCAATGTCATGAGGTTACCATAATTTTATTGATTTTACATACAAGAGAACTGAATTCTGATTAAGTCATACAACTTTTGCAGAGTCGTATAGTAGGTAATAGATCTGCGATTAAAGTATGAGTTGTCTGATATGAAGACTAAGCCTTATTTCAATAGATTAGCCTCAGGATCTTTTTTTTTTAATCTTTAAGTCATTATTATCTTTTGTTGTCTCATAAGTACAACAAAAGTGTAAGAGAAAAGATGTTCATCAACACAGTGATATTTTTCACACTCTCAGTCCTCTGTTGTAAGCTCAAGAGTGTCTACAACTCAGTTATGAGTTTAATAGAAACTGGTATATACAGCATGGTTGAATTTGTTTTCTACCTCAATCCCAAAGCATCTTATTTTCCTTAATAGTTATACCATATGCCAAGCCAAAATCTAGCAGTCATTATAGACTTCGTTATCTTTTCATTGTGTATATGTATATCAAAACATCAAGTTGTACACCTTAAATATATAGTATTTTATATGTTAAATATATCTCAATAAAGTTGTTTAAAAAATGTAGGCTCCCAAAATTTAAAAACAAACAAAAAAGAAGGAACATATATTTTAAAACTCTTTTGTTTGTTGTTGTTGTTAAATTGAGAAACCTAATATAACCTAAGACATGTATCAAATATTTGGAATATCAGCCTTCTCTTCACAAAATTCAACTTTCATGAGAAGACAAAAATTGAATGCACATCATATTTATGTCCATCAAATTTGTTAGCTTAGGGTAAAATTTGAGAAAATTCTCTAGTAGAAACTGACATTTAAGGGGAGCCAGCACAAAAACAACATCCCAGGGTCGATTTTCTAGGGAAGAAATCGTGTGGGACACGCAATAGGGCCAGTGGAACATGGAGAGAAAAGAATCACTTGGGCATTTTGCTGTGTCCACACTGACCAAAGATCCTCATGGCTGTTTAGATGACCTTGGAGTTTGTGGAGACTGCCATGATTCAATGCATTTGTGCATGTGTACATGGGTGGATAAATAGATATCTCTATATCATCCCCATTATGTGATATGAATTTGTTTATTTCTAATGAAAATCCTTATTCTCTATAAAATCCTGAACAGGTATGTTAAACCTGACTATGGACCAGATCTGCCCCATCAGAGTCAAGAACTGGGTAAGTAAGAGAAATCAAGTAAGTGGAACCTCTTAGTATGCTATCCAAATATGCTACTCATTCTATTTTAGTTTTAAAACTGCCTTTTCTCATGTTCTGTTACATATAATTCAGTTCAAAGAAATGCTCAGACTCTTAAAATATCTGTTCTCAGTGACATTCCCATTAATCTATTTTTAGCTGGTTTGTTTCATGCAAAGTTGTTCTATTTCTGAATTTCTATCTTTGTGGCAGGGCAGCTAAATGTCCTGTATATGCAGGATAAGTTGGACGAGACATATGTGAGGAGTTCATGAGACAGAAAAGTCTTCATCATATAAGGCATGAATGGAGCATCTTAAGGTTGTGTTCTTGCAGTTTAACAGCGGCCATTCCCTGCTTGAGGCAATATATAGTTTGTTTCTCTTTTATTCTTGGTGGCCGATACTACTTAGGAAAGATTCCTGAGAAACGATGGCCATTAATATAAATTTGAAGTCAGAGAAAAGATGAACATTGAAAATTCTCATGCTGGGCCAGCATGCTCTGACAGACCTCTGTGATTTAACATCCCTCCCGGACAGTATGAATTATAATTAAATCACAGACATATGGAAGGCTAGTAACTGAATGTCATTTGAGCTGTCTACATAGGGAGGAGGAGGTATGAAAAGAAAGACATGGAAATGTGTTTCTAAAATCATTTCTGGTTTCAGAAGGCAAACTGATAGGACAGTGCTACAGGTGGATGCTGTATTATGTAAGAAGAGTTGCTCTAAAAGAGATCATCACTTGCCATCCCTCTACAGGTGACCATTCTGAGGACAACTCAACTGACGTAGCCTCTACTACCTGATTCACCTGTTTGTCTCAAAAGACCAAGGGATCCTTCTGGAGTGGGATCATGACTTGACTCAGAGAACTGTATACACTGAACTGAACTAATACAAAGACTCTGGATTTCAAGCTGAATGCAATCCTGTGATGAAACTTTGGAGCTGGGATACCTGGGTGGCTCAGTTCGTTGTGTCTGCCTTAGGCTCAGGTCATGATCTCAGGGTCCTGGAAATGAGCCCTATATTGGGCTCCATGCTCAGGAGGGAGTCTGCTTCTCCCTCTGCCTCTCTCTCACACATACTCTCTCTCTCAAATAAATAAATAAATATATATATATATATTTTTTTTTAAAGGAAACTTCAGAGCTGCCTCCCTTAGGGTGGAGGTGATGGCATTCCACATAAAGTGTCATTCTAAGAAGATGGAAATTGATTAATACAAGGAATGATAGCAGCAGATTTGGCTACCCAAAGCCTCTTATATCTCCTTCTTCTTTCTTTCTTCTGCCATAAAGCCTGGAGACATAGAATATCCCATTTCTAAGCCTTCCCTATTTCTGGTTAATGAATTGAAGATAGAATCACTGGGGGACAGTTTCCCCCAAGCAAAGGAGAAAAACCTTTGTTGACCATTTTGTCCATCCTCTGGCATGCCATATGGAGCATGTGAATATTGTAGTGGAACACCCATTCTCAACCATAAAGTACAACTATAAAGCCTACATAATCAAGGTGGTTGAATGGAGAGCAAACAAGCCTGGATTTGTAATGCCCTTATTGAGCTGTTGCCATGTCGAAGACTTCCATTTATATAAGACAAATAAATCCCTAAGATATTTCCCATTAGGATAAATTTAAGAAAAAATTCCAGCCTTTGACATTCCTTTCAAAGTCGAGCATGATCTGAAAGCACCAAGAGCTCAATCAGGTTCTTTCTCCACTTATCATGCTCCCTGCCAACCCACCCACCCTCATGTTGGCATCTTTCCTTCCATTGAATTTGTCAGGATTTTTCATGCTTTGCAGTCTTCACATATGATTCCTTTTCTCTATTTTTTGACTGGTGATTACTACCCAATTTTCATGCTTCACATGAAGTTCCTCTTACTCAAAGAATTTTTGCATGGATCCTATCTTAAACAAAATTTTAATTGCACATTTATTTAGGTGATGATTTCTTTAGTGTCAGTCTGCCCTACTGGCTGCAAGTTCCTAGTTTACATTTCTCTCTTCCAGTTAGCACGGTGCCTGACACACACTATACACACTCAGTAATTATTTGCAGAATGAGTGAGTAGCTGAAACAAAACATAAATCAATTTTCTTTAGATATATGATTATGTGGCTTCATGATAATGAAATACAATTTCAGTGGAAAAGAGGAAGTCCTTAACCAGTGAATATACTAATGTTTCTGTATTTAACTTAAATTTTCTTCCCTCGTCAATCAATGGGGGCAATGCATTTTCCTCTATCAGTGGACACTACTCCACTTGTTCTTTGAATTTCGCACCTTCTCATATTATCAAGGATCTTACTCTGTCAGTTGTTAGAACAAAAATAGCACCACTGAGTAACAAAATCAAGGAAGAAGGAAAAAAATTAAATCTAAAATGACTTTAAAGAGGAGTGTGAGTTCAGTTCTGTTTTTATTTGATTGCCTAACAGTTAGAGTAGTTAATTCTTATCCAAACTAAAAAAATTAAAATTTCTCTTCATTTGGCTAAATTTATCTAATTAGCATGACATAGGTATATCTGTTTGTGTAGGTGAGTTTTCAGCTATGATGTGGAAAATATAATTTTGTCTTATGAATTACTTATTTATAACTGTCATGAGAATCATGCTAAGAATAAATTTTCAAATCAAAGCAAAAATTAATCTGATTGTTTTCAGTTGTTGTGATAACACCAATGAGTAAATTGGCCTTCCCTTAATGTGTGAGCAATACATTAACATTAAATGAGTTCGAACGAATGAAAGATTATGATGGTAATGCACTACCTTACCACCATTATTATCCTCCATTTCCTCCTTCTTTTTGCCAGAGTGTGGCAAAAACTTATTTAGAACACATGTTGTTCTGGGCCACTGCTGTGACCTTGCTGGTCTTTTTTGTTTTTTGTTTTGTTATTTTTTCAAGATTTACTTATTTATTTATTTGGGGGAGAGAGAAAGTGTGCATGCATAAGAGGGGGAGGAGGGACAGAGGGAAACTCAAGCAGACTCCCTGCTGAGCATGAAGCCTGATGTGGGGCTCTGCATGGGGCTCCATCTCACAACCCTGAGATCATGGCCTGACAAGAATCTGACGCCCATCCAACCAAGCCAGCCAGGTGCCCCTTGCTGGTCTTTTTATCTTCTTACAAGAAAACTTCAACTGAGAAGTTGAAAAATATCATCTGGTGAAGAATCCCCAGAATAATCTCTTTAAAGAGTATAAAATTGATTTTCCATATTTCTTCAATATTTTGAGTGTTATCAAATGCTCAGATTCTTAATTTTTTGGAAATTGAGATTGTTGACAAGCTGATACAGAGATGGAGAATTACTTCTTAAATCATTTAAATACAGTTTTCCCCATATCACTAAGTTGGAAATGAGGACTAGTCTTGTTTCTTGATTGTTGTCACCATTATTAAAGCTAACCTTAATTGAGCACTTATTCTGTACCTTGCATGATGTGAAGTACTGTATATTATGTTCTATGTTTTATACTAATCATTGTAATAATCCTGTGAGTTAGGTTTTATAGTTCCTGCAAGCTGTATATTACAAAGAGACTCAAAAGGTTTTACAACTTGTCCAGGCTCACAGAGCTAATTCATGGTGAACTTGAGCTTGTGAACACAAGTTTGTGCTTATCTCAAAACCGGGTTTCTAAACTGCAGTTTATACTGCTATTATACAATACTACATCTTTTAGTTTTGCAGAAGAAATATTATGTGTGATGTAATGCTTGAGGAATAAGTGGTTATCAAAATTTGCCTTTTTTCCAGAAAAATAAAATAATACTTTAGGGATGTCTACTACAGCCAAAACAATTTAGTGTGTCAAATAAGTACATTGCTTTAGAAATTATTTCAAGATTTTGATATGGCTTCAGAGAATGGCATATAGAACAGTGCAATAGTAGGTCATTCAAAAACAGAATTTATGATCCAATAATTTAGTTACAACCACTTTAAATCTTCTTGGAATCAAATGAGCTCTAAATAAATCATTATTTGATATGTAGCCCCAAGAATACCACCAACAATAAGTAAAGTAAAATTGATAGGCAAAGAAAGCTCAGTATGTCCAAGCTCCCTAGTTTGCCGTGAAGGATTTTGCCAACGTTAAGGGCACAAGAGGCTATAAAACACATTACTACAATCACAACTCCTACATGTAACTTTAATATTTTCCATTAGATTTTATTTTAAAACTATGAATAATTCATTTAGGGAAGATGATCATGTTGTACCTTAAAATAATATTTTGTAATGCATAAATGTATAGAACCTACTTATTAAAATGTAAACAATTCATAATCTGTAAAAATTACCGGTCTTTAAATATTCTACTTAAATATCCCCCAAATATTTAGTTTTTAAGATTTTATTTATTTGACAGAGAGACACACCCAGAGAGGGAACACAAGCAGGGGAAGTGGGAGAGGGAGAAGCAGGCTTCCCATGGAGCAGGGAGCCCAATGCAGGGCTCAATTCCAGGACCCTGGGATCATGACCTGAGCTGAAGGCAGACGCCTAAGGACTGAGCCACCCAGGCGCCCCTCCCCAAAATAAACAGATACTGAATACTATGCAAGGAAAGGAAGTTCACTGAGAATATCACTCATCTTCCATCAGAATTGGTTGCCTGGAATATGGACAAGAGTACAACTCTTCACCCTACTTTAGTAGGTACATAATTCAAGGTACATCTGCATAGGAAATAGGTCTTGTTCATTTAAGCTGAGTTTGAACAGAGGTATATTTTACATGTCATAAATCCCCCCATTTTATATCTTAAATCCAATGATTTTTTAAGTCAGGTTTTAGAATTCTACAACAATTACCACAGCCTTGAATACTAATTAGGTGGGTTCCTCTGATCTTTTGTAAACTGAATCCAGAGGCAAAATGTATTCAATAAGTCATATAGTTATGAATTCATAATAATTTATATAGGACATATTTATACATGAAGGTACTAAGATGAGTATGGGGATGCAAAGATGTAGTAATAAAAAATAGCAGTAGTTAACAATTAATGGGTTCTTTCTATGTCTCAGGCACCATGCTAAATGCTTTATATGTGTTAATATTTCTCACAACAACCCAAGATGGGTGTGTTTAATACTTCTACCTTATGTTTGAATAAAGTGGCCATGGAATGTTAGGAAAACTTGCTTATGTTTACCCAGTTAATGAGTGATGCAGTACAATATTCAATAAGCCTTACAATAAGTACTACATTCAATAAGCCTCCACAGGAAAAACTAATAATAAAATGAGTCCCTATTATCTATATCCTTCTGTAACTAAAGCCCAATTATCCTGCACTTCTTTTTTTTAAAGATTTATTTGTTCATTCCTTCTTTTGTTTGTTTGTTTTTTTAGAGAGAGAAAGAGAAAGTGTGTGAGTTGGGGGAGGGCAGAGAGAGAGTCCTCCAGCTGATTTCTTGCTGAGCATGGGGCCCTATGCGGGGCTTGATCCCACAACCCTGAGATCATGACCTGAGCTGAAACCAGGAGTCCTATGCTCAACCAACCAAGCCACCCAGGTGTCCCATCCTGCAGTTCTACACACAAAGAAACAGAGAGAGACTGTCTCTATATCTTCATTCTAACTTTATCTGCAACCACCTACAAGCATGCTCCTTCTCTATTGCTCTGTTGAGATCCCTTCATTAAAGATATCAGGGCCTGTATGTTGTAAACGTAGTAGTCAGCTCTCAGAAACATTCTGTGCATTTACAACTCTTTTCTTTAATGGCATCTTCTTTTGGATTCCATAATACCATAATGTGTTGGTTTTAGTTCTACCTCTCCTTCTCAATCCCCTTTTTTCTGGACTTATCTTCTCAGCAACTTTGAAAGTTATATGGCCCTAAGATTCTGTCTGTGGCAGCATATTATTTTTTCTTTCTAAACTCTCTCCCTGGATAGTTCGTAATGTTTGAAGCACGATGCCTACACCATTGACATTTCTATTCCTATCTGTACACATGATGTATCTACCCTCCAAACTCATCTACTTGACATGTCTTTTTGGATGTGTAATAGCCATCTCAATCTTAACATAACAAAAAGAGTTCTTTTTTGCCCTTCCCCAAACACAAACCTATTTTTCTTTATTCTTCAAGTTTTCATATGTGTTCTTCTGCTAAATAATGTTTCTAAATAATCATTTCATCTCTTGCTCACTTCTCCCAGTAGAAGGAGAGCGAATTTTATGATTGGTGAATTAAATAATTTTTTTCTCTCTCCCTCTCCCTCCCTTTCTCTCCTTCTTTCGTGCTCTTTCTTTAAGAAGAAGCATATTACCATTTTGTGAACTGAGTATGAAGCTGCTAGGAGCTGAAAGCTAGTATTATAACAACAGCAACAAACAACAACTATAAACTCAGTGCTGCAACCAGAAGGAATTGCATTCAGCCAACAACCTGAATGATATTGGAAGAGGACCCCAAGCTCAAAATGAGAACCAGCTGGCATTTTGTTTCCACCTTTGAGAGACCTGAGCAGAGGACCCAACTAAACCACACCTGGACTCTTGACCTACAGAAATTGTGGGATAATAAACTAGTATTGTATTATGCCAATAACTTTGTGGTAGTCTGTTACACAACAAGAGAAAACTAAACAAGTCTGCTGGGTTTCTTTTTCTTTCTTTCTTTCTTTCTTTCTTTCTTTCTTTCTTTCTTTCTTTCTTTCTTTCTTTCTTTCTCTTTCTTTCTTTCTTCCTTCCTTCCTTCCTTCCTTCCTTCCTTCCTTTCATTTCATTTCTGATTATTTCTCATCAATATTTATTTACCAGATGGTCAAAAGTTTTCTCATCTCAAATTTTCCTTCAGACATTTTTGAACGGCCCTCAGAGTATTCAGGTCCCTCAGCATTAACTGCTCTGGGTTCCCCATCAGGTCACCACATTGTGCCTCTGATGCTGGTGAAATATCCTTGGTTGTGTTTCCACAATGGATCATATTTTCTTCTAGTTACCACCACTGCCAATGCCCATATGGACTTGGGGAAGGAAAGTCCAATCCAAATTTTGCTACTCAATCCAAATTTTAAAGCTGATCCATCCATAACTACTTCTGTTACAACTTAGACAAAGTTATATATGTTAAAAATATTCTACTAAAATTTCAGAAAATGGAAAAGAAAAGACCAGGGAATAGCATACAAATAATGTCCAGACTCAACATATAATTAATTATTTTAATAGGCCAGCTCCGAAATCTCTAAATTGCTAGTTTAATTTATATGCTGTTGTCTTCCCCAACTCCCACGTGTAATTCTTTTTAAAATTACCTTAATTGATTAAAAAATTAATTAAAATGTCAGTTAATTAAAATGTATTTAAGTTTGTAGTATTTTGGCTAGAAGTAACATAAATCAAATTTAAAATAACTTATATCTAAAAAGGAATCTCTCCAAGGTGTTTGAAGAAGTCCAGTGATAAGAATAAAGCCTTAAGGATAAATGGAAACCAGAAACCCTATATCCTCTGGTCTCTGGATTTCTGCTTTATGCATATGCTTTATTCTTTACTTTCTTTCTGAAGATCGACTTTTTCTACTTCTTTAGCTCAGGTAGTGGAACACAGAGCTGATAGAAACTCCTGAATTTTACAGGACATAGCTTCAGACACTTCTAGAGAGACTCATTTCCTTCCTCAGTTTTAGTTCCAAAATTCCAGAGGATCAACACTGATTGTCCCAGAATTAGTTGCATTCCCATCTGTGAACCTCTTGATCAGCAATATTGTGCCTTGATCATAAATCATTCAATTCTAACTCATGACTTAATGTGTTAATATTCACAGTAACCATGTAAGTTTTGTGAGTGTGTGTTTGTGTGTGCATGCCTACAAAGACAGGTGAGGGTGCGGAGAAAATTTTTCCCAGAGAAATATTTTCCCAGGAAAATATGAAGCAGTTTTCAGAAATTCTATGATTAGTAGCACTGATATTGGCATGCTGGCAAGGCAAAATCATACCTACAACTAAGCCATTACATACAGACTCTTAATTCAGATTTAACCTCTTTTCTTATGAGAAATCAACCAGAAAATGTTACGGATGTTCCTTTCATTTGGCACTATACATCCCTGAGAACTTTAATCCATAGGACTTATTTACTTGAGTTCACTTAAGGAACAATTATTAGGTATGCTATATTGTGTTGAGGCCTAAAATACAAAGACAATTAAGATACAGTCCTTACCATGAGCATCCAGCCTAGAAATGGAAGCAAGCACATAATTGATATTTCAATGCAGTGCACTAGGGAGGAATGCCCAAAGTGCAGTCAAGAAGCAAATAAAAGAGCTATCAAATCTGCCTGGGTAGTTCAGTAATGATTTCCTAGGCCAGAATGTGAGTTTACTCAGGTTTACTGATGAAAAAAGGCCAGAAAAAAAGTTCAAGAAATTAGACATTACATGTAGAGGAAAACAATGTGCAAAGACACAGAGATATCAAAAAGTATGTAAATTTAGGCATTTATTCATACCAGTATTGATTTTTAAAAATGGTTTAACTTTCCATCGAAGTAATGCAGGAAGTTTAAAGACTCAATTAGTTCTACAAGGCTGATTATGAAAACAACAGAAGATCCTAACCACTTAATTCTGTACAGAAGCAAATGCTTAAGACTCTTTTAGCTGATTCCATTAGTGTTCACTTCCATATTGATAAATAACATGCATATATAACCACTTATTGATTTTTCAGTATCAGCTTTTATCTCTTTCTAGTATAGAAGATGAGAATTTAGCTTTCCATTAACACCTCCAAACTCTCATCCTCATCATTCTCTCTGTCAATCTCTCTCACACACACACACTCACACATTTTGTCTTTCTAAAATAGTTAGAATTTCTGTTAGAAAAATATTGTATTCACATTAGTCTATTAAACACACTATTTTGCTTACTATTTTCCCTCCAAAAGTTATTAGTTTTCCCCTAAGAGCTTTTAGTAGCTGATACATACATATATATATATATATAAAGATATATGTATCATATATATAAATATATATGTATATTTAAATTTCAAGATAAATATATATATATTTAATTTTCAAAAGAATACAAAAGGTAGTATTTTTAAAAAAATTTTAATTTTTTTTTTAAGATTTATTTATTTATTTGACAGAGAGAGACACAGCGAGAGAGGGAACAAGCAAGGGGAGTATGAGAGGGAGAAGCAGGCTTCCTGCGGAGCAGGGAGCCTGATGTGGGGCTCGATCCCAGGACCTGGGATCATGACCCGAGCCGAAGGCAGACGCTTAACGACTGGGCTACGCAGGCGCCCCCCAAAAGGTAGTATTATGTCCACTTTACAGGTGAGGAAACTAAGGCTAAATAATTTGGTCAAAGTCACATGGCTAAAAAATGGTAGAGTGGTATTTGTACTGAAGGACTCTAGCACCAATATTCAGTTTTGCATTTAATCATTATTTTATGATGGTTATCAGTTGTAATAGCTTTTGCTGATATTGTTGTTACCAGCTTAGCTTCAGAGTTTATGACATAGTTACTCTAAATTCTCCTCCTATTGTTTAAATCCCTTCTCTATTCATTCAAACCCATGATGTGTCCTATAAATTTTATCTTCTGACTGGAAACTTCTCAATGGGCTTCAGTCAAGACTGGTAGTTCTTAAGTTTTCCATGTTTGTTAAATAGTCTTAATTTCCAATTATTCTTTCCTGTTATCTCTGTATCTTTACTCAAAACAAACTGTCCCCATTTCATGGAAACTGCATTTTTTTCTCTTAAATGGTCCCTCTTTCCACAAAGTAGCTTTTTTACTTGGTTTGTTTTATGTTATTCTTATCAGATCCAGCTGATCATTTAATTTCTTTTGTACCTTCATCAAAATTCAGTTGCTTATAAGTCTCTTCTCTATTTTGGGGCTTTCTATCATATTCCATTGCTCTATGTGTATATCTGTGGCCAATTCTGGATTCTTTTAGCTTTAAAGTAAGTAATAAAATCAGGTAATGTAATTTCCTCTTAATTTAGTTTTTCTTTTCAGAAATATTTTGGCTATTCTACCTTTGCTTTTCCATATACATTTTAGAATCAAATGCTCTAAATATGCTTTTCTGTGATTTTGATTGGGATTGAATCTATGGAGCAAATTAGAAAAAAATCTAAATCTTAACAATATTGAGATTTCCAGTCCATGAGCATGATATATATCTCCATTTATTTAGATCTTTGTTGATTTCTTTCATCAGTGTTTTGTAGTTTTCTGCATAAAATTTCCACACATATTTTGTTAGCTTTATGTATAAGTACTTAATATTTTCTAGTGCTATTATAAATGGTATTGTAGTCAAATCCTTATTGTTTATTTTTAGTATATAAGAATACAGCTGACTTTTTTATATTGCAATTATTTTCTGTAATCTTGCTAAACACACCTAAATTGTTAAACATATTAGCTCCATTTTCACAATATCCTCTTAATTGCTTGCTGTCTGTATGATCTGTAGTGATGTCACTTTTCTTATTCCTTCAGCATCATTTGTTCCTTTTTTTCATCACTCAGGCTTCTTAGGGTTTATCATTTTATTAATCTTTTCAGTGAATTACCTGTTTAAAAGATTTTATTCATTTATTTGAAAGTGAGCAAGGGTGAGAAACAGAAAGCATGAGAAGGGAGGAGGGGCAGAGGGAGAAGCAGGCTCCCCACTGAGCAGGGAGCCCAATGCAGGGCTCAATCCCAGGACCCTGAGATCATGACCTGAGCCGAAGGCAGCTGCTTAACTGATTGAGCCACCCAGGCACACCTCAGTGAATTAGCTTTTTGATTGTTATTTTCTCAGTTGAACATTCCTTTTCTATTTTATTAACTTCTACTCTCATCTTGGTAATTCTTTCTATATTCTTAGACTATGATTTATTATTCTTTTTTAAACTTTTATATATGTTTAAATAATTGATTTTCAGTGTTTATTCTTTTTAATATATGCATTTATGCTATGAATTTTCTTCTAAATACTTTCTAAGCTATATCCTATAAATTTTGATTTGTCATATTGTGAACTAATTTTTATGTGCCTATTAAAAATCCAATGAAATTCCAAAGATTCACTCCTGGGAAATTTCAACATTAAAAGTCAAGGAGGTCAGAAGGAACCAGCAAAAAAGTCTCAGAATGCATGGCCAGTGACATATAAGGGAAACCAGAAGAGTGTGATGTACTAGAAGCTTAGTTGTGATTTTTAAATGAAATCTTGCTACTTTTCTCATCAAAAAGTTGATACTATTTTTCCTCTATTTATATCTGTGTTGGATCTGTTTCTTGATTTGACTAATAGAATTTGGTTGAATTTATCATGACTGGCTTTTGAAGTTTGGTTTTAAAAGATTTTTAAGTGTACTTTCATGATCTTTAAATGCTGAATTTTGTACCATTGCTTTGAAACTACTAATGTATAAGGATATCCAAGTTATATAAAGAGGACATGTGGAAGAGACTTGAGGCACCCTAGCCATAGTCCTGGCCATGTTCATCCCACAGATAATATATGAGCTTAATTCAGTTCCATGGGAGATTCCAGGTGAGATCACCAGAAGAACCACTGAATTAAACCATAAAATCTTGAAGAATAATACTTTTTTTCTTGCTTTAAGTCACTGAATTTTGAGCTCCCCCAACAGAAATAAATAACTGAATCACTAATGAAGACAACGCTTCAAACAGAAATATGGCATATGTGTCAACCTTTCGTCTTCAGTCAAAAAGGTTGATTTTGAGATTTGTCTAATTGATTTAGTAATTCAGCACTCATTAGTGTCTTAAAAAAATATTGGCAGAATGACAAAGAATTATAAGAAATGAATTGTAGGCATCAATAACAATTCTCTAGGGAATTATCCTGAAAAGATAAATGGAGAAAGTGGGCAATAGCTGGAATATGAAATGGAATGAGACATTTTTTCTGAGATTATATAATGCTATTACAAGATATTGTATGCTATTGGAAATATTACAATAAAAAGGAGGAGCTTGATAATGCAGGAGAGAGAACGAATTATTAAAGTGATACCTTTGGGAGAAAAAAAAAATAGATGATCACCTGGAATTTAGTTTGTAACTGGAGAATTTGCCCTTGGTTGTGAGTGAATACTTCCTTAGTGGCTGGCGTAGGGAATCAGAATATATGGATGTGAGTTCAAGTGAGTGGGAAGGTGTGACCGTCAGAAGTTTGGGGTGCAGAATCTGTCAGCTTCTTCCCCTGGAGTTTTATTTGCCTTATGAAATAAGAAGTAAGGTCATTAACAGAGAGTCAGGATGGTGAGCATCTGGAAGATTGAAGAAATGATATTGCAGATGAAATGCTTTTGTTTTTGTTTTTGAAGGTGAGAATACACTAAGAAAATGCAATGAACATTTTAGTTAGTATATCTTAATGTCTGAAGGAAAATTTTACATTAATTTATTATTTTTTTTTTTATTAGTATTGCTGATAGTAAAAACTCATGTGTCTTTGGTTTATGTATATTCCTAAGTTTGCCGTAAACTAACTTTGGCTTCCTTGTTACTTCCCAATGATGGCGGGCAGATTTTTTCAAATTCACTCTTTGGGGACGTGGTAGCACTTGTAAGATGCTGGATTGAGAAATAGGTCTCATTTTAACTCATCATGTATGTCACAGTGAAACCTGGATCACTGTATCAACTTAGCCCTGAAAATTTTAGGTCCTGGATAACTGAAGATACTCCATGGCCAATTACCCTCCTAGGAACACTGTAGCATTTGTTTAAAGGATTACAACACCCTCATGATTTCTCTATGGCCTCCTGAGGTTTCCTCATAGCCTGCTGCAAGTTTATCTATGTTTGTAAGAAGCTGTTTGTTATATTTTATGGTGCGTCCCTAGGTATTTTTAGTAGGAGAGTTTTCAAGTTATTTTGCCAGTCATTTTGCCAGAAAGAGAAATTGTGTGTGTTTGTGTGGGTGTGATCTTGGGAAATTTACTTTATATTCTGAACCACTGTTTCTTAATCAGTAACAGATAATACGAACCACATAGAAGTGTTGTGAAGATTAAACCACATTGAAGCATAAAGAAAAGATCAGTAGCTCATTAAATGTCAATTTATTTTTTTGCTCAGAGATTTCATTCCCCATGGTTATATTTAGTGGTCAATATGTAATTACCAGTTGTGAACTGTATTATATAATTTGCAAATGAAGAAAAGTCTTATACATTGCAGATAAGTCTTTTTATTTCTCCAAGACCTAATAGATTTATCTTATTGCAATATGACTTACGAATTACATGTGAAATACTTACAGATGTAATTTGACAATAATTATTTTTAAAATTCACATTTGTAAAAATGCTCAAGCTAAGTGACTTTTCAGGTGCAATGAAACTTGGGGCCATTGAGATAGAGACTTCTATTGCCATAACATCACATCTAATATCTGTTGTGTAATTGTCAAATTGATTTATAATATAAGAATGTAGGACACATAATGAACACCCAAGCCTTGAAGTTAATAAAGATTTGGTCATATTACCACAATATATTCATAAGGCTTTACTTTAGATTTGGTCTGAAAATATAGTGAAGAGTATAATGATATTTTTAAAAACTTGATTTTATGTTACAGCTTCTCTGTTCCATTTACATAATTTAGAGTCAGATTTTTTTTCAGACACCAAATTTATCACCTCCAATTTGCAATCTGGAAATCAATAGTGTTCTCTTGGCACCTTCTAACCTCATAAGCAATTAAACATTTGAAATATAAGCTTAGTCTAAAATTGTGTTGACAAGTGAGTTGGCCACATCTGTCCTAGAATCTGCAGCCAACAATCGTAAGAACATATCTGTAAGGAAAGTAATCAGACATGATTAAAGTGCAAGACAAATCAGCAGCCAAACTACTCAGTTATTGTACAGAGAAGTATAATTTTAAATAAGTATTTTTTTCCATAATTCATCCTGAAGAAATACAAAAGGGAGAGGAAAAACATCACTGTGCATTCTCACAAATTGCAAATGTCACCAAAAATAATAAAAGCAAATCTGTCTAGATAGCCCAGAGTAAGTGTTGAATAAGTATTATCCATAGATAAATTGCTAATTAATTTAATTAATGCCTTGTAACATAGATTTGTATTAATGCCTTGTAACATAGATTCAATTTAAAATACGAATTGGTCATTATTTTACTTGATTTATATAAAGGTTAGTAACTGATATATGCAAGTCCCTAATACTTCATGTTTTGCATGCATTATTTCATTAAGGCCTCACAACAAACCTGTGAGTTATAGACTGAGGCATAGAAAATTTAAGTAACCAAGTGGCACTAATTCTTTACTTACTGCCTTTTTATAAAAAGGAGATATAAAAAGATTAATACCATAGAGAGGTGGACACACTGTTTTTGACTAAAAATGATGATGTTTCTAACATTAAAAATGATTGTTCACATTGGGGAACTTTGTATGGGTGTTAAATTTCTATGGTGTGCGTGCGTGTGTGTGTGTGTGTGTTCTTACCCAAACAGTTGCTTGCAGGAGATCAGATTTGGATGGAAGAGCCTTTCTTTATATATACTGAAGGACAGATGTAAAAAGAAAATGCACTGTGCATGCAGCATTATATGAACTGAGCTTTGCCATTGCATATGATAGCCCCTTAGATTAAAGAAAACCAACTGCGGGAAATGTACTGTCACGTGTTGAAATTGCCTTTCCATCTGTGAGTCTGGCACATGCCCTTGAAACATGATGAGGGTTTTCTGAGTAACAAGGTTTCAACTGTCAATCACTCTGTAAAGAGTTTGATTCTGAAGCAGGACATAAGGAAAGAAGGATGCTTTCTCTCTTCCTGTGACTTGTACATATACCTGTAGGGCTTAGTCTCCTTCCTGGCAACGCAGTGATGCTAGGAGCCTTCATGGATACTCTTTTTAAATTGGTCGCATCAGCTTAGGTCAAGAGACAGAGAAAGAGTAAGAAATTTTGTGATCCTGAGATCCAACTTAGGTTGCAAAAGTGGTTGTTTCTAGGGATATTTGTAAGCAATTCTTTGATTTGCTTGTCTACATCATATGTTCAGTCATAATTTTGACTACTAGAGACAGCAGTCTTCCTCTCTGAATTGGGAGTGACGAGTTGGCATCTGTAGGATGCAGAAGTATAAACACAAAGGGATACTGTGGATGGAGTAGGAGCAAAGCAAAGTACTAGAAAGTCCATTCACTTAAAAACTCTGACAAATCTAAGGGAACATTTTGAAGAAACCGATTTTACATGATGCTACTGTTAGACTCATCATAGAAGGTTTATGTTTTTAATAAAACACGTACAAATGTCTCAGTACTTAGAGTTTTTAAAAATCCAGGACATGTGTATGAAACACAAACAATAAAGCTGAGAGCCAGAAAATTTACAGACAATCCAAAGGCACACAAACAGTTTGAGTTAGTGGTAAAACTGTTGAAAAGGATGTTTACCCATGGCCATACATTATTACCAGCATTACTTAAGTTTGGATGTCTGCTGTGATATGAACTATGAATTAATAAATGTAGCGTTGGAACTTCAGTCAATAAGAACAACAAATGTCTATCAGTTCTAAGTTTGAGCTTCACTTACCGCCCAGCAGAGCAGAAGAGGAATATAACCACTGGCTGTTTACATCAATATTTCAGGATGATAAAGCACTTTATTTTTATTTTGCTTTCAAAAATCTCTAGGAGTCAATTTTATTTTCCATTTTGCACAATGTATCATTCCAGGATCAATTCTGAGTGTTCACAAAAAGCATTTTAGGTTAAATACAAATTCGAGTGGGCTTTAACTGTATTTGTTGAAATTCACTAGATTTTAGCAAGGGCACATTGGGTATGATTTCATTATAGCACTTGTATTATTGTGTATCATTAATTACCGTAGTTGTCTCTCTCAACATCATTCTTTTCATTGTTCTGTGTGCCTTCAAGTTGAATGGGGAAGCTCCAGATGTAACGACTAATGGAAGATGTCTCAAAGGCTCAATACTCTGCCACGCTTGGGACCACTTGGACTAGATTGTAGTCAGTGGTGTGTAAAGGACAAATCAAAACATATGCATTCAAACAAATATGGTTTTAAACCTCAATGTTTCCATTATCTAGGTAGGTGATGTTGAGAAAGTTACTTCAACAACATGAAATTCAGCTGTTTCATCCAATAACCTAGGTGAATTTTTAGTTTAAATACAGGACTTTATCAATTAATATTGCTGCAAATTATAGGATCATTCCTGTAAGTTAATGACTTGAAAAAATAATCATTTAATTAGCTCTTATTCTGTGGGTAAGCTGGATGGTTTCTCTGGTCTGAGTTGGCTATCCTTCGTGTGGTTGATCTAGAATGCTCTCGAATGTCTGCCCCTTGCTGGGCAGTCTGGGGAAGCAGGAGCCTCCCCTTCTCATGGCCTCTCATCTTCCAGGAGGTTAGCTCAGGGTTATACACATGATGATGGAAAAATCCCCAGAGACAACAGAGGGCCAGCTCTAATGTGCAAGCATTTTTAACAAAATGCTTTAGTCAGAGATGCTAATGTCCCGTTGGCCAAAGTAAGAGCCATGGCCAGGCGTGAAAAAGGCGGAGAAATAAACTCCCCTTCTTGACAGGGACAGCTTTGAACAATTTGTAGCCTTTTCACTTTTTAAATTTCCAACAGAGCTGTTTTGAATATTAATGAACATGAGTGCAAAGTTTTTATCATGTAATAATAACTAAATACCAAGTGAGATGTCCTTGGGTTGAATGATGTGCTCTTTCCTTGTAGAGTCATCCATTTTCACGTCTGTAAATACTAGCTGTAGACTGTGGACTTCCATATTTTCACTTCAGTGGAGGCACTTCTCTGGAGATCCAGATCTGCCTGAGAGCACTTTACTATTTTTGAGTTATGCTATAAACCAATTAGGATGGTAAAAGACCCTGAGTACACCTCACTCATCCTTCTTTCCATTGTGGAACAATACTATAAAGGATTCAGTAAGTACACCGTAGTATATAATAAAATGCTAAGCAAAGGTAGATGGAATGAAAATCGCCGGAGGAAACTTCCCTCCCAGTCCCTTCACTTCAGTGGTTTAAGTGACTTCTCTCTAAGTTTTAATACCATTCCAATACCATCTAAAGTGGCATTTCCTAAACTTGGCCTAGAATCCTGTCTGTCATATCAGATTGGCTCTTGCAACCCTCAGAACTTACTCTCTGATTTTGCAAGGACTGCTTTACACCTGGGTTCTCCTCTGCAGCCAGGAGACCAGATGCAAGGAAATATCCTGGCAGGTTTTGTGTTGGTTGGCTAGAGAATTGATAGTCTTTTCTGTGATGTTTTATTGTATACAGAAGTGTTAGTTCTTCCCTCTCTTTTGTGGGCAAATTGTTAATTTTTGTACCTTGGGTTGATGTTTAAATAATGATATTGATGCTGGATGCTTTCAGCCACTCTCTCCATTTGTATTTTAATGAATGAATATCAATTGCCTCACAAGGTAGTTCTGAGAATTATAGATGAATTAGATTCTGTATGTAGCATTCTTCCTCACCTGATAAAGTATGTATAAAGTTAGCTCGGAATTCATTCAGTAAATTCCTCTGAAATAACTTCACTGTACTAGTCAATTTCTGTGTCCTGCAGAGCCCTCAAAATAAATAAATAAACTAAAATACCATATCTCTTTCTTTGAAGGGACTTGTGGTCTAATGATTCATTAAATAACATTAAATATATCTTGCATGCATTCAACACTTAAGATTCTTTACAGTGCTTTCATATGTATTAGCTCATGAGTCCTTCGTAACAAACCAGTGAGGTAGACAGAACAGTAATTATTTCCCCCTTTAAAAAAAAAAAAAGGTAATTGCTTACCAAGGAGGTAAAATATCACACTTAAGTTTATACAATATTAGAATATTGGATTTCTGTGAAATAGACCAGTGCTTTTTCCACCAGAGAAGGCACCTTTCATTAAGAGGCAAATTGATTTTCACTTGAAAAAAAAATAGCTTAATGTATGGATAATCTAAACAAGATTGCACTGTTGAAAAAGAAATAAAAACAAGTAATAAAAATCACCTTTTTTATATCAGTTCTATCTTCCATATCTAATTTGATCATGCTTACACTTATGCCCAACCCTAAATAGTTATTTATTTCTATGTCGCCTGTCAAAGACACTAAGAAAATACCATACATAGAGAGAAGGTGGGATTTAAATTGAATAGCTATGCATAAAAATTCCATTTCATTCACTTATTAGGTATGCAATCTTGAGTGAATTACATATCTTTTCTGTGCGCTGATATGTACCTTTGGAAATGAAACCATATCTAACTTGGAGAAACTATAGTTTAGGCAAGGCACAGGCAAACAGTATTCACTCAAACAATTCAGATTTCTCCTAATCCCTTCCCCCCCTTTTTACTTCACCTTCACTTTACATATATAATGGATTTATTTTTTACATTTTGAGGTCCAAAAAGAAACTTATTATGTAAGGAAGCAGGACTTCATGATCATCAGAGGTTTATTTCTTTGTTTAAGTAATTTATGTGATGATATAGACAACTAAGTGCAAAGCAATCCAGGATAATCATTTAATAGGAAACTTCCCAGACATTTTAACCCTAGTGGCTTTTTGATGGCCACAAATAAGCATAACAATTAGAAATATTAAGTACCAACTATCCTGTGCCACAAACCTGGTATATAGACACAAAGCATCTAGATCCAAGAGTTACACTTACATTAAATAAAAGTGGCAGAAATATTTACTTGGATTTCTATCACCTTTGAACATATGCAAATTGTCTTGAGACAATTTAGTAAACTACTAGGTTCCATTTACATATTCTCTAGCTTATGGTCTGATTTTAGAGACACCCTATCCCTATAGGAGTTTCCCAGGGTTAACTTGATAAAACTGAGTAATAGCCCCACCCCCCCAAAATACCGGTCTTGACATAGAACAGAGACACCTGAAACTAATGTAACATTCTGTGTCGACTATACTTCAATACCGAAAATGATAATAAAATAAAATAAAAATTAGAAAACAGTTAAAAAAAAGATAGAATGGAGATGACTGTTTTTTAGTGAAGGAAACGTATACTAAGGTTTCCATTAACATGGAAGTTTTGGAACCAAAACAGTCAGTGACTGGAGGCAAGAGGCAATGCCTGCATTGAGGGAGTACGCAAAGGAGTGTATACGACTATTTTTATACTGCATTCTACCTAGTGGTCCCCCATTGCTCTGGGAATCTCAAATGGACTTGGAAAACTTTCAAAACATTTCATTGGAAATCATAATGCTGTCAGAAATCCTCTTAAATCATGCTTCTGAGTCTGGATAGGTGAGCATAGGAGTTTGTTAAGGTCCCTCAAAGCAATCTGCAGAGACGTGCAGAGGTGATGGAAATCCAAGTAAATATTTCTACTTTTACTTAATGTAAGTGTAACTCTTGGAACTAGATGTTTTGTGTCTATCTACCAGTGTAGTGACATGAGATAGATAGCAATTATATTTCCAATCATTATGCTTATTTTTGACCATCAGAAACTCACTAAGGTTGAAATGCCTGAAAGTTTTAATATTAAATGATTATTATTGATTACTTTGTATTTAATTAAATATCCTGCATTATCATATGTTGTTTAAAAAGTGCTCCCCTGATAATCACAAAGTCTCATTCTATTATTATAACATCAAAAAAAATTAGTGAGTCTTATGTTTAAAGTACAAGTATCAAATAAAATTATACAAAAGAATCCCTAAACATTTCAATTAACAAAATAAACACAGGGATGCCTGGCTGGCTGGGTTGATGGAGCATGCAACTCTTGATTTCTGAGTCATGAGTCTGAGCCCTATGCTGGGTGCAGAGATTACTTAAAAAATGATAAAGCATTAAAAAAATAGAAAAATTTAAAAAACATAACATAAAAAGAAGAAAGTCTATAAAATCTTTTTACTAATGGACTGCTCATATGAGTGATGGTTTTACCAATAAATTTTATTTTTGGAAGGCACAACCAAAGAACAGAAATAGAATAAAACAAATGTTATAGTTATTACATCCCATTCATTAAGCATGGCTTTAATGTATTTCCTCTTATTAAGAAATTCATACATAAATTCATTAACAAATGAAACAGCCTCAGGCTTTAATGTGAGCTAAGTAAATTAATTTCAAACCACAAAAATTCCAATAAATTCAATGTTTATTGAATTCTTCTTATGAACCAAGCGCTGGGATAATGCCAAAAATAAATGACATTCTCCTTGCCACAGCCAGTTGCAAATAAGTCATGCATAAACAGCCATCACCCAATCCTGTGGTTAGAGTATTGATTTTCCAGAAGCCATGGCACAGTAGACTCAAGATTTAAGCCTGCTTGAGGCATACCTCTGTGTAGCCAAAGGGAATTGGGAGGAGAGTAGGATGGGAAGGGATGACTCTTTTCTCAATAAGCCTTATGGAAAATTTTTTATTATGTAATTTGCATACAGCTGTTTAAGATCTATAACCTGCTAAAAAGAGAATCTATTTTACAATCAATAACAATTGAAACAAATTTATCCTTTTTTCTAACATCCATAATGGTTTCATGCTTACCTGGCAACCTTCTGATCCAAATTTAGTTTGGCTAATTGCTAGGGCTCACTGATAGAAAGTATGTTTCTTCCTCACTAAAATGGTTTATTAAAATAGATGAACAATGCATTCATTTGTATTATGATGCATCATCACAAGTGACTTGAGATGGAAAGAAATGAACTGATTGCAGATAAGTTCTGGATACAGATGAGTGTTCAATTCTTTCTCTGCCAATTATGAGTTGTGTTATACTAGGAAAATTACCTAAACTCTGAACCTCAGTTTGATTGTCTATAAAACTATATTATAATAATTGCTTCAAATGGTTTTGTGAGAACTGAATTAAAATGTGTATAAGCCTTCAGCATAACCCTGATAGAAAATAAATCTTCACTAAATACCTGTTACTATTGTTATTTCTACTGCCTCTGAATATCCTTAAAGTAAATTTTTAAAGTAGCATTAAGATGTTTACTCAGACTTATATAAATTTTAGTTAGATTGAATTTATTTCTTGAATAGCCCTTAGGCATTAGCAAGCAATTGTTCTAGGCCAAATTCAACAAAACTTCCTCAGACATGACTATACATTTTGACAACTTGTATCCTTTGTCCTTCTACTGAAATCTATTAAATAATTTTGTACTTAGCAGTGTTCTCTTTTTTTCCTGTGAACACAAATAATATGTAAAATTTTATATTAAAAGTATTATTTGTTTTTAATTTGTATCATCTTCAGGAGAAGAAGAAAAAGATGCTTCACAGAACAAAATGTATCATTTTTAAAGGTTCATTAGAAGCTACTGGAAGATGATGCCCCTCTAGATAAAAAAATATGTCAGATATTTCAGTAGAACTTCTGTCCACTTTAGTGTCTCATCCTTGACTTCACATTGGACTCACTTTGAGAGCTTTAAAGATATGGCTGTCTTGTTCCTTCCTCCAGAATTTGTGGTTCATCAGCCTAAGGTGTGGCCTGGGCTTTGGGATTTTTAATAGTTTCCCAGCTGATTTTCATCTGTACCCATGTTTGAGATTGTTGGCCTCTCTTTTTTAAGTTTTGTGTCATTTCAATAAATGTATTGAATCAAAATATTAGAGACTATGAAAGACTTTCTCCTTTAAAAGATCACCCTGTTATTTATTAAAATATTTCATAAAACCTATATAACTATCTCAGAAAGAAAGAATACGAAAGTTTCTACATATAAATATGTAGGAAGATGTTCAATCTCATTAGCCAACAAAGGAAATACAAATTAAGATACCACTAGTTACCCACCAAATTTTCTAAAATTAAGTAGCCTCACAGTATCATGTGTTTGTGAGGATGCAAGTGAAACACTATTTTTGGTAATGTAAATCATTACACTTTGAAATCTATTTGGCATGATGTATCATATTGAATATCCACGTATGACTCATCCATCAATTCCACTCATGGGCATATGCCCCTCCCCAAATGCATATATATGTGGTCCATATGCATATTACAGAATGTTCACAGCAGTACTAGTGATAATATCCCCAATACTAACGTCCATCAATAGTGAATGGAATGAATAAATAAACTGTCGAATAGCGTCGTGGTGGAAGCTGGGGCACAGCAATGGAAATGAGGAAACTACTGATACACAGAAAAATAGGGAAAGAATGAAAGAAATCGGCCAGAAAGAAATTAAGTGCTGTGCAAGCCAACATATAAAATTTAGAAAGTCAAAACTAAGGTATTTTGCTTGAAGTCAGGATAGTGGCTACGTTTTGAGAGAAAGGAGAGTGGTTTAGAAGAGGACTGAAGACAGCTCCTGGGGTGCTGGTAATTTTCTACTTTATTTCTGATTGTTTTAGGAGTTCGCGGACTTTGTGTGTAGTTATGATTTATGTGTATATTACATACTTCAGTAAAAATGTTTAATAAAAATATCATGTGCAAGGCTTTAATAGTACTAGAATCACAATATTTGGACTTAAATATTATTATCTATGGCTTTACTATCTTGGGCGTTTTTACTTAACTCTCAGACTCATTTTTATTTTAAATAAAATAATATGATGATACTATATAAATCTCAGTTTTGTTAGAAGAATTACATAGTATAATGACATATATAGAGTGGGTAGAGTCCTATCTGTCATCTAAAAAGCACTTAATAAATGATATTTGTTGCTGAGGTTCTGTGTTATTTCTGTTGTTATTTTCATTATTTACTTCTTTCTTAAAGCAATGTTTGAACCTTACTGATTTCATTACAGCTTTCTTTTTTTTTTTTTTTCACTTTTCATGAGCATATGGCTTTTAAATTTGTGGCAGTACTGGTAATATAGTTTTAGCCTCAATTTTATTACTCCTCATTATGTAGTCTTGGCCCTTCCTCACTTCTTCACTAAGTTTTACACATTTAAGAAATATTGGGTTTAGGTAACATGAGACAAGAGTTTCTAAATTTCTGGTAAACTATGTTAAAATAATACTATAGTCACAAATACATATATTAAACATACCTAGATCCAATATTAATCATATCTTTGTTGAAGAGTCATATATTTTATACCTTTGTATGGTAATTCTTACTTTATTCCACATTGAAAAAACTATAAGGCTCTAAAGATAAGAAAATAGATAAAATGCCACACTCTATTTCCAATATCGTTATTTACATTGTAGAGTAGATAGATACAGAGATATATATATTGATATAAAATATACATGAATATTTCTTTGTAAATGTACACATACACATCCAACATACATACATGCATATTTCACTTTCTCATCACATTTTATAAAGATTTCCCTTTATTTCTTGAAAGCAACATATGTGTGGGTAGAACTTTGTGTTCCAGTACAAGGAAGTCTGCTGATAAATTATGCTTTTAGAAAATCATTTGGATTTTTTTTTTTCAGGAAGATACAGGAAAGAATGTTTTTAAAATTTGAGGGTAAAGAAAATGTCTCTTTTAGAGAAAATGTTTATCAGGAGGTATGTTGTAGAGTAAGGACCAAAAAGTCATGTTAAAAACAAACTGAGGGTTCTAGAGGGGAGGGGGGTGGGGGGATGGGTTAGCCTGGTGATGGGTATTAAAGAGGGCACGTTCTGTATGGAGCACTGGGTGTAATACACAAACAATGAATCATGGAACACTACATTAAAAACTAATGATGTAATGTATGGTGATTAACATAACAATAAAAATTTTTTAAAAAGTCATGTTAAGAGAGTAAGTATAGATATCACTAATTAAATGACAGTTCAAATTACTTAAATTGAGAGTAATATTAGGCAGCATAGAAAATATTACAAAGAAGCCTTTTTACTTGCAAAAATAAAAAAAATAGGAGTATTGAATAAATATTTCAAGTAATTACATTCATTTAAAAAGAGAGAGCATCTAGGGAAGATGTAGTAATTATAATTAATCAGTTAACCAATTTACAACATCTAATATAGGATAGATCCTTTTAATGGGCCACAAATATAGAGATTAAAAAATGCAGAACTTCCTTCCTATGGTACAATACCATGAGAAATAATATGCCTTTACTCAAGAGACATTTATGGAGTACCCCCCCACTCACATAACACACTTTAAAAGGAGCTGGGAATACCTTTGTAAATGAGGCAAACAAGTTTTTGTCCTCATATGAACTGTAGCCTAACCCAAGAGATAGATGTAAACAACTAAACAAATGAGCAACATAATTACAAATTCTGATAGATTCTATGAAGGCAAGAGCAGGATGATAAAATGTATAGTAATTCTGGGGGTCCACATTAGATACACTCCAAGTATAGTCTTTCTGCAGAAGTAATATTTGAGCTGAGAATTGCAGGTGAGAATGAAACAGCTAATGGAGGAGAATTTCAGTCAGAGCTAATAAACACAGAAGCTCATCAGCAGAAACAGGATGGAAAGGTGGAGGGAATGAATGGAAGACAGAAAGGTTATATCTGATGGAATGCTCTTTTCCAAGATAGCCACACGTCACTCAAATATCACTTCCTAACAAAAGAATTTCCTGATCCTCTATCAAACTAGCACCTCATTTTTCATTCCCTGCTATGGACTGAACTGTGTCTATAAAATCCATAGGTGGAAGTCCTGTTCCACAGTGTGATGGAATTTAGTGGTGGGGCCTTTGGGAGATAATTAGGTTTGGATGAGGTCATAAGGGCAAGGTACTCATGATAGGATTAATGTCTTTATAAGAGGATGAAGAGAGCAGAGACAAAGTTCCAGTACACTTCGTATCTATTTTTCTCTATTATCAGTACCTTACATTTGTGTGGTATATTTGTCTTTGGATTAAGGAACAAATGTTGATAAATTATTAATAACTGAATAACTAAAATCCATTTTTCATCCTGATGTCTTTAGTTTTTCCCTAAAGATCTTTCATTCTCTTACAGGATCCCATTCAGAATACCACATTATATTTAGTCATTACCTTTGGGGCTCTTCTTGACTGTAACAGTTTCCCAGATTTTCTCATTTTTGCTAACCTTTACAGTTTAGAGGCACACTGCAAGATACTTCAGAACCATCTTTTGTATTTCCTATCCTAGTCATGGATCAGCCATTTCTCCAAGGAACCCTGGTTCCTTTTGTCGGAGAATGGCTTGAGAAAACAAGATTACCATAACTTTACAGCAAGTCTTGAAATAGGGTAGTGTGAATCCTCCAAATTTGTTTTCCTTCTTCAATATTGTTTTGGATATTCTAGGCCTTTTGCCGCTAGAAATAAACTTTATATTCGTTTTATTGCTAACTACAAAATAAGTTGGATTTTAATTGGGTTCCATTCAATAAGTAGATCAAGTTGGAAAAACCTGAAGTCTAAATAATACTGAGCCTTCTAATCTATGAGCATCGATACTTCTTCATTTATTTAGATTTTCTTTGATTTCTTCCATCAGAGTTACTTTATTCTTCCACAAATAGATCCTGTACATAGTGGTTTGTAATTTTGGGTTCTTACTATAAATTATATATTTTTATTATCTTAAATGCCAATTATTCATTACCTTGTTCATTATCTTAGAGGAAAAGCCATCTGCCCTCTGAAAATGTTTATTGAATTATACATTTTGTTATACACATTTATATAATAAAATACCATCACTACATTTGACTATTATCCACTGTCAAAGATCTATATTTATTGATGTGGTAAGTAGGTCATTAAAATTGTTCAATAAACATAGTAACGAATAATTTTAATAACCTTTCATTTTTTATGAATTATACACATACACATTAGAAAAGCATGAAATAATAAATTCAAACATATTAATAGATAATACTTTGGAAAATGAGATATGGGTAGTATCTTCCTTTGAACTTTATTATAATTTCCAACTATTCTTCATTGAACAAGCATTATTATATAATAAAGAAAGCAATAAGAAAATGCTCATAAATAGGATGTTCTAGACTGAAAACATTTTTTTTTCAGTGTGCTCACTTCAGCCTCCTGCCCTGGTTTCCTGAACTACGTATTTTCCACAGAATGTAAGTGTAAGAAGACTCTGACCATCTCCACTCTCCCTCTGAAGAAAAGAAAAAGAAAGAATTGTGAGAGTTGAACACTAATGAACACTGAGAGGCTCAGAAAGTAGAAGAATAAACAGAAATTCATCCCAAGTCAGAGAAGATGTTAGACACTGCTTCCAAATCCAAAAAGGACATTGGCATTTGCTCTAAGAATCCCAGAACATGAGTCCCCAGTTGGAGTTCACCAAGTTGTTAGATAAGAGCAATAGAAGGACCATGCATCTCCTGCCCAGCCCTGTGAGTGAACATTATATAGTGATAGGAGTTCGTACACTACTACAAACACTTTTATTAAAAAATTGATTTGGAATACTTATAACAATATTTTATAAATAACTGGAATAGGAAACATTTTACAGTAAGTTCACCAGAGATAAAAAAGAGGTGCAATCTCTCTGCTATTTCTGGAATGGAAAAAAAATCATTAACACTAGAAATACAGTTATTGGAATTTAGTTTTGCAGAAAGGTGTGAATTTAAAAGAGGTAAAACAAATAAGAAAAGTTTGCAGCTAACGATAAGAGCCATCTTGTATCTATTTCTGAGACCACCATATTCTATACTGTAGAGGTGAACAATAGCAATAGATGGAGCTGAAAATCCAGTAGGTTAATTAACTTTCTAAAATTTACTAAGGCCTCAAAGGGCCAAGTTAGAAATCAAGTTCAATTCTAACACACTCCAAAGTCAGACTCAATCCATAATAGCACATTATTATTTCTTTTTTTTTAAATTTTTTAAAGATTTTATTTATTTATTTGAGAGAGAGAGAGAGAGAGGGAACACAAGCAGGGGGAGTAGGAGAGGTAGAAGCAGGCTTCCTGCTGAGCAGGAAGCCCGATGCGGGGCTTGATCCCAGGACCCTGGGATCATGACCTGAGCCGAAGGCAGACGTTTAATGACTGAGCCACCCAGGCGCCCCCACATTATTATTTCTTATAGATGTTGCTAGGCAAGGAACCTTACCAAACATTTTATAATATATATATTATTATATATTATATATATATAGTGAGATGAAATAATAATAGGGGATTTGTTGATAATAAAAAAGTTGGAAATCCACCCCATTTATTAACTTTGCTTTCCTGAAAATCTGCCAACTAAAATGGAGGAATGAGAGAAAAATGCCTACAATGACCCAGACATAGAACTGCTTTTTCACAGGCAAGGGAGTAATGTAGGTATTGTTTGCCCAGCCTAAGAAGGAGAGTCATATTTGACCTTTGTTTAGGAAACAATTTATGTTCCTTTCCAGAAAGTAATTTCTTCTTCCTCCTCTTTGGATTACCATATATAAATACTGCCTTTCAATTATGTTCCATATTAAAGGTGAAAACATTTTCTGCCTATACAATACATCTATAATTTACAGGGCATTGGTATGCTTTTATATTTATATATGGCTCTAAATAGCATATTCCCAGCTTAGGGTCTATTATTATGTCTGACAAAATTGAAATGAGAACATTAGGAATCTGAATTTAGTGAGGTATGGGACCCTTAGGGACTATACAACGCATTCTTAGAAAGCTAATCCCATACAGCATTGAATTACTCCAGTGCCCTTGAGAACTTATGTGTTCTGTACTTTAAGTAATCTGATTCATGGCTCTTGTTTATATATAAAAGTAGAGGACATTATATGGTTACTATATCTGCCTTATTTAAAATAAAGGACAATTTTCTTTATTTTCTGTTAAAATAGTATGTGTATGCTTTTTTATATTGAATACATTGAAATATAAAACTTTTTATTGCAAATTCCAATTCTTTTCTAAGTATTCTGGATAAAGTAATGTACATTTACCTCCTAGACTTAGTTCTTCAGTTTAAAAATATTTCCTGATTTATAGTATTTAAATGTGTGCTTAGGTAAAAATCGATGGGATGCTTACTAACCGAAATACTTTACTCAAATGTAGAATCATAATATAGAAGTTGTTTTTGGTAACCTCTTGTGAATTTCATATTTCAGAATTTATTGTCTACAATACTATGTGATGAGATTACTAAAAATATAAATTCAAATAAGATCTAGGCCAGCAGAATGCCACCTAAACCTATATAACAACCTTCTTAGGATTATCATATATAATATGGCTGAAGTTCTCATACACTTCTTATTTCATGAAAATAAATAACAGTGTCCTTTGAAGTAACATGTTATTTTTCCTACAACTATATGTGTGGAACACATAAGATTCTCTCGTCTTTCATGCGGCGTTCTGTATTTGTGTTTCCTACGTTCTTTTACTTTCAGTTCTGGGGAAACCCCCATAAACCACACCCTTGTCAGCTAAATTGACACTATTAATAAAACTAAGAATTATCATCAACTTCATCTTCTGGTTTTTCTCATGAAATCTGGAGAATTTTTCTAACATGTTCATGGACAAAACCACCAACCTGAGAGCCATACTGAAATGAGAGATTGATCGTCCTACAATGACATTAAAACTCCTACTTGAATTCATCCAGACCAAAGGTTTTTGTAACTGAAGACATCCTAAAGTTGTCTGGAATGGTGGGCTGCCATCTTACGGGCACCCTTTCTAGTACAGGACTAGCAGGGAAAGAAATTCAACATTTCATTTCTCTGACAGACTGAGACAATTTAAATATATATATTTTTGAATGTGCAATATGGAAATGTGTTATAGAAGCATAGTTTGAAGATTGGGAAGTTGGCATGCATTACTGATGGATGGGTACTCTGAGAGGCCACATAGTGGGCAAAGCACGGGACATTAAAAGATAATGAGATTGCACAAATGGAAGTTATAGCAGTGCCATGGGAATGCTTTAATGTATATTTTCACCCCAAGAGTTGAGGACCATCTGGCAGGCCATCAGATCTCTTCTTGACCTATCACTCTATTGGGAGAAAAGGTGAAAAGAGTTTGGGGATTTACATGTCAGTTCCTAGGTCAAAAAATTAAGACCCAAACAAAGCTCTACCTCAGGAGAAGGACAGGTGCCATGCTGAGGCACTTGGGAAGTCAGAGTAATCGTCATGAAGGCATAGACACATGGCACTAGGTAATTTCTTCTTTGAAATAAATCTTGCTGGGGATTCTAACTGACAACCCAGTTTAAGGTTTTCTGTTTGGCATATTTAAGTTGTACTCAGTTTCCTGCATTTAAGAGCAGAGAAGATATCTTCATCTAGGGAAGAGGGCATGCTGTAATTGAGGTGGTGATGGAAGGTGACATGGACAAAGGAGTTGGGAGCGGGGGTGGCATAAATCAAGTAGGAGAAGGAATTAGCTATGGAGTCCAGCATAGAGATGGAGAGACGTGTGCAAGTACAAGAGCATGGTTAGGCTCCTGTAGTCAAGGAAATATGGGATGTCATCTAAATTCCTTAGTTCAGATCTTCAGAAGATGACAAGTCCAACTCTTCACCTAATTATGTTCAAGTGCAAGCTTATAGGTGGGCGGACTCCCTGAGAACACATGAGTGGAATGAAAAAGGTCTTGCAGGTCATTAGAGCTCAGGAGATCAGTTAAGGAAAGTTTCTTCAAAGAATTTCACTGACTATGTAGTTAGAATAACTCAGACCCGTAGTGTGACTTAATAAGAAATGAAGAAGATGATATTTGTCAAATTAATTAATTAATTATCAATCTCTACCAATCACTCATTTTGGCTTTTAAATAAATACCTTTAATTATGTAGTGATTATGACTGTCCGAGCAAATCATTTTAGATTTTAATTGCTCTGAATGTTGGAGGGCTATTGAACATATTGAAATGAAAGTTTAATGCTGGAAATTGTTTTTCCCTTGTCTATAATTATTACCATAATGATTTACAGGGAAAAAAATTTTAACTGTTAAATTATTGCACATATCTGAGGGGATGGACGAGTTGCAGGAGGGGGGAAGTCCTGGAATCAGTAAGTAAAGATCTCTTTCTTGGGAGAGGCAGGAGAAGGAAATGAACCCCTTCCCAGCCCCTGACTCCTGAGTAAGTAGTTTAATGGAATATGGAATCAAGAGCCGATAGCCCACACAGCAGTCTGAGATTAACCAGACCTTTACCTGCCTGGATTTCCAAGCATACAATGTGCAGGTGCAAATGTGAGTTTGAGTTGAAATGGAAGGTAGCCAGGCACAGCCTGAAAGGGCACAACTGTGCGGGGAATGTGCACTTGTTTACTGCATCTGCACATAGTGATAGCTGTGTCACTACAGATGGGATTACTGAGCCTCAGCGTGGTGAAGTGGTCTATTCCTTTCTCCCAGAGGGAGCCAGGATGGAGGATCTGCTGACCTCCCACACTCTGGTGTTACCTCGCCACCTGCTTTTGGAAAACACTTTCTTCTTCCCTTTTCCATCCTTGTATTTTTCTCCTCTGCCTTCTGCACCACACCCTCCTGTCCTGTCTCCTCCATCCTGTGCTCTCCTTCCCTAGGGTCTGCATCTCTTGCTCCCTGTCACAAAGCGTGTAGTGCTGGTGACTCCAAGGAGGTTCCGATCTCTCAGGAGCTCATGGCTCTACTCACTGTCCCTTTGTTTCTGGCCATGGAATTTTAGGTCATGCACAGATATAGACTTGCAAATGAATATAATTAAGCTAAGATACTTGACTACTTACACCTCTTTCCCTATCATCATGTATTTAATGTGCTTATAGATGGAGCTTTTATCCTTGTTCTGCTGTAAGTTTTTTCTTGTCTGCCTCCAACATAACTGCACTCTGCTAAGGAAGGATCCAAAGACACAATGCACATCTGTATTGGTTTTATGTTTTAAGAGATCTACTTTTTTTCTTTCTTTTATTTACTTTTTTAAAGATGTAAAGATTTATGAGGGAGAAAAATTCACCTAAGAAAAGGAAATTAGAAAGCAAGTAAGCAGAATATTCAAAAGACAGCCACGTGCCGCACACAATAATGAAATTTCTGGAGTGCCTTTGACTCAGGTGGGTCTTCTTAATAATATATGTATAGCAACTCTCCTTCCCTCTGCAAACAGGTGCATGTGGGGGGGGGGGGGCTTTGCAATTGTCTCCTCACTGCTCCTTTCACTGTCTCTAAGAGGAAGGTGAAATAGTGGGAAGGCTTTCCTTTGGGTATCCTGATGGAGAACCGGGCTCCGCGTGCCTGCCATTTGCAGAAGGTAAGGGAGTAGGACAATGAAAATCATGGGACAGGTGTGGGACTTACTCAACAGTGCATTGTGGACAGTACTAAGGTCCCCCAGGCACCTGCAGAAGATGGGATGGGTTAAGGGCTGTAGGCAAATGTTAGTAGATGAGTGGACTTGGAAATGGAAGCAGGCACTCAGACTGAGCTGGGTTCCTTTGGAAAATGATGCCAGAGACCTCATCTTCGGGGTGGGGTCGGCTTCATTGATTTGTGGCCAGGGGATGCCTGCCCAGGGCACCATCTCCCCTGCCAGCCCCAAACCCCATCCACTTCTCTCCATACCCAGGCTTGCGGCTTTGTTTTTAATTTTTTCCCCTCTAATTGACATGTAATTGTCATACATTGTATTAGTTTCGGGTGTACAACGAAATGATTCCACACGTGTGCGCATTGTGAAACAATCACCACAGTAAGTGCAGTCACCATCTGTCACCAATGAAAACTACCAAAAAAATTAGTCTTGTAATGAGAACTTCAAGATCTATTCTCCCAGCAACTTCAAATATGCACTAACAATACTACTACCTATTGTCACACGCTGCAAACCATACCCCCGTGACCGATTCATGCCACAAGTGGAAGTCTGTACTTCCCCACCCACGTCACCCATTTCGCCCACCCAGCCAAGCAGGCACCTACCATGGCACCTACCATGGCAACCACCACTCTTTCTATGTATCCATGGAGTGTTACTCTGTTTTGCTTTATTAGTTTAGTTTAGTTTTGTTTTGTTGGATTCCACATATTAGTGAGATCATTTGTCTTACTCTGTCTGACTTCCTTCACTTAGCTTAATGCCCTCAAGGTCTAGCCACGTTGTCACAGATGCAAGAATTTTCTTCTTTCTTCTGGCTGAGTATTACACCATTGTATATACATTTCCTTTATCCACTCATCCCTTGATGAACACTTTGGTTGTTTCCATATCTTGACTATTATAAATAATGCTGCAGTGAATGTGGGGATGCAGATATCTCTTTGAGATAAAGATTTCCTTACCTTTGGATAAATATGCAGAAGTGGAATTGCTGTACCATATGGTGGTTCTATATTTAATTTTTTATCTGGTTTCCATAGTGGCTGCAGCAATTTACATTCCCATCAACAAAGGCTATAATGTAAATTATATTATTCTTATATAGAAAGGAAAACTAGAAATTAATAAAGACCTTGGAGGTTAGAAACTGAGACAGCAAAATGTTCACTGGGCTGTTTAAAGCGTGCATGCATTCTTTCTGTTATCCTTAGAAATGAATCCTTAGACTCCTCCCCTCCTACACGCAAAATAGGATAATGTGAATAAGTGCCCTCCTCCCAAAGCATATGAACATTTCTGTATCTTTTAAGAACAGCTTAATCATTCATAATGTGGTATGAATTCTAAAGAAACACAATCTCTGATTTCTGTTAAAGAGGAAACGTGTAACTCTAAAAATGTAAAGTGTCATGTGAAGAGAAAATTCCTCCTGAATATTGCTAGTTTTCTCTCCCTGCTAATTTTAGAGGTGTTACCGCACAAAACCTGCCTTCATTCAAGATGCAGTGATTGCCAGTGATTGAATCAGATGGCATGGGTAGAACTGTGATGAGTTCGTACCAATAACACATTTAAAAATAATTTCTACTAAAAATATGCCCTATAAGATTTAATTAACAACCAGAGTTCCCAGTTTATACATGAGATATAAACAGAAAATATATTTTGAAATCTTTACCGCAAGCTTGCATGAAAATCGGATGTTCAAATGAGGAGGAGGGTTGTGGATGGCAGTTTTCTAACTAAATAGCTTGGCTAAAGGGGACTTAGACCAGGACAAAAGTGGGTGGCAGATGTGATCCTTTATCACCCGTGACCTCTTGTAAAACACATAATGACTCTATCAATGAGTGAGCCAGATCACACTCAGCTTACCATTCTTTCTCTGTCTTATATGGCGGGATTAGAGGATGAAGTCCCTGCCTTGTGGCTGAATTGTTATACCTGGGAAATTTGGACCACAGGGACAATAGTAGTAAAAGAGGGGATTAAGCTAATTCAAAAGTCTTCACAGCAAGTATCGCTTTATAACTCTGTGGTAAACGCACATGAGTTTCGTGGTTTCCTCCAGTAGAAGGCTCTCTCTCCCTCCTAGTTGGTCTCCCTTTCTCAAGATGCCAAGCCAACTCAGAGAGCCACAGAATCACAGACACCTGGTTGGGGAGTGCTGCTGCGGATGGAGAAAACATAGATGTCCCTGTAGGAAAATATGTTTGATATTTTACCTTCTCCCTTAGGAAAAACAAAGCCCCACCCCTCCACCCTCACCACCCCGCCCCCAGCACCAAGACACACACTTAATTCTACTCTAGTGCTTGCAGGCACTCACCTGGTTTTCTTCCCTAGCGTGTATTCTGTGGTCTTCTGGAAGATGAGAACCAAGGCAGTTTTGGTCCTGGCATAGAATAGTATACAATGAAGAGGGATAGCAGAAAGAAAGGTGAGACAGTAAGGAGACAGCAGATGAGGGAGAAGGAGAAAAGGACAAGAATAAGGAAGAGATTTAGGAAGAAAATACCTTTGCTTAACTCTACTGTCACCATTTATTTCCCCAAACTTCTGCCTTTCCACTCTGCTTGTCATATTAGAGATGTCCAAAAATAGCATCTGCGTAGGCAGATGTTTTAGAAACACTTTGTATATAAATCACCAAATTTAATTTTAAACTGTGGAGCAATGCTATGAGGTAGGTATGATAAGAAAAGTAAATATTATTTTCTTTATAAACAGAAACAGAAATCTCAGAGTTGAACACCAGATTGCAAATTCTGTCCTGATAGATTCTACGTAGTTCTCCAGCTTCTGTTCCGTCTCACCTCCTTCATGATGCCTACTCTTGACAGTGCTCACTCACACTATTTTCCTGGGTTTCTGGACAAACTATAGAATATGAGGACTTAGTCCTTACCCAAATACTGCTTCTTGGCTTTGACGATGTTTTAGGTAGGCACCCTCTCTGCATCTAGCTCACAAACTCTTCAGTTATGCCATATTTCCAAACACATAACCAAAAACTGAAAAAGGATCTTAACAGTTCTTTGACTGTTGGACCAGAAAGGAGCACATGATACAGAATTGTGGGAAACATATGTTATTTAAGTAGAGTCTGTTTCCAAATGTTTAACAGTGACTTAGAGTTCCAGAGGATTTTAAAGTTCCGTGCGTGTGCTCCTGCCATGCTGATCTCTGCCTTGGGTACCTATCAACATCTGTATCTATTTGTCAAAAGTGAAAATGTATTTAATCCCTATGCAATCACAGTCTTTTACAGCAGTTCTCCTTTTTAAATGTAACGTCCAGTGGGCTATCAGCACATTCTTCCCATAATTATTTCCCCAACATCCCCTTCCTTAAATCATCTCAATGGTACTCTGATACTCAAGGGGTAGTTCAAATTCCTTGGCTTGCCATCCATGGAATTTGCCATTCTCAAGATATTCAATCTACTTTGTCGTTTCTCTGCCTTCTTCCTGTGCCCAAGATATTTTTTCTTTACTTGGCAAACTTTTCCTAGCCTTTCAGATCAAACCCAAGTGCCCCATCCATTCCGAAGGCTTCTCTGGACAAATTGTCTCCTGAGCTGGAGCTTTGGAGCCTTTATCATTATCATTTTTTCTTAGTTTTTTTCCATGTGGATTAACACTGTGCTTGGCACATCACAACACAGTGCTTGGCACTGTGCTCAATAGCTATATAGAGAATAAGTGAATAAATTAACTAATGGATTAATCCATGAGTTAACCAACTAACTACTTAAAGAATTTCTTTCCTCCTCTATGTCTCATTTACATTTCCTGAGGAATAACATCATTGTTCAAAATATACTCTGAGGCCCTTGTCTGTGCTGACACTGTAAGTGTCTACATGATTAATGACACAATGTGGCTAGTGTAGGCATTGTTCCCAGCCCAGGTTACAAAATACAGGTTTGGTCAACGTCAAGTAATTTTGGGAAAAGTGGCACCCCTTCCCCCCAGTGTCTCCTTGGACATGCACAGGAAAGGCTAAATAAGGCTCATGATAATAATATATGTTTAACTTCCTTGAGCTCGTCAGTTTCAAAATCTGTTGAAGTGTGTAATAAATTGTGTGGGCTGTTTCACATTACCTGCATTAATGTCTCAAAGTCAAGCCAAAGATTCCCTATGTTAAGATAAAGCAAACCCAGTTAAGTTGCATTTAAGGTTTCAGATAGGGAAGAAAATGAGTGGGATAGATAAGGGGCCTTTATAGAAGCCTAGCAGTGGCTTAGGGACCATTTTTTGCACTAAGTAATTATCCAACGCAATGAGGGGAACAGGACTGACCATCATGAAGAACAGAGGAAGGCATGGGGGAAGAGAGAAGTTGAGGACTTACTTGAACTCGAACTGATACAGAGGTTATTTTAAATTTCATATTGCATCTCATATTTTAGCAAAGTTCCAATGTGTTCTTGGATTTTAAAGTAACTTAACTGCAAGTGGCATAACTTTTTAAATTTAAATAACTGTACTAAGGAGAGCCATGCTGGTATCTTTTTCCTCAGAAAGCTCCTTTAGGTATAAGGACATTTTTTAAAACCATGGAATTATTACTTACAGAAGAAAATGTGACAACCAAGCATTTTAACTATATGGAACTTCATCACAATGTGCTTCAGATATTAAAACTGATGGTAATAATATTAAAGATTTTAATGAGATTAAGACAAGTCATAAACCCAGCATTTAAAACAACATGCCTGTTGGGGATTACTTAGAGTAGCAGTATTTTTTTTTTTTTCTGTGTAACATTTTTTAAAAAGTCAGTTTTCAAGCTTAGATGTTAATGGTGGGATAATATTAAAGCTGTGATTATATTTTTATTTTTTGTTGAAGACCTCTGGCACTAAAATCTCATTTAAAAAATTTATTATTGAAGTATAGTTGATATACAATGTTAAATTAGTTTCAATAGGACATAGTGATTCGACAATTCTCAGCCCCTCCCTCTGCTCCTGCTTTTTCTCTCTCTTAAAAAAAGTTTGTTCATTTGTTTTGTTAAAATAGAGATACCATATTATACCAGTAATTTCATCTCTGAGGATTTATCCAAAGAAAACAGAAACACTAATTTGAAAAGATATATGCACCCCTATGTTCATTGCAGCATTATTGACAATAGCCAAATTATGGAAGCAGCCCCAGTGTCCACCCCACAGATGAATGGATAAAGAAGATGTGGTACATATACACAACGGAATATTACTCACCCATTAAAAAAGAATGGAATCTTGCTGTTTGTGACAACATGGATGGACCTAGAGGATATTCTGCTAAGTGGAATAAGACTGAGAAAGACGAATACAGTATGATGTCACTTATATACAGAATCTAACATCTCATGGAAAAGTAATATGTAAAAAGAAATAACAGTGTACTAGTAATTAAAAGTGTGATTCAGTTTACCTCATTTTTGGACAAGTAAATTATCTCTTCTGGTTTTTAGATTCCTTCATGGCAAAACCTTTTTCCTGCTGTGTCAGTCAGGGCCCAGGCTCCACCCATGATCCTGCTGGACCTTGAGATGCAACAACTCCGGACAAGCCACGAGGGCAAAAGAAAGCTGGACAGGGGAAGGGAAGAACTGGGGACAGTCCTGGCCTCTTCTCTGTTGTTTTTGAATCCTGAGAATGCAGTTGGCAAAGAAATCCATAGAAGTTTTAGGGGCCAGCAGGCCCCTCCAGAGCAGAGTGGAGGAAGGAAAAGCAGAAGTCAGATCTGAGAATGAATTAATAAAGGGACTGCACAGACATCAATCATTATAAAACTATTGTTTGGATCAAAATGTATTCATACTAGTAATAAGCATCACTTCTCTAGAACTTTATAGTTTACAAAGAACAATCATCTTGATCACTTAATTGTCTTGATAAATCTATGAAGTCATTGTCATTAACAAGGAAACAAGTGTTCAGAGAGGAGAATCCATTTACACAAGATTACACAAAAGAAGAAAGTATAGGATTTGAATATATATATAGAAAATATATAGGGGCGCCTGGGTGACTCAGTCAGTTAAGCATCTGACTCTTGATTTCAGCTCAGGTCTTGATCTCAGAGTTGTGAGATCCAGCCCCGCATAGGGCTCTGCGCTCAGTGGGGAGTCTACTTGAAGTTTCTCTCACACTGCCCCTCACTCTGCTCACATGTGCACACCTGTGCTCGCTCTCTCTCCAATAAACCAATAAAAATCTTAAAATAAAAATAATATATATATAAAATCATGTTACTTATGTATATATAAATTTGTTTAGCATTTTATACCCTTCTACATCATTTATTAATTTCAACCATTTATGCATTTACTTTTAAAAATGCTTGTCTAAATGTATGAAAATACAATATATGCCCCTCCATGAAAGGGCTTGGCAACCAATAAACAATTCCAATAACTTCAAGTTATCATATTAATGTTTTAAAATAATTAAATCACTTGACCTTTAGACCCAGAGGGACCTTTGCTGAGAAATTTTACTCACTGTGAACCTCATTGGTAAAATTACTTCCTGGCATTATACCATTAATTTTTAGCAAAATCTTACCATCCCTCTGTTTGCCTGAATCCCAATTCAGTATTATGTCCACTGCCTAATAAGCTCCCAGGTGTGCTTATCTGCCACCCTACTGTGACATTTATTAGTGAAGTTTCTGCTTAATCCCTATATGTCCTGCCAGACTATGCACCCCATGAGAGCACGCATGGTATCTATTGTTTACATATTTGAAATCTCAGTACATAAAAATATCTCCTAATTTAACATGTGTAGAGGACTGGCAATTTGAGCATTTTGTATTGGTTAAACATTTTAAAAGATCCCCTTCTTTGACCGTACTTCTTTATTCTCATGTCTATTCTGGGACATACATGGCAAAGCTAATCTTATCCCCTTTTGCATATGATGAAAATGGTCATAAAAGTTAAAAGATTTTCCAGTGATAATATAACAAGTAAATACTATAGCAAGGTCTTTTGACATGATTAGAAGTTTCTTTCCTTTCCTGAGGTTGTTACGTGCACAAGTCCGGGATTTAAGAAGGTTCTTTTATAAATTTCAGACTTAAGCATGACGCCAAAGATGGTGGACTAAATTTAACATGAAAAAAATAATTTATCTTTACCACATATTTCCCATTTCCAGCGCTATTTATTCTTTCATGTAGGCCTTTGCTATCTGGTGCAAATTTCCTTCTGCCTGAAGTTACCTTTAACATTTTTTTTTACTATAGGTCTGCCAACAATGAATTAATGTGTGAAAAAATCTTTATTTTCCTTCATTTTGATATATATTTTTCCTGTGTATGAAATTCTAGTTGGTGGTCTTTTCTTCCCAGCACTTTAAATATCTCTTTGTCTTCAGATTTGCAGAGTTTCGGATAGTCCACAAAAAATTTACATCCTTGTTCCTCTCTAAATAATATTTTTTTTTTCACTCAGACCTTCCTTTAATATTTTTCTTTTCATCGCTCTTCTTTTAGATGTTTTTAATATGATGTCTCCTGTTGGGATGCCTGGGTGGCTCAGTCGGTTAAGCATCCAACTCTTGGTTCCAGCTCAGCTCATGATCTGAGGATTGTGAGATCGAGCCCCATGCTCAGTGCAGAGTCTGCTTGAGATTCTCTCTCTCTCTCTCTCAAATAAATAAATAAATAAAATCTTTAAAAAATATGATGTCTCTTGTTTTGCAACTTTTTGGAGTTTATCCTGTGTGTGTTTAATTTAACATTATGCATGTGTGCATTTGTAGTCCTATAATTTTAAAACTGTGGCTGTTATTCCTTGAAAGATTTTTTTTTTCTGAACCTCTTTTGTCTTTTTGTGACACAAGTGTTCATATATCAAAGCACTTGGTATTATCTCCCAGGTTAGTGAAGTTCTACTCATTTTCCATTTATTATCTTTTCTCATTGGGTGTCAGTTTATTAATTTCTATTGCTTTGTCTTCTAGTTCATTACTTTTCTTCTTTGGTCACTAATAGTCTATTAAGCCCATTCAGGATATTTTTCATAGTAGATACTATATTTTTCATATCTAGAAAATTTTATTTTTTCTTTTTATATATTCTATTTTGATACCTTTAGGATTTTCTTTATATCCTTCAAAATATTTATAATATCTGTTTTAAAGTCCTTGCCTATTGATTCCATTATATCTATTATTTTTGCTTGTTTCAACTGACTGATTTTTCTCATGTGTGTGGGTCTTTTTCTTTATTAAATACTAGATTTTTAAAATTATATCTTTTTGAGTGCTATAGATGGTTGCATTACTTCAAAAAGTGTTGGTTTGTGTTCTCATAGTCTTTTGAGGTTTGTTTCTAAAGCTTTTTAGGGCAAGTCGCTAACAGTCTTACTCCTTATTACTAAGGAGTTTATCTTTCCTACTGAGATGGACCCTCCTTGGGCTTCTACTGGGGCCCAAGTACCCAGTGAGGTCTCTGCACTCTGGCTGGGGAGAACTAAAACAATCCCTTCCTCTGGGTGAATTCTAGAAACTGTTCATTTTAATGTTCCCCTGTAATCTTTCTTTCTCAGCAGTTGCACTTTGAATAGCCTTGTGAAATTTCAGACAATGACTTGAGAAACTTTTGTAGATTCCTATTACTCTTTCTCTCAATAATTTCTTTATTTCCAGTCCTCTGCCTCACACACTGGAGCCCCTTTAATTTTACACATTTTTATCTCTCTTCTCCATAACTTAGCAAAACCACGGTCTCTGGATATTTCCTCTCTGCACAGCAGGCTGAGGAAAGTATAGAAAGAGTGTCACAACTAAACTTCGGAAGGGAGATTTTTTTCCCTTGATTGCGTTCTAAATTTGTATGTGATAGACTCTACACAACTAGGGTGGCTACTCGGGAGAATTCTTGAAAAACAACTGTTTTGTTTTGTTTTACTACATTTTATGCTTCGAAGCAACAGTCACCCTAAGTCCTTTAGGGTATTCTTAACTCACACTTCAAAGGTCTTTACTGATACCCAAATCAGACCATCTGTTTGGCATTCAAAGGGAAGGTTAGAAAGAAAAAAACAATCAACATTTGGATTAGCTCGTACATTATATTCTAGATGATAATGCAAATTCACAAATGAATTTGGCAGTACTTGGAGCCATTCAGGTCAGGTGTATTAAACTACTTGTGGGCAACTTGAGAACTTTGACTATTGCAATACATAAATATGATTAGCTTAACCTGGGAAACCTCATGAATAAAGCACAATCAGCCCGTATTAGCACACAGTGCATGTAAGGATTCTCACTCCTATTTTAGGAATTTTAATAGGTTGTTGGCTTAGAATACAGGATGGTCTTCTTACATCTTAGTTTTCAGTTTGCCTGAAAACATAATTTCTATCACACTTCCAATGTAAATACAACTTTTATATGTGGCAGTTTTGTCCACTTGCCACATTGGTTTTTTCTCTAACATAAAAAGAACATAAAGGAATAGAAGAGCTGGATTTGTGAATTTGTGATCTGTGCTCAGTGTAGTGACCTTGGATATGTCTCTTAACCTTTCTCAACACATTCTTCTCAACTGTAAACTGAAAATAAAACTTATAACTCATAGACTTCACTGACAGCAGCTGTAGAAACAGACGTGGAAGCATTGTATAAATGATAAAATGTTTGTATCAGTTATTCATAATATTTATGTATTTATTTAGCCATCTTCTCAAGAATGACTGAGCCAAACACACAAACCCTAAATTAGTAGTTTAATATGGCCATACTGTTCCCCATGCTTGGTTTCATAAATCCCTTAGTTTGAAGAATATAAAAAGAAATAATGGAATACACTATTTCCCCGGACTTTTAATGTCACTTAACTGGAACCCTTCCAATTTTGTCTTTTTGGAGTTCTACTTTAATTTCCACTTAGCTTTTTAAATAGAGCCCCAGCCCCCTTTTAACTCATTAGTATCACAGATGGAAAATAAAAAGGAAGAGCAGTGTGACATATCATCCAAAAGATCAAATAAAAATGGAGAATGTTTCAAGACATATGGAGCTTTTGAACTTTTAATCAGTCTCCTGAAAGCTCAAATCCCTAACACTTAAGACTCAAGTTAGTCCTTGGCCCAAATGACAGCCCATCTTGGGAGGAATGGAATGATCGAGGGGAATTCCTTAATCTCCTTTACAGGTAAGGAATCGTCAATAATGAACTCCTACATTTTTTAAAAAGATTTTTATTTATGTATTTGAGAGAGAGAGAGAGCAGGAGCAGGGGGAGGGGCAGAGGGAGAAGCAGAATTCCTGCTGAGCAGGAAGCCTGTGGCAGGGCTCCATCCCAGGACCCTGAGATCATGACCTGAGCTGAAGGCAGATGCTCAAGCAACTGAGCCACCCAGGTGCACAAATTTTGTTATTTTTTTAATTGAAAGAGTTGAACAGTCAGTTCTATTGTAATGGAACTATTAATAACTCTCAAGAAGGAAGAACTCAGCAGAGAGTCAGAAGAATTTACCTTTTTAACTCACATTTTCAACTTTGCAATTGACCTTTGGTAACCTGCTAGGACTCATAACCTACTCAGGCTCCTAGTCATCTCTTTAATGGCGCCTCTGGAAATCACCTCAATGTGCAGGAATATTACTTCAATTTTATTTTTTCCCCACAGCCACCTCATACATGAGATAAGGGCTCTCTCTTTTCCCATTTCTTTTTTTAAAGATTTTATTCATTCTTTTGAGAGAAAGATAGCGAGATCATGAACAGAGGGGAGAAGCAGACTCCCCACTGAGCAGGGAGCCCAACACGGGGCTCGATATCAGGACCCTGAGATCATGACCTGAGCTGAAGGCTGACGTTCAACTGACTGAGCCACCCAGGTGTCCTTCATTTCCCATTTCTTACCCTGATATTAACCAGTCAGTGTTTTTACCAAAACATGGTCATCAAACAAGAATTCTGTATGTGTTTAAATAACCCAAATCTGAAAACATCCAACAATATAAAATATCTTCCAAGTATCCCATAGAGTAAATTTTAAAATTGTGCCCCATAATTTCTCAAATCATTTATATGTTCCCAGAGGAAATTTTTGAACACCCAAAGGTATGGAGCATAGTTTCTTTATTGTTGCTATTTTGTTTTATGCTGTTCAGTCTCAGCCAGAGTGGTCTTGGAATTCTGGTTGACTGTTGGGGAGAGATGCAAATTGTGTATCTTTCTAGCTGCTCTCCACTTTATGTTTTCATTGAATCTCATCACTATAATTTGATGTAATAGTGATGTGGAGAACAAAGGCAAAAAAATGTAAATAAAATTAAATTTCCTTATAACCTGCAGTCCATTGACAAATATTTGAAGCGGGTAGTGTCTAATAATTGATGCTGGCTTTAGCTGAGGTGGTTGGCTAGAACATCTATACCAGAGTCTCCATGTAGCTGTTTGGACTAGCTTACAGCATGATTTGCTGGGCCCCAAGAATGAGTGATCCAAGAGAACAAAGTAGATGTGTATGGCAATCTTATGGTCCAAACTTAGAATTCAAGTAGCATCAAATCTACTGTTCTCTATTGGTTGAGTTAGTCACAAGAGTCTGTCCAGTTTCAAGAGTAGGGAAAATAGACTCATTATTTGTTGGAAGAAATGCTAATGTCACAATGTAAGAAGATGGGATGAGAAATATTTCTCAAACCATCTGGGAAATACATTCTGCCATGATCCAGCAGCCTGTGACATCATCCACCTGGCCCCAAATATGTCTTCACTATCTCTTTGTTTCTTCACATCTGTGCACTCTATTCTTTTCCCTATACTCATTTAGATATTACTACTTTTGTCAGCTTCCTGTCTATACTTCCTTTGTTACTTCCTTTATCAACATTTCCTGTCTATAAACAGTGCTCTAGTAAAACCACAGAGTAACTTTTCCTCCAAGTTCTGTACTATCCTTTTCTCTCAATCATATGCTATAAAACTGGGTTATTTTGTAATTGGATCTCACTGTTCAGAACTATTGAGAGATCTGATGATGGAGGCCATGTTAGGGATTTTACCTTTCAAGCATTCATTCCTATATTGATTTCTTCCTGCTACACAGAAGTTACTGAAGATATGAAGATTGAATCATAAAAGCCACAGGTTCTCAGGAAGATCAAAGATTGGTGGAAGAGATGACAAATAAATAGTAACTTATGAATTTAGGGGTGCCTGGGTGGTTCAGTCAATTAACCGTCAGACTCTTGATTTTGGCTCAAGTCATGATCTCAGGATCCTGGGATCGAGCCCCGTGTTGGGCTCCTTGCTCAGTGGGGAACTTGCTTGGGATTCTTTCTCTCCTTTTTCTTCTGACCCTCCCCCCTCACTCTTTCTCTCTGTCTGTCTCTCTGTCTCTCTAAAATAAATAAATCTTTTTTAAAATTACGAATTTACTCATTCTTTAAAATGTATCTGGTCATCAACAAACATTTGTCAGATGCCTTTCTAAGTCAGTGGAAATAGAGGGACAAGAGGGGCGAGGTTCTGATCTTATATGGAGCTTTGTACCTGTGTGAGCAAAGAGAACAATCAAGCAACAAGCAAACAAACACACAAACAAATTGAAAGTGTAGAATGCTCTTAGGAAATTTAAATAAAATGAGGCAATAGCAAGTGAGCAGATGGAACTGTAGATTGAATGATCAGGAAGGCTATCCCAAAAAGATAATATGCAAACTAAGATCTAGTTATATTAAAAAAAAAATGTTAGGAGTTTTACTAAGTTAGAAATTGTTGGAGAGGTTTAAGGGAATGAATGTCATGAGTGTATTGTAAGGGATGAATATAGAAACAAGGTTAGGAGGCAATTGCATAGATCCTAATGAAAGATGGTGGCTGCTTTGACCAGCATGGTAGAGTGGAAATGGAATGAAGTAGTCTACTTCAGCATATGCTTTGGAGGTAAAGTTCACAGGGTTTCCAGATGGATTGACCGTGGAAGTAAGAGAGAATTCTAGTTTTTGGCTTGACCAACTGAAGCAAATTAAAAAGGCAGAATGATATACATGAAGATACATGAATGTAAGTCTGGAGTTATAGGGAAATAGTATGATTGGAAATAAATATTTGAGAGCTATAGCCTGAATGAGGTCACTTGTTGATAATTTGTAGATAAATAAAAGTAGGAAGACCTGCACCATGTCCTCAAATATCTTAATATTTAGAGGTGATGTGGGGAGGCAAAATTAGGAAATTTTAAAAAGAAAAAAATTGAAAGCAGAATAGCCAATGAAGTAAGGGAAAATCAGGTGCTGTATGCAATCCAGAAGCCAAGAGGAAGTGATCAGTTTGTGACATTTTTCTGTGAAGTGAAGTGAGATAAGTAACTGGATAGATATATCAACAAGCGTGTCATTGATAACCATGATGAGAGTAGAAGCTGTACAGTGACATGGATCCAGTGATGAAGAGAACAGGAAGGGTCAGGACATGGGGAAATCTAGAGGCACTTTGTTTATTTCTTTCCACGCAAACAAGTAAAGAATATTTACATGGACTCAAATAAAGATTGATTTTTACATATGTGCATGAGCTATTAGGAGGGATCCAATAAAGAGAAACTGAGGAGGCAGGAGAGAGAGCTGATTGTAGGTATGCTACCAATAACCTAGTGTAGGGCAGCTCATGACCTCTAAGGAAAACCTGGAGAAATAAATAGAAAGTATCTATACCTCTAAGGCAACAGGACTACTATTAAATGCAAACATTTCATGCAAAATTTAGACAACGAACCTTTATCCCAGATATTCCAGATCAATGTATCCAATCATATCCTATACCCTAAAATGGCTACAGATGTTTCTTATCCTCCAAAATGCGATTTTTTTAAAAGATTTTATTTATTTATTTATTTATTTATTAGAGAGCGAGCGAGAGAGAAACAGCATGAGAGGGGAGAGGGTCAGAGGGAGAAGCAGGCTCCCTGCTGAGCCGGGAGCCCGATGTGGGACTCGATCCCAGGACCCTGGGATCATGACCTGAGCCGAAGGCAGTCGCTTAACCAACTGAGCCACCCAGGTGCCCCAAAATGTGATTTTTATTTATCTTTCATTAATTGCTGCTTAAACTTTATGCTGTGAAACATTCATGGTTTTGTTTCTAATGATGCCAAATACTAATGGCTAAAGTAAAAATACATATGTTGATTTTTTTTTCATATCATCTGAGTTAATTGAAGCACAAAAGATGGTTTCTTAGGGCGCCTGGGTGGCTCAGTTGGTTAAGCGACTGCCTTCGGCTCAGGTCATGATCCTGGAGTCCCGGGATCGAGTCCCGCATCGGGCTCCCTGCTCGGCAGGGAGTCTGCTTCTCCCTCTTACCCTCCCCCCCTCTCATGTGCTCTCTCTCATTCTCTCTCTCTCAAATAAATAAATAAAATCTTAAAAAAAAAAAAAGATGGTTTCTTACACGTGGTTTGGTTGCTGAAATGTGATTGTGTTTCACTATCCTTCCCAGCATATGAAATTAATAATAGTTTGTATTTCATTCCCCAGGAACCAGAACCCGCTCTGAAACTATGCCTTGGCATTCCCTTCTAGGGTCATGGCAGCAACTTGAGCTTCTTAAGTTTTGCTAATGTTCAAAAGTACAATGCCCCATCACCTAGGGCAGAGCAAAAGGTGAAAAGGACAGCTAGCCCTTTCAGTACATCCCAAAACCCAACAGATCCACCTGTATCAGGTCTAGACAGAGTAACAAAATTCATAGCCAAAGATAACTTTACAAAACTTTAAAGTAGATATTCTGGACTGACACATTTTATTTCAACCCACCTCACTGTGAGAGTACCAAAATTAATAATAACTTGGAGAGATCCCTCCCATGTTGGTATAATGCCATGTGCTATGAGGCGTACAAAAAGTTTGAGAATACATGGAATTTAGAAGTTTGTGATATGTTGATAACTCTAAGGTGAACATATTATCTTTATTATCACAGTTTTCCAGGTTTTTATTTATTTGTTTGTTTTCTTTAGCTGGTTTTCTTTAGTTTTTCTGTTTATACAAATTCCTTTTTAATGTCTCTAGAATTTTTTTATGGGGAATGGTCTAACTTGATTTCCCTTTTGGAGGGAACCCAGTGGAGACCCAACTAACACAAGGACATCTATTCAATAATTTATCTTTCACTACTCAGTTAAAATCTTACTTATTTATAGATATTATATTACTTTTTACATATATATTATATATGAGGTTTACATATGCATGAATTCAATCCCCAATCTCTTATTTCATTGACCCATTGGCCAAATCTATACCACATCACACTTATCTAATTAATATAGCATTTTAATATATAACTTGTAGGAGGAAAGCCAACTTCCCTATTCTTTCTTAAAATTACCTTGACTGTTCTTGCACAATTATGATGTTACATGCATTTTAATATCAACCTCTCAAGATCTATCTATACACATATGAATTCCTGGGTAGGGCATAATATGCTGCTCCCACTATTGAACTAAAAACAGATATTCAATTTTAGGTCAGTTTTATAAACATTCTCTAATGTTAGGCATGAGGACTAAAACAATAAGTAATAAAACCTGCCTGCTCTCCTAAGGTTTTACTCTAATGAGAATGTTGCAGAAACATACAAGGTTGATTCTCTCAAAGCATTTTCTTGTGGTTCCTTCCTGGGTGGTGTTTCTTTTTTTTTTAAAGATTTTATTTATTTATTTATAGAACAGAGAGAGACACACAGAGAGAGAGGGAACACAAGCAGAAGTGGGAGAGGGAGAAGCAGGCTCCCTGCTGAGCAGGGAGCCCAATGCAGGGCTCGATCCCAGGACCCTGGGATCATGACCTGAGCCGAAGGTAGACGCTTAACAACTGAGCCACCCAGGCGCCCCCTGGGTGGTGTTTCTATTATTCCCTGCTGTATGTACCATTGTCACCCTCCACTCCTGAGACAGTCTATTAGGTTTTGCTGTTCAACTGTTTCTTATCAAATTATATTTCATGCAAAACTTTCACATGCACTGCTTATTTTTTAAAAATGCATCATGTACCTTCTGTGTGCCGCATCCTGTAGATGGACGTGGAAGTGGTCCATTCCTTCAAGGAGCAGAGAATTAGAGATAGGAATAGCCAGGTAGACAAGTACAACGCAGGGTAGTAAACACTAAGAAACAGGAGTGCAGGGTGCAATGAACATCCCCCAGTATGGACGGGATACTGAAATGTGAAGATCAAGGACTTCCTCTCCGACTTCTGGATCCAAGCCCTGTTTTCACGTTTAACACTGTGGAACCTTGAATATGCTACTTACATCCCCTGAGTCTCATCTTTTGATCTGTAAAATGAGGATAATAACAGAACCTTCCATTGGAGCTAGATGACCCATGCAAAACCCTTAGAATACTCAGCCACAGAATAAGTGCCCAGAGGATAATAACTACTGTTATTCCTCTTATTGGTCAGGGAAAACAACAAGTGAAGGAGAGGAAGGCTTCTTCATCTGAACCCTAGAAGGAAGCAGGAAGAAGATCCAAGGGAATATTTTAATAAATTATATCTCCAGTCACTGGGCTCAGTCCAATGTCAAAAGCTACCAAAATTCTATGTGGGAAATATTTTGTTGCACATTTCACAGATGAGTAAAAAGGCCCCAAACAGTTAAACATTTCCAGAAGTACTGTCCTACAAGAAGCAGAGACGGAAATCAAATGTGGGAATTCTGATTCCATGTTGTACATCTATTGCTCTAAATAGAGATGTCTGTGGGCTTGCCTATTACCGGTTCACAAAAAGCTATGCCTTGGTAGGACTAATAAGTCAGTGCACTTGCAAAAGCAGAAGCTGAGCTTTTCTCTGCCCACTCATCTAAGATGCCTTGATTTGTTCTGATTGCACACTCTTTACAATTGGTAATGGAAGGGAAAGCGAAATGAATCCATTTCCATTTTATTTTAAAAGAATGTTACAGTGACTTTAGTTAAGGGTGGGGGGAGGATCTTGTCTTTTGACCAGTATAGCTAGAGAATTTTATTTTTATTTATTTATTTTTTATTGTTATGTTAATCACTATACATTACATCACTAGTTTTTGATGTAGTGTTCCATGATTCATTGTTTGTGTATAACACCCAGTGCTCCATGCAGAACGTGCCCTCTTTAATACCCATCACTGGGCTAACCCATCCTCCTACCCACCTCCCCTCTAGAACCCTCAGTTTGTTTTTCAGAGTCCATCGTCTTTCATGGTCCGTCTCCCCCCTCCGATCTCCCTCCCTTCATTCTTCCCCTCCTGCTTTCTTCTTCTTCTTCTTTTTTTTTTTTTTAAACATATATTGTATTATTTGTTTCAGAGGTACAGATCTGTGATTCAACAGTCTTGCACAATTCACAGCACTCGAGAATTTTAATCTGGAGGTCATTTTGAGAACACTGTCAGGTTCCTAAATAGCGAAACTGGGATACAGTCTCTTCTCTCAATTTGTGTTTAGGGATTGCAAGAAAATAAACATTTCTACCCAAAAGAGAGCACAGTTTGAATTATTGATGGTCTGACACTTGTGTGTGGGCTTTCTCTCTTAGTGCTGAGTCACATACAAATTTGGTAATGTTAAAAATCATATTATGTCATTTTAGAGGAGGGCATGGAAATTGAGATTCTGAGTTCATGATAATTGTATTTTAAACACCCCTGATTTTGCTTTTCTTATCTTCAAATTTCACATTAATATCCTGTGGCCATCTGCAGTGTCTCAACGTAACAATCTATCAACTTGATCTTAAACCTATTCTATCCATGCCCCAAGCATAAAACATGTGTCTCTACTGTGCCAGCCCAGGAAAATATTTACTTTGGAAAAATCTAACTAGTTACTGTCCACTATTTGTGTACTGATAACCTCTGGCCATGCACTTGAATTAAGAAAGACCTCCAGCTGCTTTTCGGGAGGTCTTTATTTGAGGCTAATTTTCACTTCTGTATATTCTTGCCCTATTTTTATTACTTGGAAATTACTCTGCAAATACCTGCAAGAATAATCAGTTCCATGATAAATTATTCTTCTGCATAACAAGGGAGCATAATTACTTGTTCACATGTCCACATTTATAATTTCTTTTCATAACAGCACACAAATATTATTTCACAAGACGCTATCTGCATTACATTTGTATAATTAGCAGGCGCTTAAAAGATACTTGATGATTTCTTGCTTCCGTGAATTTAGAACTATAAGCATATCAGTATTTTACTATCATCTGTTTTAACATGAATAGCAAGCTCGAAAACGAAAACAACATAGAGCCCAATCTATGACATTTTTACTCAGTAAGTATATAATTTCCACGCCCCCCCCCCCAGGGGCTTCTTTACCCAGATAATTTACCAGTTGCAAGTTGAATGTGCTGCCAACAACTTTTTGGCTTTTAAATATTACTTGTTTTGAAAGAAAGAAAATTAGACTTCCTTATCCTCCCTATATTTACTATCGAGTCAGCTGTCATACAGAATGTTGGGCCGAAAGTGCCAGAGAAAAAGATGGTAGTGGAAACTGTAAATCATCATTTTTCAATAATGAGATGAGTTTTTGACTTACATAATAAAAAAAAATTAAGCATAGTTCCACAATGCAATTCACTTTTCCATCCAAGAAGTATTGTCTGACACATTATTCTTGCATTTTGATTAAGCAAAAGATCTTGGAAAATAAGTATCTTAGAAAACTTTGAGTAACAGAGTTATAGTACCAACTCAAATGAGGTTTTTCATGGGAGTTGGTTTAGACTCCAAAATGTCATTTCCCTCTGAAATGACTGAGGATAAACACAGGATAAATCTAGAACATCTTGTCATTCCAGAAGCTATCAATGAACTAAGAGGTCATGTCAAAAGGTCTTGGGAGCCAATTTCAGAAAATTTCTTGTTGACCCAAAGATTAAAGAAAAAAAAAAAAGGTGAGGAGTAAATAAAATGAGACAGAAAACATTTTTTAAATGAATCCATAATGACAGTAAAAAAAAAAAAAAAGTTTGATCACGTTGAGTATGTCAGAGAAGTTAAGATGTTATTTTAAAGTGAGATAAAAGGGGTACCTGGGTGGCTCAGTCATTAAGCATCTGCCTTCGGCTCAGGTCTTGATCCCAGGGTCCTGGGATCGAGCCCCGCATGGGGCTCCCTGATCAGAGGGAAGCCTGCTTCTCTCTCTCCCTCTGATGTTCCCCCTGCTTGTGCTCTCTCTCTTTCTCTGTCTAATAAATAAATAAAGTCTTAAAAAAAAGATTACTAAGTTACTAAATTGCAGTCTCCACTGAGATGGCCCTGGTTCACACGCACCATCGCTTTATCTGACGAAGGCAGCAGGCTCCTACCTGTTCCTTCATCTGCTCTACCGGCCAACCAGCATCTTAAATCACCGGGACAATCACATTGCTTCCTTTTGCAGAAATTTCCCAAGGTTTTGCAGTGTCTATAGAATACACCTATACCAACTTCATCTGGACTCCTTCCATTTCACTCCCTGCTATAGCCCTCTCTGAGATTTACGATCTCTGTGGCATTAACTGTGCCTTGGTTTTTCAGGTCCCGTGATTGCACATGCTATTCCATGAGCCTAGACTACTCATATGTCTACTTGTATGTTGTAGATTTCGAAGTATTAGAATATGTGAAATTTATAATGTGTGGGTGCATAGTTATATCTAACAATGTAAAACTTTGGATGCTTGCAACAGGAAAGCATGTATTACTGGGTTTAAAGTCTGTTCAGCTCCAATGCATGTTTCTGGAATACAAATGGGCTCATATCCAATTAGTATATAAGGGATTGAGGTCAATATAATATTGAAGTCAAATTGATTTATTCACATTTTCCCCATTACATTAATATTTTTATGCCATTCAAGTGAGAACAGCTAAATACTAAGTATACCAAGACAGCTGAACACAAGCCACAGAGAAATGGATTATTGTATATAATGTTTATGCACCTCACTTTTTATTTCGACTCAGTTTAGACACTCCTGTCTTGCTTTGCAAGTTCTTCCTGTGTGGTTCTCCCTAATCTGTGTGCATTTTTTTCTTCTCTCTATGATTTAGCAGCTTCAACTTGTTTCTAGCCCCTGGCATCTAGAGCATCAACTTTTATTTCAAGGGTATAAACATTCAATATATTTTCTAGCATTTTTTTCATTTTTTACAAATTTCACATTGTTGATGATGCTAGTACTGATATTATATTGTATTGATATTGAATTGTACTGTATTTTTCATAAGTATATATATATATATATATTTTTTTGTCCCACAGTCCTGTTATTTTTTACAGAAGACAAGGTTATTCAGGAGTACATATATCATGTTACAGTACTCAGTTCAGTAAAGTTAAAGAGGAGAACAGCAATGTTCAGGAGGGTTGTCCTCTATTTCCCTCCTCCCCCACACAAGGACATGTAGCTTTAGACTTACCTACAATTATTTTATGTTACCCCCTTCATTTCTAACAATTAGGAGACGAGTTTTTATTTCTGCTCTATTTTGTTTCAGCTTCATTTAACATTCTAAGATTGCATTTCTAAACCTTTAATTTGGCTCTGACTTTTACTTTATCCCATTTCTCTCCCATTGCTCTAATTATAAAAAAAATTACCTTGTAATCTTTGATTAATAGAATGACCCATTGTATGACCTTACCTTATGATGGGTTTTGATTATTTTCAAATACATCTTACAATAAAAGCCAATCGTAGTGAGATCTACTTAATGGTATCTCATAGATAATACAAGATCCATTAATATCAAAGTTGTGGCTATTTTGTACTTTAATGGATAAAATTACAACCTATGTGCTTTGACAGGTCAACTCCTGTCTTGCTTGCATATCTGGGGTTTCAAAGGCCAACAGTTGTGGGTCCTGCTGTTCCCAGTCTGTGGCCCATAAAGACTCAATGGTAAGGATGCCAAGGGCAAAGTCTGAAAATGGTCTCCTGCCCCCTTCCCACGGCCAGTGTGCATGAAGCTAGCTGTGTCCCGGGGGTCTTCATGTGCACTGCCTTGACTTCTTCCTCTCTCCCTCTGTCCAACATGGCCTGATCAAACCTACCTCTGAATTTCAGGTTTTACTCCATTTTCTCTCTGGAACTGGATAGCATGGTAAGCTCCAGTCAGGTAAACTAGGAATTTGATTTTCTGAGTTACTTTTTAAAAAATTTCTCATAAAGATTTATTTTATTTATTTTAGAGAGCTGGTGAGCCCACAGCGGGGAGGGGCAGAGGGAGAGGGAGAGGGAAACTTCAGCAGACTCTGCACTGAACGCAGAGCCCAACATGGGGCTGGATGCGGGGGTCGATTTAGGATCCTGAGATCAAAACCTGAGATGAAACTAGGAGTCAGACACCCAGCTGACTCCACCACCAGGTGCCCCTTTTCTGAGTTACTTTTAAACAACTCCTCTTCTCTGGGCTCAAGCTGGAATTTTTTTTGCAATTTCATCTTGTTCCATCTTACTGTGCTTGAACCATGAATCAGCCACCCACGCAAAGGAACCTTTGCTTTCTCCAAGCCCTGAATCCACACGTCCTACACAACTCTCAACACCGCAGGACAGAGGCATCAGACTTGCCTCTACTCTGCGGATTTGTGATTTAGACTCCTGACTTCTCCTGAGATTGGCTAGTCTTCCTTCCTGGCAAGTTGGGTTGCTGTTCTTCTGGGTATCCTTGGCTTTTTAGTTCCAGTCATGCTTTTCAGTGTTTAAGGGCCCCTTCGCTATTCTCACAAACCCGGCCATCACCTCAGTGGTTGAAGGTAAGTTTGACTCCCGCTCACGGAACAGTGTAACATGGGCGTTCCTGATCAGCAGGTATGTACCAGTGCCTTGCTTCTCACAACAACTCGCAGAGCATCTCTTCAGCACCTGGCTTCTAAGGTCACTCTGTCCACCTGTCTCCAAGCACTGAGTGCGATGTGAATGGACACTGCCTGGAAGTTGTGTATACCTACGTTAAACTGGCTGCCACAACACCTAACTCCTAGAAAAATAGGGAATATAGATTCCCAGTATGATGAGAGGGAGAGAGAGAGGGAGGGAAAAACCGATAGAGAGAGAGAGAGAGAGAGAGGGAGGGACTGTTGACCAACAAGCAACCTCTGCTTGGCATGTAAGAAAACATAAAGAGCACAATAAGCAGGGGTGGCTGAGTGGCTCAGTCGATTAAGCTTCTGCCTTCTGCTCAGGTCCTGATCCTAGGGTCCTGGGATTGAGCCCCCATGTAGGGCTCCCTGCTCAGTGGGGAATCTGCCCCTCCCCTGCTCATGCTCTCTCTCTCAAATAAATAAATCTTTAAAAAAAAGAACACAATAAGCATATGATGCTACACCAAAAGCCATTAAAATCATGACATATGCTTTATACGTCAGTCATGACAGACACTTAAAAAGTGTCTTAAAAAATGTCTTTATGGTGCCTGGGTGGCTCAGTCGGTTAAGCGACTGCCTTCGGCTCAGGTCATGATCCCAGGGTCCTGGGATCAAGTCCCACATCAGGCTCCCTGCTCTACGGGGAGCCTGCTTCTCCCTCTCCCACTCCCCCTGCTTGTGTTCCCTCTCTCGCTGTGTCTCTCTCTGTCAAGTAAATAAATAAAATCTTTAAAAAAAAAATGTCTTTAGAATAAGGACAGGTAAAATAATCACACCAGGCATAATAATAACATATCATATCCACGTCTGTATAGTTAGGACATGTTAAACTGTTCAATTATAAGGAGAGTGCAACAAATCCAAATACTTTAAAAAGTTATCATATTAACACTGTCTGCATGGATGACATTGAGGGGAAATACAGAAATGATTAACAGCTGAGGCATGATTCAAAGGGCTTGTTTTCTAATGGGGAGATCAGCAAGTAAATACCGGCCTCTATTATGAAGACCAGAGGAAATAACAGAGAGACAATGAGTTAAAATAACTGTGGAAGGATCTTTGACTTCTGCGGGGGTCTAACTAACGTAACTTGATTGCCTGACTCCTGGTTCATGCAACGGTGATTTTCTCTGTCGCTGTCAATATGACACTTTCAAGGGTCACATTCTGGTAATGAACTTCTCCTCCATTTACTGACATATTTATCAGCATGCAAATGTCAACACCGCTCACCCCCTTTCTTAATCTTCTACTCAAATTCAAAAATAAATTACCTGTTTTCTCCAGGGTCAAACTCCCATATGTTGGAGATGGGCGATGATATTAAATTATTGAAAATAACAAATGGATAAACAAATAAATTGGAATGGTCTCTGGGGAGATGTACAATGAATTATTATCTGTGGGATCGATCCCAGGCATTTCTGTCTCCCAGACTTTTCATCTGTTCCATCAGTCTTCCCAGGACAATGTCTCTCCAGCAGCTCCATCCACTGTACTGGCCACTCATACCATGCGCTAGCCCACAGCATCTTTCCATTATTAATAGGGAGTCACCTTTGTGCACGTTTTTACTTTATATCATTTGTGGAGTATTTTTATGAATTGTAAATTTATCGGATTTATCATGGCATAAAAGTCTCCATAAACTAACTCTTGTTTTTTCTCCAGCTACATGCCATACTACTTCTAACTTCCTGGACACGGGTACTTGATTTTCTATCATACCGGGCTGTATTTTTAATGTCTGACACAATAGGAACCCAAAAAGTTCCCAATGCAAAAATCGAGGAATGACTCAAGGAGTCTATGCTTCAGTTAAGGGAGACAAGCTCTATGCACAAAAACAAAAATTTCACATATTTATTCTTAGGTTTAATTAATACCTTTTTCTCTGTGCCAAATGAACTAGGCAAGAAGAATGCAAGGGTGAGTAGCAGGAGGAACTCATTTTCTTAGGAGGAGCAGATATTTGAAGACCTTATTTCACTGATGCTAAGACATTGATCATAATATGTGCCATTATGTCATGCGCTACCAAGAAATATAAAATGCTGCTAATGCAACTTTGACATTGCCCTCATTATGTAGAATTCTTACTTTATCCCTATAGAAAGAGCTATTTAAGAGTTATTCAGAACAAAATTGGTTAAATTATTCTTAAAATTTCTTCACATTTGAAGTCCGATCCTTTTGAATCACTTTCCAACGGAGTTGTCAATCCTGTGTTTATCCAATCAATGCCATCTTCTATGCTCAACAGAAGTATTGATTGGTGTTGCCGAATTCTTTAAAATAATTCATGAGAACTAAAAGCCATTCAGCCAGATTTTTATCGTTTACTCCTTCTTTTTAAATGCTGCCTAAAACTCCTGATTTTTTACCACCCTCATCCTCTCCTTATAGTCAATTTGATGCTAGGAGTTAAAAATGTCTCCATACTTTGATTTTGGACATTTCTCTTAAATTCTAATATTGTTGTTTTGATGTTTATACACGCACAGATCATGATACCTACATAATGGCTGATGTCTAATTGACAACAGCTATAAGATGGCATTGATTAAAAGACATATCTTGAGTTCATAGATGTTAAAATGTAAAAATAAGTATGTAAATAAATTGTACTTAGAATTGACAAGATACAGTGTAATCTACCATGATGTGTGTTGGAATCCTTATAAATAAGTACAGCAGATTACAGGAATATAGAGGATCATCTAACTAATTTTATTAGATGAATCTAGAAACCTCTATATAGGTGCAGAAACAGTGATATTTAGAGCTGAAGTTTTGAAACTTGAATAAAAAGGAATGCAGGATGATTGTGACTTAATACATACAGTTGTGTCTACACAGACCTTCCAGAAATAGATGACAACTCTAACTTCCAGGTCTCTAACATAGTTCACACCGAACAGGTGAAAAGTGTTATAAATATTTCATGAAAATAATCTCATCTTTAGGTAGGATGCACATATATTAAATATTGACTACTGAAGGTATTAATACTTAATGTTATTTTTGACAAAATGAATGTTTTATGATTAAGAATATCATACAAAGGCACATATTTGTTTGTAAAATGTATTTAATATTTAATGGTATCAGTGAAGGTAACTGTTCAAATTGGAAACATAAGCCATTTTGAAATGCATAAAATTATAAAAAGAACAAACTTTAAAAAATGTTCATATTAAATATTAACTATTACATGTCTTTTTTAGTGAGTTAAATGGAAAAAAAAAAAAAAAAACTATCTCCGAGAGTAGATATGTAAATACCCCTGGTACTTCTTGTTCAAGAAAAAAAAAATTACAATATCATTAAGACAATAGTTATCATTTATTGAATGATTAATATATGTCAGACACTGTTGTAAAGATTTATGTATATATAACTCATGTAATCTCCTCAGAAACCCTATGTGACAGGTAGTCTTATTATCCTGATAGTAAAGATAGGGAACAAGAACGGAGCCATGTTGTCTAAACCCAGAGCAGTTTCTTTACTGCTTTCTACACTGTTGAGGAGGCTTGAGGTGGATGCAAGACAACCAGCCAATGGGCGGAGCAAGTGGGCTCTGGGAAGGGCAGGGTGACCCAGCACATACACATGAGATTTCAAGTCAGATGAATTTATATTAAAATTGTGATTCACCATTTATCTGTGATATAATTTGGGGGCAATTTCCTTGATCTAGTGGAATCTTAGTTTCTTCAAATCAAAAGTGGGGTATAATATGTGTCTTGCCAGAATGTTAGGATAAGGGTGGCTCAGACATTAAGCGTCTGCCTTTGGCTCAGGTCATGATCCCAGGATCCTGAGATCGAGCCTTGCATCAGCCTCCCTGCTCTGCGGGAAGCCTGCTTCTCCCTCTCCCACTCCCCCTGCTTCTGTTCCCTCTCTTGCTGTGTCTCTCTCTGTCAAATAAATAAATAAAATCTTAAAAAAAAAAATGTTAGGATAACTGGAAACAAAGTTTCTATGAAGTGTCTAAGTACAAAATGAAATGATTATCTGTAAGTTTTAATAAATTCTTTCAAAAAAGGGATTCTACAATAGAGGTTAGCAAAGGAGCAGTTAGAGGGAACATGACAAAGGGAGAGATGTCGACTGTGGACCCATCTTCACCATTTAACTAGTCTCTACTGCTCCCTTATGTGTGTCACCTTCAGCAAACCACTTGGACAACCTGAGTCACAGCTTTGTCCTCTTTACACTGAAATGCAAATACTTGCCTCTGAATTGTAGGCGAATGAGGGAGTCTGAGCACAGTGCCAGGCACCGGGCATCACACCACCCATTAGTTGCTGTTGTAATTCTCCACCATTCCTCCCCATGAAATTTAGTCTAAGAGGTTAGTACTAAGACTTTCCACTGCTGGATACCAACCAACTTGAAGGGATCGTGGTAATGTTCATGGTTATGAGTCAAAGACCCTTCAGCAGAGATGAGAGAAATCTTAGGGGAAAGTGTAATTGAACCCCTTGCTTTATGAGGAGGAACCTGGGACACTGAGGGGAAGAGACTTGGATAAAACAGAGAGCTCCCAGTGCAGAGCACAGAACTGTTCTTCAGTCATTCATTGGTTCAGCGGCCATAGTCACTTTTGGACAATGTTCAAAAGATCAGTCTGAACGGGAATGATCTGCCTATGCTTCTTGTTTAAATGCAAGATTAAACCAGAAAAATATCCTCCCACTCAATGATGTTAACATTTTCTTATAGAGTTTTTTTTTTAATTTCAAATATTTCTCATACTTCAAAAATGTAAGCCTCAAACCTGCCCTATAAAGTGCACAGGAGAACACTCATTAAACCTATAAACACAGATGAACAAACCGCTCTCTAGCTAGAGATGATCTCCAAGCTCCACCCCACACATACTGCTTAGGGAATGGGAACCCATCGACTCCATGGACCAGATCTCAGTCCCCAGATGCGCGAAGGTTTGTTTTTTTTTTTTTAAAGACACAAAATATATTCAAATGCAACTTTTCTCTCTCTTTAACTTTCTTGAGTTGTTTCTGTAGGAGAAACTTTTGCTCAATCTTGCCTAGCATTTTAAATAATAAATGACTTAACTCCATTGAAAGCAAAAATGCATTTTTTACACACCTGTAGTTTAGGAAACGTCTAACGTGATGAACATGAATGGTCAAAGATGTAAGCTTGGAGAACAAGGGACTTTCAGTCTCCAGGAGTGTTTGGGATGTGAGGATAAACACTCCGATTCACTGCCTAATTTAAATTATTCTAACAGTTCTTATCAAGAAGAAAAATAAAGAACCTTCCTGTCAATAGATTCATTTTATTTTATTTTTATTTTTAAATGTGCACAATTCCTGGTGGCAGATAAACTAATACAGACAGGACAGTATAAATTCCACAGAGCATATCGTTTCTAGTTTATGACTTATCCCCCAAGAACAGTAGCAAAAGGATTCACAAAAAAATGTGTTTAATAAAAGAACATCTTCCCTTCCATCTGTATGTTTTATAGGATACAGAAATATTTGGAAGGAAGTATTGAGTTGGAGTAACCTAATAAAAATAAAACACGATCAATTGTCACAGACCACAGACCAGTGATAACAATTCCAATAGGACTTTAAATCCTCTTAGAAATGAAAGTTGACTCCATCAAGGGATAATGGGTGTTGTATGTGAGGACAAGTTGGAAGTGTACAAAAATCCCACCTCGAGCTGAAGTTTTTAGCATTATACCAGATAAGAAGCTAAAGGGTATCACACCAATTAATGTTCAGGTCACAGGATGGTGAGCACTGATTATTTGTCTGCTTACAACAGCTTTAAAATCAATTTTTCAACATTAGAATTAATAGTGAAATAGGCAGTGAGGGGGAGGCTGTGAAACAGACCAATCTCCATAGTTTGTAAATTTCTGCCAAAGATTCTTTGAGAATTTTTAAAAAATTACCATGTATCCAAGTATGAATGTACTAAGTATTTATATCCCAATTCTTTGAAAAATATTTTGAGACAAAAATATAATATATAGGATAAAAATCATATATGTGTATGATTTTATGATCATATACGTATGTGATCATAGACTCATACTCATGCACACACATATATATGTGTGTGTTTGTGTGCATATGTGTGTATGTATATGTATATGTACAAGCCATCACACACTTTTCCCTTTGGCTTTCTTCTGCTCAGGCTGTGTCTTACTATTTTGCCATATGAAGAAAAGGGACGCTATGAAAAAGCAATGGCATGAGAATACAGTCCCAGTCTTTCCATTTAACAGGAATACAGTAGAATGGAAAGGGACTTGAGGGGTAAAGTTCTCAGCCAAATTCTGCTTTAAATCCAGGCCATCCCAGTGATGTAAACGTAAACTCCCAAGACCCAATTTCCCCATTTGTAAAACTAGAATGTACTAAACAGGTCTATGGTTAATATTTACATTAAGATCAAACTTTATAAAATAGGAACAATAATTACATAGTGCCAAACACACAGTGGCCCTGATAAAGGTAAGCTATGGTTACCGTTATTTTCATTTTTAACTGTGTATTTTCTAGAATGCCTTTACCTCCTGAACTGTTGATCTTGATTTGTATAAATGCAGTGGCTAATTTCTGGCCTTCCCTGTACATAGAAGTTTATAACTTCCATGAGTTCCAGGGATGTGGAAAGTCATAGATTATAATGTAACACTGTGAGGAGCGCCCAGGTGGCTTAGTCGGTTAAGCAACGGACTCTTGGTTTTGGCTCAGGTCATGGTCTTGGGGTCTTGGGAGCGAGTCCTGCATAGGGCTCCATGCTCAGAGGGGAGTCTGCTTGTCCCTCTCCCTCCCCCTCTGCTTCTCCCCACTCTCTTTCTCTCCCTCTCTCAAATAAATAAATAAAATCTTAAAAAAAAAATAATGCTGTGAAAGCATTAGGATGAATGTACAACTCACAGAATAGAATGAAAGTGTCCTTTGTGTTTGTTTGTTTTTTATCCCTCTGCTCTCAGTAAGGGTCATCTTACTCTGCCTCGATAGAAACATGGGTAGATTCCATGAATTTTCCTCACAGGATTAGATAACAGAGAGTCCTGTAATCATACCATCACAAAACCCAGCGAGAGTCCATCTATCCAACAAGATGGTGCTCAGTAGTATGGAGGAACAAGGCATGGATACGTACGTGCAATAACACGATGCATCAAAAAGGTGTTGCCTTAAGTGAAGGAATCCAGATACAAAAAGATTACTTACTACATGATTATTTATGTGATTTTCTGGAAAAGGTGAAACAAGAGGGTCAGAAATACCATCTGTACTTGCCAGTGGTGAATACAAACAGCACATTCATACTTTTGGGATTCCACAAAGAAGCAGGCAGGAACTTTAAAGGTGGTGAAAAGGTTTGTATCTAATTTTGGTGATGGTTACACAAAATTTTACATATGGCAAAATTCATGGAAATATGTACCAAGAAAGGGTGATTTTTCTGTACCTAAATTATACTTTACTAATCCTGATTTATATACACACGCACACACACAGTGCCTTGGGATTATCATCCTCCAGATTTAAAAATAGGGCAAAAAAATCTATGGGTATGTTACACTTCTTAATTGGACTGGTATCTTCATAATAATACCGAGAGATATTCCCTAATGAGAATGCTTTAAAAGCTTTCGGAAAGAGAGAGGGTAGGAATTTGGGGCAACAAAAGGTCTTACTTGACTAATACTGTGATTGTAATATTATTGCTTTTTTTTCAGGTTCTAGTCACTGGAACATTACACTTACTTTTTAGAAGGAGAAATTGAGACAAAAAAGATCTCAGATTAAATAGTTTGCATAAGCCCCACAGCTTTTTCTTGCCTTTTGAAGAATGTCAGAGACAGGATTTGACTCCAGAGAATCTGACTCGAGTCTACACTTTTAACACACACCATGTGTTCCCTGAGTAGGCTGCTTTGGAGCTTGCTGATGCTGGCAGATGTTGGAAGTGGACACTTTCTCTAGTAGCTACTTGTAGGTAATTTTGAAGTGCCCAACCTCAGAACATTTCTCCTGCAGGTTCCCACTTACCTGTATCCCAGACTTCTGCTTGAAACTCCTTATTACCCACTTGGGCGTTCCCCTCTGGCTCAGGAATACAGATGCTGAATTCCCCTATGATCTGCCTTTCTGAGATAGGATGACCTCACACTTGTTTTCTCTTTCACGTGGCCCACTGGTGGAGTGCAAGATGCACAGATCGATTTTTGCACCACAAGCTGGCCTGCCTCTGTGCAGTCTTCTGTTTCTGCAGTTTGCTCTGGAATTCTCAGTCATGGGTCAGTGCTAGATTCCGTCTCTCCCAAAGGCAGGGGCATCCCAAGAAAATATCCTCACAAATCTTGACATGAAGGAAGGAGACCACCCCTACACACACACATACACAGTAGACTCAATGCAAAGGCGATTGACCTCTTCCCACACACTGCTCCTCAGGCGTGCTTCATGGATGCATGGTTGGGACAGTGCACAGGCCACCATGCTTAAAAAGGGCTCCACACATAGGAATCAATGCTCTGTGGGTCAGTGCTCTCTCATAATGCTTGCTAATTTTTCCTTGTGTTTTTTAAGTTCCATGGGATAATGGACTAAGCCCTGGGGGCTTGGGGCCTACCCTCCTACAAGGTCCACAACTCCCCACATCCCTGCCTCCCTGACATGGGTTCTTGGACCCCAGTAAGGGCCTATGCATGGGTGCTGGAGGATCAGGCTCGAGCACATACAGCACATATGTAGCATCAGGGGGCAGGGCAGAGCCCCCAGAGCTCACTTGCACATACACAGGTGTATCCCTATACCCGAAGGAGTGTAGCATTAAACAGCAAATAAAAATCCCTACGATGCATCAAGAAGGGGACTGAAGAAGAAAGGGAAATAACTTTTTTCCTGCATTTGGAATGAGACCCCTGCATTTTCACTTTGTACTGAGCTCCCCAAATTTTGGAGCCGAGCCAGCACCCACTGCATCCTTTCAGGCCAAGGAAGAGATGCAGAGTCCAGCTACAGCCTCCTCCAAAGATGTTTTTGCAGGATCCCAAATACTTTTTTCTCCACTCTCTGATTCTTTTTGTGTTCTTGATGTGTCTTTGAAGTCCTAGAGTCATGGAATGACTCCTTAAAATGTATTTTGGTTCAGAAATTTCACATTTATATTTGTTCTCTTGTCCAAATTTCCACTCTTAGATTCTGTTAAAAACAAAAAAAATGTGAGTTTTCTTTCCGGTCTTTAGCATGTCTCAGCTCAGCTCAGCTCCTCACCCGGGAAAGCAGTAGTTACCTTTTTAATTACCACTGGTGAGTTAGAAGGTGAAGCCCTGTCTTGAAAAGGTTATATTAAGAATAATCAATGTTGGGGCGCCTGGGTGGCTCAGTCGTTAAGCGTCTGCCTTCAGCTCAGGTCATGATCCCAGGGTCCTGGGATCGAGCCCCGCATCGGGCTCCCTGCTCGGCGGGAAGCCTGCTTCTCCCTCTCCTACTCTCCCTGCTTGTGCTCTCTCTCTCGCTGTGTCTCTCTCTGTCAAATAAATAAATAAAATCTTAAAAAAAAAAAAGAAGAAGAATCAATGTTTGTCATTGATTGCAAATAAAAACAAGTACAGTTAACATGTATAAAGTCTTAACTCTGTGCCAGGTGCCATTCTAAGTTCATTCTATCACCTTAACTTGTTGCACCTTCACGATGCTTTGATGTGGTGGATACTGTCATTACCTCCATTTTGTAGATGAGGAACTTGAGTCAGAGAGAGGTTATTAAATAGCCCACAGTCAAAAATCTAGCAAGTAATCTAACCAGAATTCAGATGCAAATCCTGTAACTCCAGACTCCATGCTCTTCATCACCTGGGTCCACTAGAGTCAGGGGTACTGGAATTCATGTGAATTATTCCTTGCAGGATCTATATTCTCCCCTGCTTCCTGAAGAATAACAACAATAATATTAATGTGTTCACTGAGGGCTCACCGTGCCAAGCACCTGGCCTTCCTATTCAACTTTCAAAATAACTCCCTGATGTAGGCATTAACCCTAATTTGAAGATGAGGAAGTTGACGTTTAGAAAGGACGAGAACTTGAGCTCGTTCATAAGGCTCCTAAATGTGGCAATAACCCACTTTAGGGCCAGGTCTACATAATACAGAGCACTACGGTGCTGAAGAGATGGTGTCTGCCCCCGTGGCCATCTTGGCAAGTGGCTCGCATCCAGCTTGCCCTCAAAACCCACCAGCTTGCTCCTGAGAGCCCATTATGTGCATCTCTTCCAATTCCACGTTTGATTTTATCAGATTGATATCTTGAAATTAACTGTGGTGGTAGTGTTTACACTACAGAAATTAACAGACTGCACATCATGGTTCTGCCCCCTCCCCCTTCAGAGAGCTGGTTTACCAGCACACCATTGTGTGAACTTTAGCAAATTACTTAACCATTATACAGCCTTTCAATTTGCCACCACATTCTGATTTTTTCTTGTCATTTGCACTCCCTACACCCTTTCCCACTTGATGATGAAATTTGTCTCCTTTGATACCTTGTTTGAACTGTTGGTACAACCTGCCTCTAGACTTCTCCCCCTTTTGATCCACCTTCAACACTTCTGCCTCAACTTTTTTTTTTTTTCATTTTGAATCTTACTGAAAATGGGAAATAAAATGTGGTGAAGTGTAATGTTTAATGGGACAACAGTCATGTAATTATCCCCTAGCACTGTGATTCCTCACCAATGCAGAATGTATCATGAATTGCCCTGCATAATCCTTTCAGGGGTTCTCCATCCCAAGAAAATGAGAAGAGGCTCAGAGTGGCATATCTATGCATCAGCCTGATATTCTGGCCAATCCCTCCACCCTCTGACTTTCTGGGATGGTTACAGCATTACAGGTGGAACTCAAGCTTTAGAACTAGACAGAGTGCTCAGGCCAGAAGCTTTGGGCTCTACTGTAGTTTGGATGTGCAGCTTGGAATCCATTATCTAAATGTTTCAAGGCCTTTGCCTGTGAAATGGGAAGAGCACTGGTAGCTAGCTTGTAAGACTTTGGTGAGGTTTAAATAAATACATATGTATAAATGGACTTAAAGCTTGGCGCATAGTAAGAGCTATATAAATATAAGTCACTACTATTGTTTGTAATATTATTATCATCATTATGAGTAGCCTTTCTTATTCAGTTGATCATTTAGAACTGAAGGCAAGGGATTATTCGATACCCTCTGAAATTTAAGTATGTGATTCCATTGAATGGAGTGCTTGATACAGAACACTTATTTAATTACCAGGTTTTTGGAAAGAGAAAAGACCTATTTGTTGGATAAAATAAAAAGGAAGAGAGTAGCACAGATTTCTTACTTCTGTCTCCATCCATGTCAGTTTCCCACCTCTGGTAGGTACCAGGATGGTGGTGGTGTGGGGCCGGGGCTGGGGGAAAGGGATGGGAACGAAACAAACCTGCATGGAAGAGAACGTTATTCTCTACCACTACCCGTTTGCCCCCTTCCACAATCACGTGGAGGCTGGCACTTTACCACTCCTGGTGAAAGCCACATTGTGCAGGCTCTCTTGCAGAGAAGTGTGGCCTTGAGACTGAGTTCTGGTAAAGGAGATATGAGTTGCTGGATACAGTCAATTACGTATCTCCATAAACATAGTGAGAGACTTAAGAGTTCTCCCTAAGAACACGATAGATTGAAAAAGAAAAATTAATTATATTTATTACTGAGTATAAATGTGGCAAATTAACAGGTGGTGAATCTGGACAAAAGGTATGTGGGAGTTCTTTGTACTGTTCTTGTAGCTCCAGTGTGAGATTGAAATTACCTTAAAATAAAATTGTGTTATCAAAAGAGGGAATTTTTAAAAAGTGATTAAAATGGTAACCAAAATTCTTCCTCACCAAAGACCCCTGGATAAAACAGCTATTCTTTTAAATTTTCCATTTTTAAATAGCTTTAAACTTGCAGAAAAATTGTAAAAGTATTGCAGAATTTCTGTACATTCTTCATCAGATTTTCTGTAATGTTAACCTCTAATATAACCATAGTAGACTTGTCAAAATTAAGACATTGACATTGGTACATCAGTTACCAAATTTTATTCAGATTTTGCTAGTTTTTCTACTAATGTACTTCTGTGCCTCATATTTGTTATGCCTCCTTACAGTCTTCTAATCTATGAAAGTACTTAAATTATTTCTTGTTTTTCATGACCTTGACATTTTTGAAGAATATTGATCAAGTTTTTAAGATTATTCCACAATTTCGATTTGTTGGATGTTTCTCATAATAAGGTTGGATTTATGCATTTTTTGGCTAGATCAACAAAGTGATATGCCTTTCTCACTCTATCATATCAGGAAGTACATGATGTCAATATAGCTTATTCCTACTGAAATTTACCTTGATCACTTATTTAAGGCTGTGCATATTGATTTTCTCCTCTGTAAAGTTACTACTTTCCTGTTCATAATTAATAAATATCTGAGATAATTTTAGACTATGCAAATATCCTGTTCCTCCTCAAAATTTCACCCAAAAACTATAGAACCTACTGATGGGTTATACTTGAAGCAATTATTATTGTAATGTTCTAATGATGATTTTCTAGTCTCTTCTGTAAGAGCTCCCTCTTCTTCCCTATTTATTTGTTTATTATCAATATGATTCCTTGAACTTTAATTTTAATCTATTTTATTTAAAATGCTATTTTTGAAGGTGAGTTTTAACAATTACCCAAGAAAAAGATTTTTTCTCTCCTACACAATACGTTTTAGAACAAGAGAGTGATTTACTCAATTCATTTTATGGGAAAGACATAACCTTGAAATAAGAATAGGATTAAGAGAATACAAGATGAATTGTAGGGGTGCCTTGGTGGCTCAGTCTACTGAGCGTCCAACTCTTGGTTTCAGCTGGGGTCATGATTTGGGGATGTGGGATCGAGCCCCATGTCGGGCTCTACACTCAGTGGGGAGTCTGCTGGAGATTCTCCCTCTCCCTCTGCTCTGACCCCATCCCTGTTGGCACATTCTCTCTCACTCTCTCTCTCTCTCTATAAAAGTAAATAAATAAATCTTAAAAAAATAGAATTGTAAAACAGGTATCACTTATAAATATAGATTAAAAGTTCAATATAAAATATTCATAAGAAATTAGAGAGATTCTCTTTATAATATATATATTGATATCAATATCTATATTGAATTTATATATTCAATCACAGACATGGCATTTCAAATTTTAGGGAATAAATACAGATCCAATCAATAAATATTGCTGGAACTATTGGTATAAATATAGGAGCCAAAAATAGATATGTACCTCACACCAAAAATAAATAGCTATCCAATTCAGTAACAGTCTAAATGTAAATATGCTTTGCACTATATAAGCTTATCCTAATGATCTAAGGGTGTGTTTCTCATGGAGCGATTCCTAGATCATCAGCAGCAATAGCATCACCTTGGGCCTTGTTAGAAATGCAGATTCTCAGGTCCCACCCCAACCAAGTGAATTAGAAACTCTGGGGGTGGGGTCTAGCAATTTTCATTTTAACAGTCCTTCTGGGTGATTCTGATGCATGCTAAATTTCAAGAATGACTATTCTCAGAATAGAGGAAGATTTATTTAGCAGGACACAGAAAGCACTAACTATTTAGGGAAGATAAAATTCACTTCATTAAAATGGAAAACTGATATATCAAAGAAAAACAAAGATACCCTCAAACAAGTAAGAAGACAAGCCATTGACAAATACAATAGGTTTAATTGAATATAACTACTAAAAGAATATGTAAGGAACTCCTAAAATTCATTAAGAAACAGACAGCAGGTTAAGAAAAGGTAGGAAAGACATCAACAGACATGTTAAGGAAGAAAAAGTGAAATATGACCATACAACCTCACAGAGAACATGATAACAATGATATGTCATTGCAAATTCATTGATGAACTCTTTGCATTCTGTAGGTCTTAGACCAATCACTGAATTTTTTAAGAAAGAGCCAATGGCCAACACACTTTTGTTAAATATCTACTATTATGATGAGCATTTGGCTAGTTGCAGGGAGTATGGCACTTTGCTGTACTTTACTCTTAGTCATTCATCATAATCTAGCCCTGCTCATGGTAAGTGGGGATTTGGCTTAAGGACAAGTGTTATCTAAAAGGTAGTGTCCATGGGGGCCCCTGGGTGGCGTAGTTGGTTGAGCATCTAACTCTTGGTTTCTGCTCAGGTCACGGTCTCAGGTCTTGAGATCAAGCCCCACGTTGGACTCAGTTCAGCAAGGAGTCTGCTAAAGTTTCTCTCTCTCTGTGTGTGTCTCTCTGTCTCTCTGCCTCTCAAATAAATAAATATTAAAAAAAAAAAAAAGGTAGTATCCATGAGTGAAACTGAAGCTCAGTAGACAGAACAATCAAGGTGTCAAGCTGATGGAACCAAGCAAAGAAGAAAAATTCATGTAAAGGCAACAGTCAAGGAACTCTCATATAGAACAGGAGAATTTAGGACTAAAGAGGCAGAGAAAGAGAGCCTGAGAATATCAGCAGTCTTGCAAAAGTTAGCTGTGGGTTTTTTACAGGGTGGTTGTTACCTCTGCTACACTGAGGGAGAAACTATTAACAACATCAGTCTCTCCTCTGACAGGCAAATGGAACTCACCTAGCCCTCAAGGAACTCAGTGTCCAGTCTAGAGTGAGAGAGACACAAAACCAAAAAAGGTGCCAGAGAGCTCAGAGATGTTTTGGTTTCAAATTCTGCAAAGGATCTTCTTCTTTTTTTTTTTTTTCCCTGAGCCTTTTTCCCTGCATTTCTGAATATAATAAATTACATAATTGATTTTTAAAAAATATTTCCTCTCATTGACAGCAAACATATTAGGTCATTATAATAAGTTTTCTTTTATTATTATTTTAATGGCTTTTTTTTTCATCACCCCCCCTTTCATTTTATTTGCCATTTGAATTTTTCAAGTATTCCAAAGTTTTATATTTAAAGCATTTGCCTAAACTAACTTAATTACTTTCTGGAGCAGGGATGGTATCAATGAATATAAAAATATTAATGCAATAATTACAGTGTGATGCATTAATAACAGTGAATTTGCATAAAATGATGATAAATGATAAATGCAGATGTAATAAATTTTCTGGGAAATCCAAAGAAGGCTTGATAAAGGACTATCTGTAGTTTGGATCTGGAATTATAATTAGGAATTAAGTGTTCTGACCAGAAGGCTAAGAATGTCCACAGCTAAATACATAATCACAGCAAAGAATGACACAGAAAACCTTTTTTTCCATATAAGGAGGAAGTCTTACTTTCCTCAGCTACTTAGTATACTTGTTCTGGGGACCACAAATTAGAATGTATGCAAAGCATTTTAAAACATTTTATAAACTTTATGTAGTTTTATTATCAAATATTTTCATTTAAAAAAAAATTGCTTGTTTGGGATATCTGGATGGCTCAGTCGGTTGAATGTCCCACTCTTGATTTTGGCTCACATCATGATCTCAAGGCTGTGAGATGGAACCCCATGTGGGTCTCTGTGCTGGGCGTGGAGCCTGCCTGGGATTCTATTTCTCCCTCTTCCCTTGCCCCTCTCCACCTACCCCACTTGCACTCTTTCTCTCTAAAAAATAAAAAAATAAAAAACTTTCTTGTTTATAAGCAACAATTTCCAGTTCGAAACACAAAATATGACTTTTTAAAAAAACTTTCTGCAAAATACAACTAAGTTTTTGGGATACTTTTTTTTTTATAGAAAATTATTTATTTCAGTCAGTATCTGATTTACTTTGACTTCGTTTTTTTCAAATGTTAATATTTAAATATAAATAAGATTTTCAGGTTTCTAAGACATGGAATATGTGTAGTTTAAATTATCCCCATGTTTTTAACATCTAAAGTAATTGAATTATGTGACATCAACAATTGAATGATGTTTTTCCTATGTTCGTATAGACTATTTGATTTTATACTTCTAGGAAAGTCAGATTAATTTGTCCTTTGACTGTGTTTTCACTGGTAACATTGGATCACCAGCACCTTGTCAATGGACGATACCTTTCTCTAAGAACAGAATCTGAAGTGTATTGAGTTTCTTTTCAGCAGAAACATGTATTTTCTCAAGTCTTTGTAGGGGATATGAAATATTTTTCATTTATTTTTTTAAATGTTTTTGTTTCTTTCTTTCTTGGTTTTGCTTTTGGAACCTTCAAATTGTGTTCTTTTCTAAAAGGAATTGCCCAAGTTAAATATCTGATTACTGATTTGAGTGGGTAGATGGGGTTAATGCTGTAATCATTTGTGTGTCCAAAATATCACATTTGGTAGTTAGAAGGAGAAATTAATTGGAATATAATGGTGAGACAAGAGCCTTAGGATAAGACAATTTGTATTCTGGTGGTCCTTCTTCAAACAATGCCATCTTTGGAAAATCACACATTACCATCAGTTTTCTCATCTATTTAATGAAGACTCTACACTTACCCTGCCTGTGTAACAGACACTATATTACTTGTTCTCATTTTAATTATTATTAAATTGTCATGTTGAATCTGATGTCCTGAAGGAGACCCTAGGATACCAAGTTGAATTACATAAGTCAATTTGAGAATAAATATAGTAGTTATCTGGTTGAATATCCTTTTTCCCTGTGGAGAAAGTGAGCTGCAAACATAGCTGTGATTTGCCACAAGGCTCAGAAAATTGGGGCCAAAGCTATGACTAGAAAATCACACCTCCTTATCCAGGAAGAGGCAAAGCTGCAAATATTTTATTGTGTTGAAATGCATCTTTTTAGATTGTGGATTCAGGAAAAATAGCCAGATACCCAACATAAATATGTCAGGGAAATTAGGTAAGTGACACCTTGGAAGGGGTGACAGACTGACAATGAGCTATGAGTCAGTGTGCTCACCCTAGAGCTGTGAAACTCTCTTAAAGAGTTAGAGATGCATTATCTCAATCACAAAGCAAAGGTAAAACAGATCCCTCCAAAAGGCCTATGGATATCTTAGTTTTAGGAAAGCTAAACAAATAATGTATCTACAAAAGGGGGATCTTTCAGCAGAGGACATAAAATGAGGGAGAGAAAAGCACTGGTATTGGACGAGACAGCTCTCACTCCCACTATTTGGTTTCTACAATAGTTGGTCTCAGTTGTAGACATGGATGCATCGGGCTCTTGTACTGGTATGTCATTAAGCCATTCATCTCCATTTGATTCTTCTTGATCTACTCCTGTACTCACCCAGTCAACTTGGGATCATGGTTTTGGTATCCTGTATAGCTTTTCTACATCATAAAGTTCTTCTGAGAAGGGCAATTATTTTCTCATTGGGAAGTAGTAAGTGTCATCTGGCTAAATAAATTATGAATTTGGTTTAGCAGAAGTCTGACTCCTTGAATAGAATTACTGAGGAAAGTAGGTCTATTAGAGATATTTTAATAGTTGGGTTTGTCAAAAAGTAAAGGCACAAGACCAGACCAGAGAAAACCAAAGATCCTCTTGGGTTGATTCTAATAATGACTCAAGAATGATGTCTGAGACACCTCTCCTGATCAGCAAGGACAAAAGGTGGCATGGACAAGGAATTCATGGAAAAAATGTGCCTCTTACCTGTGATTTAAATTTGTGGAGTGGAAGGGAATTTGGGGAATGACATTCTAGGGAAATTCAAGGTCAGGATCAAGGGAAAAGAGTAAAACAATTAGTCACTGAAAATGAGAGAAGGTGAAGTAACATAACTTCTATATGAAAATAAATTATATAAAATGTGAAAAATCAAGGTTAGTACAGTATACTTAGTAGTTAAGAAAACAGATGGAAATTGACTATAGGAGTTTAAATTCCTTTCCACTTACAAACCATTTACCCATGGGACCCTATTCTCAAGTGATTATATTATAGAAATGATGTATATTATTTATATATTTATCTAGATAGATATAGATAGATATAATGAATATAATCTGATGAGAGTAAATATATATAATGTTAAAATATTTCTATACCTGTCAAATATCTCTATTTATCTCATGCTAAAATACGTCTGACTCATAGTAAATACTTAATAAATGCAAAATGTAGATAAGTGTGTCCATGGTTCTTTCTGCTGCTGAGTTATGTGTGCCTGAAACTTTTAAAGAGGTCAAAGTAGAACAGATGGCAGCCTGGAAAGAACAGTTCACAAACAAATGTAGGTAAAGAACTGGGTCAGCAGAAAATTGGACAAGACAGGAATGATTATAATATAACCCAAGAAGCCAGCACCAGGCCTCAAGGCTTAGACTGAACAACCAATTATAAATGAAGATACAATGAGCAATTTCTTGTGTTCACACAGTACTTCCTTATTAGTTGTGTCTATTAAGCTTCAGGTATTAAAATTGCCATTTTACAGAAGAGGGGTCCAACCTAGAGAAATGAAATCATTTGCCCAATGTCAAGGGAATGGTTTGAGGAAAAAAAAGAAAAGAAAAAGAAAAGAAAGAAAAGGAAACTGTGGGCAGCTCTTTCTACCCATGAGTCCTATCCCGGTGCTTTAATAAAATCACAAACAACAACAAAAAACCACAGGGCTTTGTTGTGTTAGATAAATAGTATAGAGTTATCCTTGCATTCCACATATATGAAAAATATTAATAAGACAGATCAAGTCCCTTTCCTCACAGAGAATATTTTTCCAGTGTGACATCACAGAAAATAAACATGCAGTCATTTGAATAACTAATAGCACTTACTTTCTATGAAATGTAGATGTCATTTATTGGGGTGGGGTGAGGTTGGGATGGGAGACAGCTCTGTGATTATATCTGCTATTTAGGCATGAGTTTATATTCCTACTTTGTAAGTATTTGGAAATCTATTTAAGGGAAAGAACTTTTTCTCCTATGATACGATATGATGTGATAAAAGTTAAAGAACCATTTATGAGCCTTACATTTAGAAATAATCATCAGTGAACAGTTTTTAACATACCACTTAAAGTTGCCTGGGAATTGAATGCCTATGGAATGTGAGATTTGACAATACCATAGAGATTTTAGAAACTTATTGTAGAGGGGCACTTGGGTGGCTCAGTCGTTAAGCATCTGCCTTTGGCTCAGGTCATGATCCCAGGGTCCTGGGATCGAGCCCCACATCGGGCTCCCTGCTCGGCGGGAAGCCTGCTTCTCCCTCTCCCACTTCCCCTTGCTTGTGTTCCCTCTCTCACTGTGTCTCTCTCTGTCCTATAAATAAATAAATAAAATCTTAAAAAAAAAAAAACTTATCGTAGAAGCAAAGCATACGAGTTTTGTGGGGTGGGAAGGCTGCTTTTGAACATGCTGAAGATCTTAGAAGACAAAAGCGACAAGCATGGGACTTTGAGATTTCAGCTCTAAGCATGGATAGAAAATAGACATTTTTTTTTTTTTTTGAAGCTCTTCTATATTGTTATAGGGCAAGTATTTCAGGAAACCAAATCCAAAGTCTTATCCAACAAGTGGCTGAATTACAAAGTAAATGGAATTCGGGCGCCTGGGTGGCTCAGTTGGTTAAGCGACTGCCTTCGGCTCAGGTCATGATCCTGGAGTCCCGGGATCGAGTCCCGCATCGGGCTCCCTGCTCAGCAGGGAGTCTGCTTCTCCCTCTCCCGCTCCCCCCTCTTGTGCTCTTTCTCTCTCTCACTCTCTCTCTCAAATAAATAAATAAAATCTTTAAAAAAAAAAAAAAACAAAGTAAATGGAATTCATACCCTCCTCAGGTCTCTTACACTACAATTTGCAAATAAGTGGAACTATAATAATTGGTTTTGGAATTGTGATTTCCCAAATCTCAGGGGAGACAAAAAAACAAACAAACCCAAAACTAAACCACAAAACAAAACAAACAACCACATGTCCCTCCCCATCTGAGTAGATTTGCTGCCCCTTGACTAAAGATCTTAATAATACTCTTGCCAGGGGCAATTGTCTTGCACAGGCAAGTTGAATCTCCTTAATACCCAATTCCACACCACTCATTGCTTCAGTGTTAGACTCAAATTGCAGTGAATCTCAAGGAACACAAATACAAAGTCTGAGAAGAGTTCCCATACATACAATAATATTGCAAAATTTTGTCAATTCCTACAAGTAGAAACCTGTGGAATGTGTATTAAAATGGATTCTAAGGGTAGTTGATGAAGGAGGAACAGATGGTGCCGACTTGGGTCGGTATGAATTTATTGATATGGGTAGACTGACCAGAGATTCTGGATTCAAAGTTATTGGATCAGCTTGATTGAAACCTAGATTCAATGGCAACATTGCTTTTCCAATGTTAATGTAAGCCCTGGAATACAAAGAATAGTTTCTCTTTTCCTGACTGAACTTGACTGATACACCATCTTCAATCCCACTTGAGCTATGGCAGCCTGAAGCACCCAGGAGGTGTTGGAAGATGCAGGTGCGGTTGTTTTAACTGCAGATCTCTTGCCCCTGCCATTGGGTTGTTTTAGGCCTATTCCACTCTTATTGCGTGTTTTGCTGAGTCTCAGATGGCTTTGCTCTAGTCACGTGATTACCGGACCAACAGTTCCTGAAGGAGACCCTTACTTTTATTCACTTCACATTCTACTGGAGGTGTGAGAAGTGTTTGTTGTCTCTCAGCAAGATTCTTCATGTTGAGAAAACCATTAGAATTTGCAGAAGTGACTCATAATTTGTGGTATGGGTTTAGGAATTTTTCTTTTAAGTTATTCTGTTTTTTGTTCCTGCAGTTTTGTTTTCTATGTGTTTGAATTATGCTGTATGGAGTAATAATGGATTTACTTTGCTATCTTTAACTCCTTGGCATTTTTAATTGGAAAACTAAGGCCCAATGAGATTAAATATTTTGACCAAGTGCACAGAGAAAATGAGAGGTAAGCTATAATTAAAAACATGTCTATCTGAATCCATAGTATTTTTTATTAAAAAAAATAATCTCCTTGGGCGCCTGGGTGGCTCAGTCGTTAAGCGTCTGCCTTCGGCTCAGGTCATGATCCCAGGGTCCTGGGATCGAGTCCCACATCGGGCTCCCTGCTCAGCGGGAAGCCTGCTTCTCCCTCTGCCACTCCCCCTGCTTGTGTTCCTGTTCTCGCTGTCTCTCTCTGTCATATAAATAAATAAAATCTTAAAAATAATAATAATAATCTCCTTTCTAGCAAGGGGACAAAGGCTTCTAAACCGATATGTGACAAAACTAGAGACCTTACCTAACATTTGGCATGAAACAGACAAGGGGCACTAAAATGAACTCTAGACCAGCATCTCTAAACGTGCATTTATGGTAGGACTTAAATCCTATATTCAATAGGATTAAGAAGAAAGAAAAGTATTTAGAACTAAAGTAATGCTAGTGACATCTTGACATAGAATATAGAATTTCTTCTTATATTAAACTCTGGATTATCCACTTATTTATTTTATGATACTCTTCCATGCTTTCTGCTATATCTTTTCCTCTAAACAGGATTGCACAATAGAGAAGCCAAATATAAAAATCATAAATTATGTATGCAAATCCACACTTATCGGTGACTGTTATCTACATCATGTGAAGCAGCATGAATTTGAAGAAAAAGACACAAACTGGGAAACCAGCTTCCTACTTTTCAGCTTTGCTTACCTCAGGCAAGTTTCTCAACATTTTCAAACTTCTGTTTTGATGTCTGTAAAATGAGGATAACACTCTGCAGGGGTGTGGAAAGATTACACATGATGTTTGGTATAAAGCACTGATACAATATTAATATTAATGCTAAACTAAATATGTAATCTTGGGCAACCAAAACTTTTGGAACTTGTTTCCTCACCTTCAAGCTAGGAACGACCACATGCATTCATTGAGTATTGTTGTAACAATTAGATACAGTGCAAATAGCACTCTCATTGACCACTGCTAGATAAGGAAAAATTGATAAAACTGCCCATCGCTGTTTCTGATTCAACTCACATATCTTTAGCAAGAAAGCAAGTAAGAAGAGCAAGAGGTGAATTCCACCCAGAGGGCATCATTTTTATCAACTGTATTTCCAAATGATGAGGTTTAAATGCCATTCCCAAAATCGTTCAGCCAGATAGAGGTCTTGGTGATGATAAAGGCAAGACGTACAATGCATTAGATGAGAGACTGTTTGATAAGCAGTCTCCCTAAATGGTGCAATGTTCTGAGATAAATCTGTTGGGGCATGTAGAAAGAGAAGGTACTTTCCTTGCCCTTTATGAATTGTTAGGAGGCAAAATTTAAAATGTAAAGTGGACATTTTTATAACACTTATGACAGACAATCTGGCAAAATTTATCAAAAGCCTTAACAAATTTATTACTTTAGACCCAAGAATCCTTTGTTAATCAGTAAGAAAATAATCAAAGCTTTTGTACACTGGGGTTACACATTAAAATTATCATAAAACTTAAAATGCTGTGTTTTTGTTTTTGTTTTTGTTTTTTTAAAGGAGATATGTTGAGAAAAGACAATCATTAAAAAGACACTTTTCAGAAAAATAGATTATGGTAGAGGAGAACACTTCCAATAATTTTAAGGCACAAAGGACATTCAATTGTATACACTGAATGTTGACAATTACATATGTGTGTATATTCATATTAAGAAAAATCATAGAACAAAGAGGTTTGCCAACTTTATTGACCTTCCCTGCTTGGCTTGCACTTCAGTGCCCAGGAAGAGGGAGTCTGCAGTGTGCAGGTATCAGTCTATTGATAAGCAATGTGGTGGCAGGATCAGCCCTTGTGTTTCTGAGGATGACAAGACATCTTCAGCAATAACATCAGAAAACTTTGGAAAAAAAAAAAAAAGGGTTTATTACTTACAAGTCCTGGAAATTACTTGGGGCTACACAGTGAGTTCCAGGAGGGAGAGAGAGAGAGAACACTCACAGGCCTGGGGTACTACTTTAATCGGGGTTGAGTGTGGGAGCCTAGGGATTCATGGACTCACTCTTTATTGGTGAATTTAAAACATAAGAGCAGGAATTTAAAGCAAGAGAACGGAAAAAACAAGTGGCCCAAATGGCCAATTATCAAACTCAGCCAATATCTCTAAAATAAAGGATCCTGGGCAGGTGACGGAGGTGGCCGTGGGCTGGCTCTTCACCCAGTGCCCTGGCTGGCAACGTGTTTATTTCAGAGAGCTGTCTTTATGTGAAAGCCTCTTTGAAGCAGGTGCCTCCAAAATCAAAGCTTAAGTCAGACATTTGCATCACAAAACAAAAACAAAAACAAAAACAAAAACAAAAAGCAGTCAGGGTTTATACTACAGAGTACCACGCTGCAGATTGCAAATTTTGGGGAGGGCTTTTTAAATTTTTGTTTTAATTCCGGTGTGTTAACATTGAGTGTAATGTTAGTTTCAGGTGCACGATGTAGTGTTCAGCACTTGCATACATCACCTGGTGCTCATCACAAGCGCACCCCTTCATCCCCATCACCTATTTCAGCCCTGCCCACCTCCCCTCGGGTATCCATGTTTGCTCTCTATAATTAAGAGTCTGTTTCTTGATTTCTCTTTTTTTTTTCCGTTTTGCTCCTTTGTTTTGTCTCTTAAATTCCACATATAAATGAAATCCTATGGCATTTGTCTCTCTCTGACTGATTTCTTCCCCTCCTTCTCTGCTTTGCACAGCGTCTGAAGTACCAGTGGATCTCCTCTTTGGCTTGTCAGATGTGTCAGACTCCTGGGCTCTGCTAAAACCACCCCTTCATGTTATCCTTCCAACCCGAGAGCAGCTTTGCCCACTGCTGTTGCTAATCTCAGGTTACTCTAAGAGCTCCTGTTGCTGTTCTTTCGCTACCGTGTAACTCACCCTGGGCATTGAGTCCCCTGGCTTTAAATACTCAGGGCTAGTTGTCTCTGCCAGATTGTACCCTGACTTATATAGAAATAGACAAAAAATATTAATACATGTTAATTTGAGGACTCATGTTTGAGGAGGTAAGTTCAAAAAATTTTACAACATTCAGGATTCTGTCATTTAACAATCTTCCATCTCTCAATAAGATTTTGGAGTATTTCTCCCATGAAAACTGTCTTTTCTCTGTATATGTACATAGTTATTGTGAATGGTTTTCTTTTCATGAGCCCTTCTAACTAGCTACTTTTTTATTTTTTTATTTGATTTTTTTAAGATTTATTTGTTCTAGAAAGAGAATGTGTATACTTGCACATGAACCCATGAGCGGGGCGGGGTGGGGGGACGAGAGAGGCAGAAGGAGAGGGAGAGAGAGAATCTTCAACAAACTTCCACTGAGTATGGAGCTCTGAGCCTGGAGCCCCAAGTAGGGCTTGATCTCACAATCCGCAGATCATGACCTGAGCCAAAATCAAGAGTCAGATACTAAACTGATTGAGCCACCCAGGGCCCCTAACTAGCTATTCTTTATATGTAGAAAAGCAATGGATTTGTTGACTATCCTTTGCAATACATTTTCATTTTATATTTGGATTCTACGAAAATTCTGTAGAAGGTGATCACCCCTACCCCATTCCACAATTTTCAGTATAGAATACAGTTTAAGAATATAAGTTTGGAGTCAGGCATAGATTTGAGTGTCAATTTAGACATTTAAATATCCGTGTGACCTTGGTAGAGTTTCCTAATCTCTAGAAGTCCCAGTTAAAACTGTGGTAAAAATAGAGATATTGGCTGACCTTTTATCATTGGGTTGATATGAGTGGTAAGTTTGAAACTAAATGTAAACTACTTTAAAAGGGTTTCCCAGTTATTAAAATTCAACTCAACTTATTTATGTTTTATCTATTTTAGTATCATATGGTACTCAACTTATTTATGTTTTATCTATTTTAGTATCATATGAGCTTGGCCAATGACCTGAAATAGACTTCATTTTATTAAGGAAATATTTTGTGTGTGGGGTGTGTGTGTGTGTTTACCAGGAGAGGATTTTGAGATTTTAAAACTGCTAAAACTACTTTAAAACTTTTATGATTAACGACTTTAATCATAAAAGATATCATCTGCCTGTTTGATTTTTATCCATACACTAAGATAAACTCTACTAATTGTATCGATCCATTTTTCCACTTTAGGAAGGTTGAGATAGATATATTAACTTCTAATTAACCTGTAGATTTGTCTGTTATATTTTCTTATCTGTAACCAACTTTCTATACATATTTATATGCTGTGATAGCCACTCATAAATATTTCAGATGGTAAAAAGCCTCTAAGTTTGAAGCCTGCCAAACTGAGTCTCTGAGATGTTTCGTGAAGTCTCCATGCCCTTGGCATCAGGGCCTTCCTTCTGCAAGCAATTTAGACCCAGTTTCTCTGCATCAATTGTGATTACTCAGTATTAAACATTTATCCTCCAAGTATTTAGTGAGCACTGAGTAGGTATCAAAGATTGTTTTAGTTTCAAGAAATACAATAAGGAAGGTGCTTTTTAAAAATTCTCTGTAATGCAGATGTAAACAGAGGAGATGTGCACCTGTCTCAATATTCTATCTAGATAAATAAGAAGAAAACAGAATTCCTAAGAGAATTCCTTTAGAATTCCTAAGTCCAAACCTAGGCTGGATTTTCTAATTGAGGTCACATTAACAATGTGCCCTGCCCCCCCACACAAAATATTGAAAATTAAGTTTAAAGAAGTGCCGGGTTAGCAATGACATAGTGATTACAGAATTGGATGCAATTCTTATCCAGAGTCAAACATTTTAAAACCATATCTAAAACTAAAGTTATATTAAATACAAGCACATAATTAAAAAAAAAAAATGCTTGGTAGATCAACAAAGTAGCAACCCACCATGAATGATAGTGAACAAAAATTAATGAAAAAAATCACAAAATATATTTCAAAAGCCTACACATAGATTTTTCAGATGAAAAATGTTAAAATTTCAATATATTTAAATAAAACATATAAGCAATAAGAGGATAATAATAGAACAGGAAGCTATCCAAGAGTTCAAGCATATTTAAAAAAAATAGAGAACTTCTAGGAATTAAAAAATTAATAATTGAAATAATACACACACTAAATTCACAAGATGAGCAGATTAAGCATAACTGAAAAATAATTACTTTTCCAGAGTATAGAGCAGAATAAATAATTCAGAATGTAGCACCAAAGGCAAAATATAATGATTATGGGGGGAAAAGTAATAGAAATAGACAATTGCAATGTTGTGATCTATAAGAAATATAAATTTGGTCATTCAGAGATGACCAAGGGATATTTCTCATCTTTGGTCTTCATCTGAGGCTCCTGGTTTAGAGCTTCTAAAACCCTTGGAATTACCTAAATGATGAGATTAATAAAGATGTCTTTTATTCAGGTGACTTTTGGACTGCACCTAAGGATGGGGGCTGGTTGCCTGGAGCCAAACTTGTGAGAAGGGTTGGAACTTTCTGTCCCCCTGCCACAAAGGGGCGAGGGGCTGGAGGTTAAATTAATCATTAATGGCCAGTGATTTGATCAATCAAAGCCTATGTGATGAAGCCTCCATACAAACTCAAAAAGACTGGGTTCAGAGAGCTTCTGAATTGGGGAACACATGGAGATGCAGGGAGAGTGGTGTGCCCAGGGAGGGCCTGGAAGCTCCATCCCTTTCCCATGCACCTGGCCCTGTGCATTTCCATCGGCTGCTGTTCCTGAGTCATATCCTTTAATAATAAACCAGTAATCTATAGGTAAAATGTTTCTATGAGTTCAGCGAGCCACTCTAGCAGATTAATCGAACCCAAGGAGAGGGTTTGGGAACCTCTGATGTATAGGCAGTAGGTCAGAAGCACAGGCGACAACCTAGGCTTGTGTTTGGCATCTGAGCATGTGGGGGACAGTCTTGTAGGACCAAGCCCTTAACTTGTGGAACTTGATGCAGTCTCTGGGTAGATAGTGTCAGGATTGAGTTGAATTGAATTGCATTAAATTGTAGGACACCCAGCTGGTGTCCCCAGCATTACTTGATGGTGTGGGATAACCCCTGCCACACACACAGTGTAACTGGGTCCTAGAATCAAAAGAACCATTCAGGAGTGCCTGGGAGGCTCAGTCGGTCTGGCCGACTGCCTTTGGCTCAGGTCATGATCTGAGGGTCCTGGGATTGAGCCCCGAGTCATGGCTCTGTGCTCAGTGGGGAGCCTGTTTCTCCCTCTCCCTCTGCTGCTCCCCTGCTTGTGCTGTCTTGCTGCTTTCTCTCATATAAATAAATGAAATCTTAAAAAAAAGAACAATTGAATGAGAGATTTCACTATACATTTAAGCAGAATCCAGAATGAAAGAATATATATAGAAGAAATATACAAATAGATAATGACTGTATTCTAGAATTGATCAAAATATGCTGTCCTGGGATTTATGAGTTTTAGTAAATTTTAAGCAAGATAAATGGAAATTCATACTAGGAAAATTACCATCGAACTATAGAACACAAGAAAATAAAACCTGTAGAAGACTGAAATTCTATCGATATTGGTGTAGAAAGATTTGAGAAGTGTTTAAAAATGTGAAGTTAATCACACTACATGATGAATTGAATACATGGTGTAAGAGTGAGTTATCAAAGATAGCAATTAGGTGTGTAAGTTGCATCACTGACTGGATGGTGAAGCTATGCTCTGAGATATGGAACAATGGAAATGGATCAAATCTGTTGCGCAGATGGGAGCAGAGGGGAGACAGACAGTCGGGTCTAGGGCTATTGTGTTTGAGGTGCTTACGGTTATTCAAGTTGAGATAAGCAGTAGACTGTTAGCTACACATATAAGGAAAAACACATGAGAGCTCTTGCGTGGGTATATTTGAGAGTAATCAGCATCAAGGTGGTAATTAAAATCTTGGTGAAGCATGAAATTGTCTGGGAAGAGATTACAGAGAAGAGTTGAAGGCTTGGGGGAGGATTGTAGGGCTCTCAAATCTAATGGCTAAATATAGGAGAAGACTGTGAAGATACTCACAAAGGGAGAACCAAGGGGGATGGCGGTCTGTGCTGTTTTCACATGGGTTAAACTGGAAGTGCATGGTGTGATAGAAAGAAAAAAATAGAGAAAGCAATATGAGAAAAGTAAAAAAAAAAAAAAAAAAAAGTCCTTTGGACTTAGCAAACTGGAGGTCTTGGATGAATTTACCAAGGTGTGTTTCAGTTGAGTGGACTGAGGAAATAGCCATGTTGGAATGAGTTGAGAGGTATGAGGGAAATGAATAAATGTGGACGTTAAGTTGGAAAAGTCTGTCAAGAAATTTACCTGTGAAAGGGAGAGTTAGGAAGAGTATGGGTTCATAGAAAAGTTTGTTTCAAGCATTAGTATGTATATAATTTTATGGAACTGGAAAGAATGACATTATTTGATAAATATCTTGATAATACTAATAGTGGGAAGAGGTTGGAGCCAGGGCGCAGGTGAAGGGCTTTGTGTCACAGACAATGAGGGATATGTTCTCCATCACAGCGCTTCTCCAAGTGTGATTTGTAGACCAACAGCAGCATCACCACTTGGAAATGTTTTAAAGTTAGAAGCCCTGAGGGTGGGGACCAGCAATGGGTGATTTTACCAGCCCTCCAGGAGATTCAGATGCCTGCTCAAGTCTGAGAATTACTGATCTATTGCACCAAGACTGAAGAAGACAGGATGAGTATCAAGTAGCTTAGTTTGTGTTTGGTAAACAAAAGCTGAGAGATTTCCCACTTAATAGGTCCTATTTCCTTGGTTAAGGAGTTACTATCAAATGACAGTTTTGAAAGAAGAGATGAGTTGGTCAAAGTTTAAGGACAGAGGAAAATGTTTCATTCAAGGAATACATTGACGAGAGTAACATAGTGAAATTTCCTGGAGGAACTGAGGTCCTGTTTGAGGTGCGCCATCATTAATTAACAGCAATAGATGCCTTGCTGTGTGAGCTTTCCACACCAAAGCAGAGAATACAGCCCATCTGATGATCCATATTCTTCTTCCTGAACTTTTTCCTGTTCATATGCACCTTATTCCTACAATCCTTAACACTATTTATTACTGAATCCGAGAAATTGACTTAATTTAAAAATCAGGATAGAGACAAATCAATAAAAAGATTGCAGGATTACCTCCTAAGGATGGGGGAAAGATCACAGTTGTTAAGGGTTGGATTGAAGGGGTCTTTGAGATATTTAAAAGAGGTAGATGAAGTTTCCAAATCTAGAAACAACACAAGAATATTGTTAGTGTCTCAGCTGTGTATAGATTAACTATGTATGGTGCGATGCTCTTAAAACAGACATGTGTATAATATACCAACAGAAACCATGCTTCCTGGAGGAATGGCGAAGACAAAGGGCAGGGGAGTTGATGTTGCATAAATGTCTGAAATCCAAACCTTAACTCCTGAACTCTGCAGGAAGAGTTGACCCTGATATTACTTGCATTGCACAAACAGGAAGCGATTTGACAAAGGCCAGGTTGGAAGGGTTCAGAATTTTAACTTATTTAATTACAAAGTGCCTTGTTGCCCCAAGTCAGGGGTAAATTGAGGTAGGAAGATAACTGGTTGTCAACTGCAAGATGGCTGTTTCTTCATGGAGAAAGACCCGGCTGCACCAGAGCCAGACCCAGACTGAAATCAATTACAGAGACAGTTATGAGAGAGATACTGTCAGTTTCAGGGCCGGAGGAAAAAGGTTTCAGACAAGATGGTACTTAGTGCGAGTGACAGCACAGAGATTCTTGAAAAGGGCAAAGTGGCAGATATTAAGGAGCCAGGGAACTTCAAGCACCACAGAAAGAGTCGTTAAGGGAACAGAAGTCTCCAGAAAGGGAGCAAATGACATCTGGGAAAATTGACGGTGCTCACTTTAAGGGATAGGAGGACTTCTCAATTGCTCTTAGAGAGGGACGGACCGGACCAAAGAGGCAGAAATGGCAGGGCACAGAGGAGGGGCTGCTGGGGGAAACACTGTGAGATCTCGCTCCTGTGTGATCGCCTGGTGTAAAAATAACCCCAGGTCAGAGGGCACTGCTACCCCTGGTGTAGGGTTAGAGGGAAATATTTCCCTCAGGACCCCTTAGCGTGGCAGGTCTTTGCCTACAGGTGCAGAGGCCCCAGGTGATATGCATGATCCAGTCTGAGATTTTTAAAGATATATCCCTTTCTTCACGTATTTGGGTATCAATTCATTTGTTCATAAACACATGCTCCATGGAAGGCACAGACAAATTCCAAACACGGTACCTCTCAATAAGAAGAAGATAAGGTGTTAGGGGAGCACTTAGGCAATGGAGCCTCAGTGTGGGTGTCAGAAAAGGTTGCAGAGAGGAGATTTGCCTGAACTGAGACTTGACAGATGTGTGGCACGGGGAGAAACAACCACAAACGTCGAAGCTCAGACAGGTGAAAAGCTCACTTGAGTGAGAAGATATCTCTGTAAACGAATATTCTGGCATCATAGTTCTGGAAAGCAGTGTTGAAATAGTGGGAAGTAGACAGGGATGTAGGTAGACAACATGAATTTGAATTCTTGTCTGCTACTCATGAGCTTGTTAACATTGGTCTCACGGCATAAAACAGTTGAGTCTGTTCTCTCATCTGTAAATGAAAATGTTGCCATTTTCTTCCCTGGGTTTTGTGAGGATTATGTGAGATCATATATGTAGAAACTTGCATGCTCCCTGGCATTTTGCTCCGAGGATGTCTACCTCGATGATAGCAAGGAGATGGGTACAGGGTACTTCCCACAGCCGTTCCCCTGCTTCCTTCTGACAGCGTCAGAAAGGGAACATCAAAGCCTTCAGGGCTGCTCCATGAATAGGGATCTGGATGGATGGTTGGAAATAACTAGGAGAAACAGGCTGAGTGAAGCAATGATCACCATAATAATGACTGTCAGGAGGGAGTGAAAAGTGGCCTGAGGATCAATAAGAATAAGAAATCAAGATGGAGGAATGGTAGCAATGTGGTTTGGATACTGCATGTTGGATCAATGGTCAGGTTAAGGAGTATCCATAAAAAAAAGAGAGAGGATGTTTAACATGGAGAGGCTGTAGAACTGAGAACTCAATATTTTGACTTCGGAAATTGGTTTTTGGTTCCACTGACCCTATTGGCACAAAGGGCTCTCTCTGACATTGAATTGATGGAAGGAATGAAACTTATTTATGCTTTACATCATTGTGACTTAAAAATATTTCCCAAGTATGGGGATTGGCTGGCTGGCTCCACACTACCAACAGAAAGCTTTTCCAAAGGGTCAGTGGCACTTAATACTAGTTAGGGTAGCTCCTGTGGACCTGTGTCCTTGTACAGGATCTTAGGTCCTCAACCAAGAGTTTACAGCAATGTACTCTGAAGAGCATCCAGCTAGACCTAGGAGGGCTGTAGCACCCTCTGAACACGCAGCATCAGGGGACATGTTCCTCAGTATTGAAAGACGTCAGTGGCTGGAAGACGGTGTAATCTGTGCACTCAAAATTGATGGGCTGTGCATGAGAGGGAATCTACTGTCAAGGCCCATAGATATTGCTCCCATCAGAGAAAGAGGAAAAAAAAAAATCCTCCTGAACCACAGATCCTTCCATTTCATACAGGAATAATTATGTATAGCTATTGTCTCCACAGCCCTTCCTCCCATCCTTTTTTAATACTCTGCAACTGGTAGCGTCTGACTCTTGGTTTAGGCTCAGGTCATGATCTCAGGGTCCTGGGATCGAGCCCCAAGTTGGGCTTCCCACTTGTCGAGGGGTCTGCTTGATACTCTCTCTCTCCTCTGCCCCTCCCACTCATGGGCTCTCTTTCTCTCTCTAAAAGAAATAAATAAATCTTAAAAAAAAATACCCTGCAACTAGGTTTCTATTTCATTTTTTCACTGAATTGTTTATTGTCAAGATCACTAATGCCTTCCAGGTTGCCAAATTCAATGATCACATCTCTGTCCTCATTAAAAGCTCTCCGTAGCATTGATACTGAAGACTAATTTCTTCTTGAAGATCTTTTGAGATGCCACCCTCCCTTGACTGTGTTGGAAGTTCTTCACCCTCCATCCAGTCTCTCTGGTCCAGGCAACGTGGAGAGCCCAGAGCTCAGGAGAGGAATAGTTTCTTGATTTACCTTTCTGTTTTAAGACATACTCTCTCTAGGTCCTTTAATTAAGGCATATGGCTTTCAAATGCCATCTCTATGTTTTTGGAACTCAAATTCTATCTCCATATTTGGGGTTTTTAAAATATATTTACTTTCTTTTTTTATTGTGTTCAACATTACGGTGCTCAAGATGGAGACCTCCAGCCAGGACTACAGAGTAGTTTCTTGATTTCATGGCTTCTGTGTAAGTGTGTTTGTGTGTGTGTGTGTGTGTGTGTTGCATCACACAACTGTATAATATTTAAATATAAGAAGATTAATATAAAATCATGAATAAGAAATTTGGTATTTTTCATTCTCAGTATTTTTCCTTTTAGAACATCTATAATGCTAGGTGTGAGGATGCCCACCAGACAGTCCTTGCACTCTGGGGAAATAACTCTGTTTCTAGAAAACCAAATCGTGTCCCTGCTCTCCGCTCATCAAGGCTCTCCCCACAGCAGGACAGCACGGCAGAATCCAGACAATTGAACCCTGATTTGTCACAAGATGAGGAACACCTCTGCTGTCCTCAGCTCTTAAAGCTTATTTACTTTGCCCGTAGGCCTGTCAACAAAAGTTTTATGGTAGAATATTTTGTCTGAAATAAAGACTCACTTGCTATTTGGAAACAGCAGTTTTCTAATATATTTATCCAAATAGAACTCTGCTCTAAGGAAAGGGATGTGTGGGCAGGTGGAAAATATGTTATAACAATAATGGAGACTGTCCCCAGTGTCTGTCTCGCAGATAGACACAGATTACTGCCTACCTGCCAAGATTTTAGAGAAGCTGAATAGTTCCCTTACCTGACAAAACTCTCTCACTACCCTAAAAAATTCTACTTTTTGAGGTTTTTGGAGTGTTTGAACTCATGAAAAATATCTCAGCTCTGGTTATTATTAGTAAGGGTCTACTCCCAGAGAAAAAAAAATGTAACAATCAGCAGAGTCTTGTGTACTTACAATTTTAGAAACACTGTCTAATATTTAACTCATTCTAAAACTTAGTGTTCCATTAATAATCTGCCTGATTATCTTGTCTGCTTTTGATTTATCCCATCTGACATATATCCAGCCCACTGATTTGGGCTCTGGCTTAATGAAAAGGTCATCTCCCCTCATAATAGATAGGGCAGGGGTCCCAACATACAAGGGTTCTATCATGAGAAAGAGAGGTTTAGGGCACTAAGGAGAAAAAAAATCATCTATTTTAGAATTTTGCACATGAAATTTTACTGCTTTGTGTAATTCAGGTTAGTTAATGAAGTCTAGTATTTATGGCTATTGATGGCATATTGCAGGTATTTGGTAAAAAAAAAAATATGACATTTCAGTTTGTAAGTTTCAAGGCTACTATAGTTTTATAGATTTTTCCCCCCTCACTTATGCCTAGCAATATTCTACTTTGTCTATGGGGCCATATTTCTCAACCTTTATATCCTGGAATCATCTGAAGAGGCATGGCTGAGAACACTGCTCTCGGTCAAGCTCAGTAATGCCTCCTCCATGAAGTTTTTCTTTCTACCATGTAACAACATTATCTAAATAATTTTTAATTTTCTGAATTTCAACAGGACTCAAATTGTAATTTCCTTATTTCATTTAAATATAATTATAGAATATATATATGTGTGTGTGTGTGTTTTCTTTCCTCACTTGGATGTGAGTTTCTTGAAGGTATCTTGAGTTGTGTTCATTTCCTATCATCCATTTGTTTTCTCTAGCTTACCCTAGTCCTTGAGTGTCTCCAATATGTGCAAAAGCATCTGATGTATCAAAATTAGTCTGAAAAAGAAAACTAAAATATACCACTGACAGTGACAAGAAGCAAGGTTGGAGTTTCCAATCACTCTTAAAAGCATGTACAAAGTTCATATCCAGACAAAGCCCAGAGCAAGAGAGTACACAGAAAGGCGTTAACAGACAGCACTAACCCAATTCTGAGAAATGTGTCATCTGTGGGATGTAATATGACACAACAATAAAAGAAGTCTCTAAAGCAATAGCTTCTGGGTTTGAATTCTATCTGTAATATTTAATAGCAGTATGTTGGACAGATTACTTAACCTCATGTTTATCTATTTTTTTAATCTGAAAATTGTTCTTAGTAATAATAGTACCAACATCATATTACTGCTATAAGAAAGCTTGGTGTACAAAAACATTTAATGCATTTCAGCCATTTGTAAATTTTAGTATTAGTGAATAATGCAGACAGTAATATTAACAAATATAATCTCATTGTTTAAGAGATGACATTTTACCATTCATTGCCATGGCATTCAATAATATTGGTGATCCAGAGCATTTTTTCTTATTGAATATACATCATACCTACTGGCCACGTTAGTTAATTGCTTCTCACTATGGGCACCTGTCATGTATTTGTCAATTATAATGTGCCTTAATTGAGATGTGTGTTTTCTTTGAATAGAAAGTTTACAGAGTGTTTTCAATTTCTTCATTATAATTGAAATGCTACTATTATAATTGCTTTGAAGAATAGATTAGAACTTAACTGTCAGAATGATGTAAAATAGCCATAGAAAATGTGATGTTAAAAAAGAAAGAAAGAAAGAAAATGTGATGTTGTTGTCTCTTTTGTTTCTTTTGTAGACAATATTTGCCTGAAGTCTTTGGAGTCAGGGTTTTCATATCCAGTATGTAAATAAAAAATCCGATGGACTTTCTTTGAATTTGTTTCTAGTCATTTTACAGTTTGTGAATGTTATTCCATTCAGATGTCCTAATTAAATGGCAATAACAGTACAATTTTATGCTGTATCTTGGGTGGGGGAAAAAGTCATAGAGGATCTTATAGAGGATGGCATTAAATGAATTCAAAGTAAAAGAATTTTAACTACAGAATAAAACATTAATATTCAATTTATTTTTTTGTTCAAAGTTGTGCTAGATGTTTTCCATGGAAGTATAAATTTGCACACATATTAACAAGAAGACAAACAACCCACTTCCAAAATGGGAGAATGGATTAAATACAAATATTTTCCAAAGAATATAAACAAATGCCAAAAGACACATGGGAAGATGCACAACATCATAAGATAGGGGAATGCAAATAAAAACCACAATTAGATATCACTTCACACTGACTAGCATGGCTATAATAAAAAAGGTAGACAATAAAATGTTCTGTTGATGATGTGAAAAAATTGGAAACTTCATATATTTTTTTGGTTGTGAAAAAGTGTACGAGTTTTTCAAAAGTTTACACATAGAGTTACCATAGGACCCAGCAACTCCACTCTTGGGCATATGCCTGAGAAACATATACACACATGAAGACTTGTAAATAAATGTTCCTAGCAGCATTATTCATAACAGCCAAGAGATGGAATCAACCCAAATGTCCATCAACTAGCAAATGGATAAACAAAATGTAGTAATCGTCCCTTATCATCAGTTTCATTTTCTGTGGTTTCAGTTACTTGCAACTAACCATGATCCAGAAGCAGATGATTCTCCTTTGGACACATTGTCAGAAGGTCAGTAGGAGCCTAACACCATGTCACAGTGCCTACATCATTCATCTCATTTCATCTTATTGTATAGGCATTTTATCAGCTCCCATCATCACAAGAAGAAGAAAGGTAAGTACAGTACAATAAGATATTCTGAGAGAGAGAGAGACAGAGACAGAGAGAGCATGTTCATGTCATTTTTATCACAGTATATTATTATAATTGTTCCATGTCATTATTAGTTATTGCTGTTAATCTTTTACTATGCCTAATTTATAAAATAAACTTAATCATAGATGTGTATGAGTAGAAAAAAATCCATAATATATATAGGGTTAAAACCATCTGTAGTTTTAGCCATCTACTAGGGGTCCTGGAACATATCTCTTCTGGATGAGGAAAAACTATTGTATATTCAAACAATATTATTGGAATACTATTTCACAATGAAAATGAATAAAGTACTGATACATGTTACAACACAGGTAAAACTTGAAAACATTAAGCCATTTATATGAAACATGCATAATAGGCAAATTTGGAGAGAGAGAAAGTAGATCACTGGTTGCACAAAGTTTGGGGTATATGATTATGAAATGGCTGCTATTAATACAGGCTTTCTTTTTGGACAGATAAAAATGTTCTACACTTAGATTATGGGATGGGTGCACACTGCGAATGAACCAAAAATTTTAATTATACAATTTAAATGGGCAAATTTTATCTTACCTGAATTTAATCTCAGTAAAGTTGTCTGAAAAATATATTTTTGATGTCTTAACTACTTTTAAACAAAAAATTCTCTTACAGTTCAGCCAATACGATTATCATTCATTACAAGCAAAATCGGTTAAGTCAGAATTTTCCACTATTCTGCCACTTTAATCAACACGTTGTTGATTTCAACTTCTATACTTCTCTCAATCCTGCCTTCATTTCTCTACATCCATTCCTTCCAGCAGAATTAATTCTTTCCTCCTTTGATTTTTGTGTTTCAGATATCTATTGTCATGTAGAAACCCCATAAAATAGAGATATTAAATAATAGCCATCTATTTATTCTTAATAGTAAGTTGGACCCCCCCTCAGTGGGGAAGAGTTGTTTCTGACCCAGGTGTTGTTAGCTGAATAGGTTTGACTGGAGCTAAAGTACCCAAAAAGTCTTTATGACCTGGTTGGCAATTCAGTCGGAGTGGCTAAAATGGCTCAGGGTGGCTCAGAGTGGCTGTATCTGTCTCTCTAGCCATGTAGTCAGACTTCTTAGGTGATTCAGGGCTCTAAGGAATGAACATGGAAGCTGCCAGTTTCTTAAAAGCTAGGCCTGGAACTGTTTACCCAGTACCTAAGAGAATAACTGGCACATAATAGGGATTCAATAAATATTTGTTGACTACCTGCATTAGGAGCTCTTTAGATGGCAAACATTGATCTGTGTTTTGAAGACACATGATATCTACTTCACAGAACTGGAATGAAATGATGGATTTAAAAGATGGAAATGAAATGAAAAGATGGAAATGAAAAGATGGAAAAACAAATATACAATAAAAATATATTCTAATGAATGCTAGCATGGAGGATATACAAGAAACTGGCATAGTAAACAAAAGTATACATTAAACTAGCCTAGTGAGTGTTGGGGGAGCTTCCCTAGAAGAGATGACAGCTAAGCAGAAACCACAAAGCTGAATAAGGATTAGAAAATGGAAAAGGGAATAAGGATTATGTTGTATGTTTGTACATCCAGCCTGACTGAATTTGGGCCCTTTAATCTACATTTTTTAGTCCGTTCTAGTCCCACAGATCTGTATCGAATTTGGTTTTTTTTCTCCCATATGGTCTAGCTTGATATCTTCACCTTTGGAATTCATTCCTCCTACTCTGGGAAAATATCCTGAGACACCAACTAGCTTACGGCTGTTGTTACCTAACTTGGATGGGGGGATCAGAATTTGGTTCCTTGTAATACAGAAAATATTGGAGCCCAAGAAAAAGAACAAAGGTGAGAAAAAGAGATTTATAAATCTTACTTGAATTATCTCTGTAAAACTGTGTTTTGTGGTCTTTATTCATGTTGAATATGTGTGAAACAAGAAGGAGCTAGTTTTTTTTTTGGGGGGGGAGAAAATAATTTCTGTAATAAATTTCCTAGAGACTAGGTAAATAAAAACCATTTTTTTCTATCCTATGAAGTTATTTGCGATATTTATTCTGAAATGTCAGACCAAATTCATGTTTCATGTTTCAGAAGTGTCTAGCTGCGTCATTGAAGTGCAAGAAAGGGGTGATCAGTTATCTGATCAGGTTTTCAAGGGGATGAGTATGTGTGTATGACTGTGTGTGTGTGTGTGTGTGAGCATATATGTGTGTCCACTTGTACTTTGGGGGGAAAGCTGAAAAGAACGAAACTTAGGCTATCATGTTTTGAGTTCTTGTATGTGATATCACATTTTTAGGAGGTTAAGTGTTAGTATCTTTGAAGAATAAATATGCTATTTGTATTTTAAATATTTTATCTGTGGTTGTTTTAGTCATATCATTATTGTAAAATATTCAAACAGACAGTCTGGCAAAAAATGCTAACAAAATAATTAAAATATACCACCACCAAATTTTAACAACTGTTAACATTTTGCCTATTTGCATTATACTGTTTTTAAATAAAAGGCTACAAATAAAGACAAAACACTATATTTTCTCCTTAATATGGTCTGGTTATATTAAAATTTTCATAAATCTTATATAGAACAAAGCTTTGGTTACATATTAAAAATGCAGATGCAACTTTTCAACATAATTCTGAACAAAGGAAACAAGACACAAAAGGACTATATATTGGATTATATACTGGGTCTATAAAATGTGTTTTTGGAGGTAGAGCTTCAGGAGTGATACAGTAAGGAATTTAGGAAGTATCCTACTTAACAATATTAAAATTGCACAAAATTAACTGAAACAACCACAGTTCTAAACAGTATTTTCAGAACTCTGAAAATTGAACAAAGATGTGACAAATTAAAAAGCAGTTTTGCAAGAAACACTAATGAACCTTAGATAAAAATCGTGGGAGTCTATGTCGTTGTCACCCAGGCCTATTCAAATCTTCCTGTCCTTCCCAGTTCTGTCAGAGCAGTAATTCTACCACTGCAGGACCAGACAGAGAAAACAGCAAATGAACCTAACATAGAAAGCACAAAAAGAGACAGAGAAAATCCTGGGTGATTATGCACATACCCAAGTCGATGCCTCCTGAGCAGTGACACCACGGGCTTCCCACTATGGGAGAAACAGACTTTACGAAAATAGTACAACCAAGATACCAAACAAATAAGCAAGCGAGCAATCAGCTAGACAGGAGGGAGGAAAGGGTGTTCAGACACTATTTTTTTTTTAAGATTTTATTTATTTATTCATGAGAGACAGAGAGAGAGAGAGAGAGAGAGGCAGAGGGAGAAGCAGGCTCCCAAGGAGCAGGGAGCCTGATGCAGGACTCGATCCCAGGACCCTGGGATCATGACCTGAGCCGAAGGCAGACGCTTAACCATCTGAGCCACCCAGGCGCCCTCAGACACTATTTTTAATGTCCAGGTTTCAACAAAATGCATAGATTGGAAAGAAACAGAGAAGTGTGGGCTTATACACAGGAAAGAAAAACAAACAAACAGGAAATGGGCAGGCCCAAATGCCTGTGACAGGGTCCAGGTGTCAGACGTAACACAGATTCCAAAGCAACCATTATAAATCTTTTTAGGAACTAAAGGAAAGCATACATATAGAAGAAAAGGAAGGTTTGATGTCAACGTCAATCCAAATAGAGAATATCAATAAAGAGATAGAAATTATTTTAAACAAGGACTCAATGGAAATTCTGGAATTTTAAAATAAAATAACTGAAATGAAAGATTCCCTACAGGAACTCAAAAATAGAATGAACTGGTAGAAGAAAGAATCAGTGAACGTGAAAACGGTTTGAAAGAATTGATACAATCCAAAAACAGGGAGAAAGATAGAATGGAGAAAAATAAACAAATAATCAGACAAAGTGGTATACCATTAACTTCATCAACATAAGCATCAAGGGAGTACAGGAGAAAAATAACAGTAACAGGGGAGAAAAAAGAGCAGGGGTAAAATTCAAATAAATTATGGTTGAGTATTTACCAAATTTGATTTTAAAAAGATGAAGCTCAACAAATTCCAAATAAGATAAACATAAAGAGATTCATAGAGAGCCCAGAAATGGACCCTCAACTCTATGGTCAACTAATCTTCGACAAAGCAGGAAAGAATGTCCAATGGAACAAAGACAGTCTCTTCAACAAATGGTGTTGGGAAAATTGGATAGCCACATGCAGAAGAATGAAATTGGACCATTTCCTTACACCACACACATAATCAGAAACATCAAAGTAAAAATCCTAAAAGCCAGAGAGAGAAAATCTTGAACAATCAATGAAATTGCCATGTATAAGGGAACCTCAGCAAGATTTAAGAGTTGGCTTCTGGGACAGCTGAATGGCTCAGTTAAGTGTCTGACTTTGACTCAGGTTATGATTTCAGCATACTGGAATCAACCCCAAGCCCAGAGTCCTGCAATGAGCCCTGAGCTCCACATTGAGCGCAGAGCCCTGCCTTGGGCTCAGCACTCGACGGGGTGTCTACTTCTCCATTTCCCTCTCCCTCTGCCCCTCCCCCCGCTTGTGCTCTCTGTCTCTCAAATAAATAAATAAAATCTTAAAAAAAAAAAAAAAAAAAGAGTTGGCTTCTTGTGAGAAAAAAATCCAGGCCAGAAAAGTAGTGTGATAACATACTCAAACTGCTGAAAGGAAAAAAAAAAAAAACACAAAACTGTTAACTAAGAATTTTAATGTATAGTAAAACTAACTTTCAAAAGAGAAGACAAAAAAAAAAATATCATTTGATCAATGAAAATTGAGATAATTCATTGCTTTAAAGGCAACTTTAAAAGGAATACTAAAGGACATCTTTAAGCAGAAAGCTTTTGACTCCAAACAGTAATTACAGTAATTAAAAATCACATTAAAAAAAAGACACTGATTATGTTAATTGTGCAATTAGCAATGGTAGTAAAAACGCATATTTCTTTTTTCCTTTTAATTGGTTTAAAAAACAATTGTATAAAACAATATGTATATAATTTATTATTTAAAAAGTACAGAGTTAGAAGATTCATATTTCCCCATTCCAAACTTGATAAAATTGTGCAGTAATAAAGACAGTAAAATAGTGACATAATGACAGTAATATGGACCAATGGGATAAAATTAATAGTACAGAAATAAATCTATACATCTGTGGTCAACTGATTTCAACAAGTGTGCCAAGAAAATTCATTTGGGAATTTCATTTCAAAAATTGTGTTGTGAGAACTCAAGATCTACATGTAATGGAATGAAGTTTGAGGTCCACATCATACCATAATAAAATTTAACTCAAAACTGATCAAATACTTCATTCTTAAAACTAAAACTAAAATTCTTAGAGGAAAATATAGGCATAAAGCTTCATGACCTTGGAATAAGTAATAATTTCTTATACACGACACCCAGAATACAAGCAGCAGATGAACAACAAAAAAAGTAAATTAATTGGATTTCATAAAAATTAAAAACTTTCAGTTTCCCTGTGGAATTTATCAATAAATCCCCTCATATGGAAAGAATCTGTGTGGTAGCTGGGCATAATGATTACCAATTAGTGGTAACACTGAGTCATGGGGGAACCCCAAGAGATATAGTGGTGTGTACAGAAATAAGGCATTATAATCCTAAGAACTAGATGAAAATAATTTAAGTAAAAAGAAAAAAACTAAAAGAAAAAGGGTTGAAGAGTTTGATAATAAAATTTGACCTCGAGGTTTAAGAATTCAAAAGTTGATGCTCCCCATAGCTTAAAAAGAAAGAATTTGAATTCAATAGATGGATGTGAGAAATGTTCTATAAATTGTTATGGGAGCCTCAATGAAGAGGGGTATTTCCCTTTTCCTGAATGTAGGCAGGGAACTTCTCTGTCCTGATGCCACATTAGTTTCAGTGCCCTTGGATAGACATTATCCTACCATAATGTTTTTAAAAACATCAGTGTATTTAAACATACATTTGAGAGAAAGAAACTTAGCTTAGTCTATCCAGAAAAAAACAGGTATTTTAATAATAATCTGTCCTTGGAGTCTGACTCTTAAACTGGAACTTTGTTGAAATCCTGAAGGAAATATTAATTCAGCCAGTTGTAATTTATACATTGGTGAACTTTATCCTTTTAATTGGTCTGTTAATAGCATTCATTTTAGTCATGGAGAAAATTAGAGCTGAATGGATAAAGCTTATACACATGGACTCCTGAGTTTTCTGGATGTGAAGTGAATATCATTCATAGAAGAAAGTGACCTAGGGGCGCCTGGGTGGCTCAGTCAGTTAAGCATCTGCCTTTGGCTCGGGTCATGATCCAGGTGTCCTGGGATCGAGCCCTGCTTTGGGCTCCTTGCTCTGCCAGGAGCCTGCTTCTCCCTCTCCTCCCCGCTTGTACTCTCTCACTGTCTCTCCTTCTCTCTCTCTCTCAAATAAATAAATTAAATTAAAAAAAAAAAAAAGAAGGAAGTGGCCTAAAAGAAAAGAAAATCTGTATCTTAGGAAAAATAAAATATTTCCTTTAAGTTTTTGTTTATGTTTGTTGTTTATGTGAGCATGAGCAGAATATTTCAAATTGGCTTTCCAAATCAAGATGGGGAATAATGATCAATTAGTTTATGCATCTTTTCAGTCTCATACACTTGTCAGGTATTTTGAGAGCTATTTAGTGAGACTTTATTCCCAATGAGTTGATTATTATTCTCCTGCAGTAAACTTCTCCCCCCAGTTTTCTTATTTTTGCCCTATTTTATAATCATCCCCAAGGTCCATAGTATTTATAATTTTGGAGTTATTTTGTTTTTCAATTTCATAAAAATAAAAACAACAAAAAAACCCGAGGGTCAGAGAAGCAAATATTATTCATCTTTAGTCCAAGATGTTGAAATGTCATCATCTCTTTGGTACTAAGTATTTACCATAAGCAAGACACTTAATATTTCGCTTTACTCTGAAAACAAACTTAGACGTTGGATGCGATTATTATGTTCACTTCAGAGAAGAGTAAAGTGAAAATCATTAAGATTAAGTTATATATCTAAGTTTCTACCACTAAGTGGCAAATTTGGGAATCTGATCCAATCATTTAAAATCTAGAGCTCATTAGGTAAAATTTCTGTGTTCTAGTACTTTTAGCTAGAAGCGAAACACAGATAGTTAATTTCACAGACTGCTATTCCATGGAAACTTTTACTGATCGCACAAATGTAATTTAATGAACTAGACAAGTAAGACACCAATAGAAGTGCAAATACTATAATGAAGCAACATGGGACATGGGCGTTTTTATAGCTTTATCGAGATTTAATTCATATGCCATATATTTCACCCATTTAAAGTATATAATTCAAGGGTTCTTAGTGTGTAACAACCACTACAATCTAATTTTACAACCTATTTATCACCCTAAACAGGAAATGCATGCCATTAGCATTCATTCCCCATTTCCCTATCTCTAGGTGACTATTAATTTACTATTTCTATTTGAACATTTGCCTATTCTGGACATTCCATATCAAATGAAATCATACAAGATGTAGTCTTTTCTGATTGGATTCTTTCATTTACCCTAACATGTTAAAGGCTCATCTGTTGTACCATACATCACTGTATTTCCTTTTTTTGTCCAAATAATATTCAATCATGTGGATATACCATTCTTTGTTTATCCATTCATCATCTGATGGGCATCTATGTTGTTTATACTTTTTGGCTATCAAATAAGACACCAATCTAACTGCAAATATAGCAATTAAGCAATGTTGAACACTGATTTTAACTTCCTTACAGTATGGACTGGGTGATTTTAGGGTTTCTGCCAAATAAAGTAGTCTATAATTCTAAATTTTCTATAAAATAAAGAAAATCTTAAAAAAATAAGTCCTTTAATTGAATACTTCTTTAGGCCAGGAAGTTTGTGTGTTGCCAGGGTCAATAAAAATAGGCAAGTGGATTTCCTTCTTGTTCCATCAAAATACTATGCAAGCAACAAGATAAATGAAGTATTCAGAATATTACTGATATTTTTTTCCCAAAATGGACCAAAGGGATCTCGAATGTTATAGAATGTATCACAAAGCAATTCAATTTTAGATCTTTAACTTCCTAGGGAAAGGATGTAATATTTCTGTTTTAGTATGCTCAGGATGCTGTGATAAAATACCATAGACTAGGTGGCTTATAAATAACAGAAACATATTTCTCACACTTCTGGAGGCTGGATGTCCAAGATCAAGGTGCTGGCAGGCACAGTGTCTGGTGAGGGCCCACTTCTTGATTCATAGACTCTGTGTACTCATATGGCAGAAGGGATGAGAGCACTCTCTTGGGACTCTTTTATGAGTACTAGTCACATTCATGAGGGCTCCATTCTCATGACCTAATCACCTCCAAAGGCTCTTCTACCTTAGCATCCTTACTTCTTAACAATTCAAATTGATACTAAAACCCAGTGTTTTTTCAGATTCTTAGCTCTATGATTTTCTTTGACATCATGGTACCTCAGACCCCTGGATTCACTTTAATAATTTCCAGAATGAAATACGATCTGGATAGCATTTGATACATTTGGTCATTGTTCATTGCAGCAACACCTCCAACCTTTGATCCTAAACAAGGGTTCTTGGCAATGAATCCAGGACAACAAGGAAACACAACCTGACTATATTCTAAGACATTCCCACACCAGGAGGCTCAGCTCTCTTTTCATTAGGCAGGAAAGATTAAGCAATTTGACTTCTTTGTCTTCTACTTCTCCTTCCTCTCCTCCTCCTCCTCTTCCTTATTGCTTATATAGTGACCATAATTGGTAGTGATAAAGAGATGTTAATTACAATCTGTTTATTTTAAGCACTTACCTAAACTAAAACATTTTGATGAAGAAACCAAATAAAAGAAGTTGTGAGAGTCTTTTTATTTTAGTTGGCACTAGGAATCCAGATGCAATCTGTTTTAAGAAAACTTCAGAATAAAATGACCACCTATGTCTTCCATTTTATGGTACAGTCATTCATCACTGTAAAATGGCAACAGCTCAAAATCAACTGTGTAATAACAAAACATTGAAATAATTGTGATACTACATCTATCAATACTCAATGAACCAAACCTATCAAATAGGATATAAAAAATATCCCAACAAAAAATTAACAAGATATTAGTAAGTAACTTACCAAATAAAAGTTAGAAATGGTAAGTACATAAACCACATAAAAAATAAAAATAAATCAATAATAAGAATCTGTCTTGTATATTAGATTCTAATTTCAATATGGGAGATTTTAATTTTCCTTATCCCGATTTACTTTTTACAGTTCTTCAACAATTAATTTCTATTATTATTATTATTTTATATTTATTTATTTTAGACAGAGAGAGAGTGCACCTGTGAGTGGGGAGAAGGGCAAAGTAATTTTGAAAAATATGTCTGTAAAATGGACAAGAGATTTGGAAATTTTAAAAAAATATTAAGATGTTTAGTGTTTTCTTCATTACAATATGTTTCTATTTACCAATTAATAAAAATAACAAATAGAAGTCTAAAGATTAATGCAGTACAATATTATTCCGAGTGTCTTCAATAAATAAATTAGGCAACTGATAGTGAATTCTAATTTTTTCCTGTCCGTTAGATTAATCAGCATAAGTAAAAAGTGATCTTTTATTACTTAAAAAAGACTTATAGTATAAATGTTAGGGAAAGAAATCTCACTTGTCCAGAATTTCTCAGAAATAAAGCAAAAGAACAAAATTTGTATATTTGTGTCCTGTCTCTAATAGGAACATTCAAATAGTTCATTACATTCCAGCATTATTTTAATGAACTTTAATGAGTCATTGATGCAGTCCAACAGAGTGCAATAAATGCCAAAAATATCTGTGCCTTTTAAAGTCTCTACTAAATCTGTGCCTACATACCCAATTCCCTGGCTTCTAAAACAATCCTTCTATTTTTAGTGTGCGTAGTTCCACATTCAAATGAGATACACGGAACTAAAATATGAAGCTTTTATAATGAGATTTAAGGATATGTAAAAATCAGATGTGCTAATTTTAAATGGAAGTATTATTTTCATCCTAAAATTCTCATTTAATAAAGTTTAATTTGCTACAAAGTACATAGTCATTAAACTACATTAGGATGAGTCATAAGACTCTCCAGACTAATGGAAACTTCAGAGATAATGTTGCAGAAATGGCGCTGGGGGTGGGGGGGGTGGGCATGGAAAGTAGAGGAGAGAGAGTGTAGCATTATTACATTAAAATTATTTCTTAAATTTAGCCCTCCACAAAAAATCACATTCTTGTATCAAGTTCAGATGATGTCCAAATATTTTTTTGAAGATTTTATTTATTTATATGAGGGGGGAGGGGCAGAGGGAGAGGGAGAGAGAACCTCAAGCAGATTCCTCGCTGAGCGTGGAGCACCACGCAGGTCTCGATCTCACCACCCTATGATTATGACCTAAGCTGAAAGCAAGAGTCAGACACTTAACCGACTGAGCCCCCTGGCACCCCTTAATTGAAATGTTTTTAAACATAAATTTTGGAGAAAATAATTTTCCTTGAAATGGCTAAAGAATTTTCATACTTGATATAAAACCTCAATCCTGAAAAAAATAAAGATGTTTCTAAAAATATATTTATTAAGTAATTTATATTCATCCCATCTCTGCTACCATGAATTTGAATTGAATTGAAAATGATGTTAATATTTTTCTCCTTTAAAAAGAGGGAATTCTGAAAAAAATAATTAATATGCTATGGAAGTCTCCAAGTGTCCACTAAAATGAACTGCAATTTCTGAAAAGAGGAGATTGAATTATTCTTTTAATTGTAGTTGTTGTTTCCAGAAGATACATTTCAGATATCGAATGTATTCTTTGTGTAGATGAAGACGAAGATTAGGGGTGGAGTAGGGATGCCATCAATATTCATTAAGATGTTTTATCTTTGGTGAAGGGGATTAAGAGTACACTTATGATGAGCACTGAGTAATGATGTATAGAATTCTTGAATCACTATATGGTATACCTAAAACCAATATAACCCTGTATGTTAACTATACTGGAATTAAAATTAAAAGCTTAATAATAATAATGATGATGATGATGTTTTATCATCAATAAAAAGGAGTAATACCATAAGTAAAAGTTCAACAGGGACATTTGGGGACATACTGGAGGATGAATCTCTGCCCACAGAAGGTAATTTTTAGGTTCCTGAGCCCTGAAGAGCTTTGGCCACCACTTTTTCTTTTTTATTCTTTCCATGAACACTGATTAGACAGCATAGGCTAGGAAAGTTGTGGACAAGGGTGGCACATAAAAATCACTGGGACATAGCCCTTTCTCTCATGTTTACAGTGTCCTAGAAATAATGAGGAGTTAAATAGCTACATAAAATGGAATTACTTGAAATTATACAGTATGTGCATGGCATTCTAAAAACAAAGAAAATTAGAGAACATATTCTGCTATTAAGAAATAGAAAGGCAGAAGTTCTATAATTCTATGTTGTTGAAACGAGTTCACAAAGTTATTTGACAATAGTGTTATTTTCTCCTTTATCCATATAAACATCTGACAAAGAAAGTATTCTTCAGACACATTTGAGAAAAAGTCACAAGAGCATGGTGGTTCTTCAAACTGGTTGATCAACAGAAGTATCCAGGGATTTTTCATGCCCAACCATGGAGATCTCAATTCAGTGTTTTAGTGTATCTTGGCAGAAACATGGCATTTGTATTTAAAAAATAAGTAAATAAAATGAAAGAAAAAAGTAAAAGAGAAGAGAAAAAGAAAAAAAAAACCTATACTGGTTATTTTATTTTGTGATAAGCCATGGCATGTTTGGGAACTAAGAAAAATTGAAAATTATTTAGAGAAGAGTGACATGTTCTGAAATGGGTTGGGCTCAAATCATGAAGAGTCTTGGGTATCATAAAGCATAAAATTTAATCAGTAAGCAATTCAAAAAACATGGTAAACTAGTAAGGTATAGTGTAATTATATTGGTTCTTTAGAATGACTGCTCTAGTAAGAAAAAATTATGGGCAGGGAGGAAGAACCCATTTTAATAATCTAGGTGTATAATCTGGACTTGTGTTGATCCTGGGGTAACTGAAAAAGAGGAGTCACTCTCAGAAGCAATTCTGAGAAGGAATTATTAAGACGGATGATTTAAATTTGAGAGATCGTGGAAGATGAAGCTTCAGTGGATATTCAAGTCTTTAGCATGGGCAAAAAAGAAAAAATGAATGGTAATGACATTGACTGAAGAAAATGAAACAGATCAAAATTTCACGTTTGTGAGAAATGACAATAATTATTAACATTAATGGGGAGCTTACTGCATGCCAATTAGTTTCCTAAGCATTTTATACATATTAAATCATATAATCCTCATAGCTACCATGTGATGCAAGTTCTACTATTACTTCCAATATGTAAATAAAGAAATTAAATACAAAGGGGTTTAATAATTCACACAACATCAAAAGCTATTAAGTGGCAGAACAGGAATTGATACTTGCTTGGTCTAACTGTAGGGGATGTGCTACATTCTGAGTTAATGCTAATTAAGGGCCTGTTGGATTTCAGCAAACAACAGCCAACAGTTGTTCTCTTTATCTTAGCCTCTTTGATAAGATCATCTAAAGTGATAAGTAAATTATAACTATGTATTTTGGGGGTTTTAATATAAGTAGATGCAATATTTACAAAAATAATACTTTAAATTTGGCAAGGAGGGAATGGAGATATATAGAAATAATGTTAATATATTTCACTGAAACTGAGTTAGTATAAAACAGAAGATTATGACAAGTTAAGATGTCAATTGTAAGCCCTAGAGAACTTTTAGAACAGTAAAGAAATCTTTTAAAAATATATAATTAATTAGTCAAAACTTCCAGTTATAAGATAAATAAAAAAAATAAATAAAGTACAACATGGTGACTAATGTTAATGATATTGCATATTTGAAAGTTGCTAAAGGAATAGATTTTAAAATATTTCATAAGAAAAAACATTTTTAACTATACGTGGTGATGGATGTTAACCAAACTTACTGTGGTAATCATTTTGATATATATGACATGATCCTCATGTCAAACCATCACCATATCTTGAACTTTCACTTCCAAACCATATCTCAGTTTTATCTTCTTCTCCAAATAGCATAACAAATGCATTCACTTTCTGTCTCCCATGCAAAAATCCAAATCCAAGCCATCTTCACTTCAATTACAGAAAAATTTTTATATCCTCCTGACCAATCCTTCACATTCTATTCTTATCCCCCACCAATACTTCACATAACATTTGGAACATAAGTATTTAACATATAAATTAAATCATTTCACTCCTAAGCTTATAATAATTCCAACTGCACTTTGAATAAAATTCAATCATGCATGGTACTGTATTCTAGAAGGCCCCTGTAAGGATCTTGCTCAGATCTATGCATCAACTTAACTTCATAATTCTCTCCCTAACATACTACATTACAGCTGCCTTGAGCTTTTTTAGGAACCACAAATATTGAGATTTTTTTCCATGTGATATTCTTCATACCGGAGATTTTTTTTTTTTTAACAAAGGTCTTCAAGTGAATGGTTAAGTTCATTTTCACCTCTCAGAAATCAGTCTGAATTCATGTATGTCTTCCTGGGTCGAACTACCTCTTTTATGGCTCTACCTGTTTATCTGCAGCACAATTCTATTTCCATTTCATTAAAAATAAATAATTCAACTGTTTGTCAGTTTCTTTACTTCCCTGTGATCTGTTCCTTCATTGGAATGGAGATTCCTGACGGCAGAAACCAGCTGCATGCTCACCTCTGTAGGCCAACCACCCAGCACAGAATCTGACAAACAGTAGATGTACAACAAATACTTGTTAAGCAAATGAATGGGGCAAGATGCAGATACCCACTAATGCCAAACAATTCTACAGTTGACAAACATGTTTTACTTAAATTCTCATCAATTACTGATTCACAATCATTTCCTGCCTGATAGCCATTGAAGAGATATTAAAATTTACACTGACTAATAACTTTACCGGGGACATTTGAATGCTTGCCTATGAGATCCTCAGAAACTGTGTTGGGACTAAACCAGAGAAGCCGTCCATATAACGGATGCCAGTGAATATGGATTTGTTGATCTATATATTCCCAATTGTAAGAAATGCAAGTCAAGATTCCCCTCTACTTGGGAGATTGGTTATTGGAATATCAGTCATCGTGGAGCAACAAGAATAAAGAAAGACCTGAGGAGAAAAGACACTGAAACCCAGCACCCATTTGCACCTGGTGTGTGTAATGTAGATCCTGAAACTCTTATCTGAAATTTTGTGGATACACACATTTGACGCTATACATATAAATATTTTAGAAAGATAATACAGTTAATATGCTATATATTCTATCACAATGGACTAGTGTACCATAACAAAACACATTGGTATTTTTAAAATATTTAATTAATTAGTTAATTAATTAATTAGAGAGAGAGCGCATGCAAGCGCACATGCAGGGGGGAGGGTCAGGGAGATGGCCTCTCAAGCCAACTCCACACTGAGCACAGAGTCTGACACAGGGCTCCACTCACCACCATGAGATCATGACCAAAACCAAGAGTCGGTCACTTAATCAACTGAGCCACCCAGGTACCCCAACACATTGATATTTCTTTTCTTTTTTTTTTAAAGATTTTATTTATTTATTTGACAGAGAGAGACACAGCAAGAGAGGGAACACAAGCAGGAGGAGTGGGAGAGGGAGAAGCAGGCTTCCCGCGGAGCAGGGAGCCCGATGTGGGACTCCATCCCAGGACCCTGAGATCATGACCTGAGCTGAAGGCAGACGCTTAATGACTGAGCCACCCAGGTGCCCCACACATGGATATTTCTAAAGACAAACAAATAAATCTTCATTTTTAGTGGAATAAGGATAATAATATTATGTACTGCTTATAACTGGGTCTGAATGGATATGGGCTGTATGATTTCTGCAGTTATTTCATTCTTACCTCTTCTATGTTTTAGTTATTGATATACATTTTCGAGAAGGAAGTCTTCATATAACCGATAAAAAAGAGTCAATAGAAAGCAGAAAAATCTTGATGGACTTAATCCAACCAACATATATTCAAACAAATTGGTTTGAATGCTACTAATCCAAAAGAGCAAGATAGTCCTTCCAGTTCAAAAAGTTAAGTCAGTAAATAGTTTTTTTTAAAGGTTTATTTATTTATTTGAGAGAGAGAGAGAGATCTAGTGGTGGGAGAGGCAGAGGGAGAGGGTAAAGAAGAGAAGCAGACTTCCTGCTGAGCGTGGAGCCTGAAGTGGGGCCTGATCTCAGGACCCTGAGATCATGACATGAGCCGAAATCAAGAGTCTGATTGCTCAACAGACTGAGCCACCCAGGCACCCCAGTAAATAATTACTGAGCATCTCTCAGATGCAAGGTCCTAAGAAGGGTATTCAGAGATTTAAAACAAATGAACAAAAACAAAACTAACAAACAAACAAAAAACAACTAGTACTACTTTTCTTCCAGAGTAATTCAGTCTATATAAGATTAAAGTGAATGAAGAACAGTGAAAAAAATGACAAATATTATGTAAACATACATATATGTATGTGTGTGCATGCGTGCGTCTGTGTGTGTGTGTGTGAGAGAGAGAGAGAGAGAGAGAGAGAGAGAGAGATTGAAATTTAAGCTTTAAGGAGGGAGTCTGATTTGCTTAGGTAATTTTTAAAAAAAATCATTAAATAAGGGTGCCTGGGTGGCTCAGTTGTTAAGCAGCTGCCTTCGGCTCAGGTCATGGTCCCAGGGTCCTGGGATTGAGCCCTGCATCGGGCTCCCTGCTCCGCGGGAAGCCTGCTTCTCCCTCTCCCACTCCCCCTGCTTGTGTTCCCTCTCTCACTGTGTCTCTTTCTGTCAAATAAATAAAATCTTAAAAAAAAAATTGTTAAATATGTGGCTTTGGGGCTAGGCTTTAGAAGTTTGAATGTAGAGATGTAAAAGGGGAAAAAAGTTTCATGGATGAAGACACATGTAAAAAATATTGTAAAGAATCATTATTTTGAATGATGACTTGTGGTGTTTTATTCTGATTTACCTCTTCAAATCAATAAAAACAAGCAAAAACAAACAAACAAAAAACAGTGGCACTAGAGAGCACAGACCCAGTAAGTGAAAATGAGAATAATGCTCAGTATTTCCTTCACTGTTCTTGTGGTAAATTTTGCCCCAAGATATGTAATCCCTAGGGCAACCACTGAGAATATGTATTAAGAAACACATAGTAAAAAAATGACAAGGGAATCAAAATGGTATACTAGAAAATATCTATTTAACACAAAATAATGAAGAATAGAGAAAATGAAAAATACATAAGATATATTAAGAAAAAAAAACAACTAGCAAAATGACAGAAATAAATCCTCCCTTATCAGCAATTACGTTACATGGTAATGGATTAAACTCTCCAATTAAAAGTCAGAGATTGGCACAATGGATATTTAAAAACTGATCTAACTATATGCTCACTTTATTTATTTATTTATTTTTTTAAAGATTTTATTTATTTATTTGAGAGAGAGAGAATGAGAGAGAGCACATGAGAGGGGGGAAGGTCAGAAGGAGAAGCAGACTCCCTGCTGAGCAGGGAGCCCGATGCGGGACTCGATCTAGGGACTCCAGGATCATGATCTGAGCTGAAGGCAGCCGCTTAACTGACTGAGCCACCCAGGCGCCCCATATGCTCACTTTAGACCCAAACACACAAACAGGCTAAATGCTTGAAAGTGAAGGGATTACAGAGTCAACTAAAGAGAGCTGGAGCAGCTATATACGACTATCATAAAAAATCAGATTTTAAGGCAAAAATTGTTGACAGTCTAAGACATCCGATAATGATAAAAGGTAAATCTGGCAAAAGATAAAACAATTATAAACATATAATCACCTAAAAAGGCATACAAGCAAAACATAAAAGAAAAAACTGACAGTGAAAGGAGAAATAAGTACTTCAACAATAACCCTTGTGCACGTCAGTACCCCACTTCTGATAATGGATAGAGCAACTAGACAGAATATAAACAAGGAAATAGAAGATATGACAACACCATAAACCAAATATACCTAGCAGACAAATATAGGAAACTGCACACAACAACAGGATACAGACTCTCTCATAAGTGCACATAGAAATTGCTCTAGGAGAGATCACATGTTACGACACAAAAAATGTCTCAATAAATTTTAAAAGACAAAAAAAAAAAAAAAACACACACAAAGAGCATCTTCTCTAACCAAAATGGAATGAAATTAGAAATTAAAACAGGAACAAATGTGGAAACTTCACAAACACATGGGAATTAAATAATATTCTCTTAAAGGACCAATGGGTCAGAAAAGGAATCATGAGGAAAATTAGAAAATACTTTAAGATGAATGAAAATAGAAATAAAACATACCAAAACTTAGGAGATGCAGTGAAATAATCTTCTGAGGTACATTTGTAGCTATAAACACCTATCTTTAAAAATAATAAAGATCTTAAATCAATAACCTAATCTTCTACTTTAAGGAATTAGAATAAGAAGAGAAAATGAAACCCAGAGTAAACATTAAGGAGAAAATAATCAGATGGTGATAAATGAAATAGAGAATAGAAAAAGGATAAACTTGACACTTAAACTAACTCTAGGACGATGTGGAGGAGTAAACCATGTGATCTGCTAAAGGGGTGGGATGCAGGCAAATTAAACATCAAGTTCAAAAGGCCAGAAATGGAAAAGATTTGGTTGTGCTCAAGCAGCAACAATAAAGCCCATATGTCCCTGAGCAGGATGAATATAGGAAGAATACTATGAGATGAAATTGGAGTGGTAAGCTGAAGACAGACCACGAAAAATTTTAGACTTTGATCTAAGCGTCATGGGGATCATCACATGATCTATTGATGAAAATGGCACTGGCTATAGGACTCACACTAATAACTTCCTAAACAAAGAGTTTCACATATGGAGAATTAGTCTATTTAAGATAGGTCTGTCCTGGGGCACCTGGGTGGCTCAGTTGGTTAGGCGACTGCCTTCGGCTCAGGTCATGATCCTGGAGTCCCGGGATCGAGTCCCGCATCGGGCTCCCTGCTCGGCAGGGAGTCTGCTTCTTCCTCTGACCCTCCTCCCTCTCATGCTCTCTGTCTCTCATTCTCTATCTCTCAAATAAATAAATAAAATCTTAAAAAAAAAAATCTGTCCTGTTAAAATTCATAAGCAGCAAACAAATAACTTACAGATTAATTACAAAACATTTACATCTTCAGCCAGTCACTCATTAATTTATCATGTGTTTAGAAAATACTTATTGAGCAACCATTAAATACTAGAGTCTATGCTAGACACTCTGATTTTAAAGAAGACAGAACTGATCTCTATCATCAAAGTACTTACAGTGTACAGGTTAAAGAGAAACATATTCAATAGGTAATTACATATATAAAATGTACTCCAATAGGGATATCCTGGGTGATAAAAGAGGACAGAAATAACAGTTCTCATGGAGAAATAACACTTCAAGTGAAAATCAGAGGAAGATTTGATATCTTATCCATGTAAGCATGGGGAGAACCTTCATTGAAGAGGTAACTATTTCTGCAAAAGACTAGATTTAGGATAAAAAATAGAATTTAAGAATGATTCTGATTTTTCTGGCTTGAGTAATAGGGGTAGATGATAAAGTTATTAAATAAAGTGAGAAATACTAAAGAATGAATAGGAAAATAAGTTTTGGTTGGGGAAAATAATGATTTCATTTTGTACATATTTGAATGTGAGATGCCTGTGGAATATCCAAGTGTCAATAATTAGTAAGGAATTATTTCTATAGTTATAGAATGAAGGGGACAGAAGACTGGGTTAGTGTTAGAATTTGAGAAGCATCAATTCATCATTGTAAATTGAAGTCGTGAATAAATACAATTACTGAAAAAGAATGGTTAGTAGCTAAAGCAGTAAGAACCAAAAAAAAAAAAAAAAAAAGAAAGTTGTATTAAAGTGTCAAAAAGGAAAAAAGACAGAAAAAGAAGCCTACTGTTTTTATATGTCAAATGATTCTCAAATAAAAAACCCATAACGTTTTTGAGAAATTTATCTACTGAAAATTGTCCATGGGATTCATTAATTAGAAGTCAATGATGACATTGGCAAATTTTGCTGAAGTACTGAGGATGGGAAACCAATTTGCAGTGGTTTTAGGAAACAGAGATAATGTGACACCACATGATAGATGGACAGCGTGGCACCACATCATTGGCAGAGTTTCACTGTAAAGATGGAAAAAGAGAACATGAAAGGATGTTAACTGGAAGCGATATGTAGAGGGAATTGCCAATCTTGAGGGAGAAGTTGAAGACAGGAGTAAGAGCTCCAGCCCAAGGAAGAACAGAAAGGAATTAAATTTAAGGAACAGATAGAAGATTTGGCTGAAGGAGGGAGGGAGAATTTGTTTCTTTTTTACAAGTAGATAATAGTACAATAGAGTAATCCCCTCTTTCTCCAAAAGTGTTAAGCTTTCAAGCATGGTATCTCTGAACTGTAAGTTGCTAGTATAAGTGTATCTTGATCTTCCCCTACTTCCATTTTCCTACAAGGCTCAGTTGATGAACTATTTCTTCTTTTCCACATCATCAAATTCTCACCCTGTACCCTTCATCCCATCATTTTCCAGTCGCTTGCTTACCATGACCCATTGCTCATTCTGGCTTTAATTCTTTCCCTGATGTTTTCAACACTTCTATGACTGATGTAGTTTAATTAAAGTATTGATTCTGAAGCCCAATTGTCTTGGCTCTACCACTTACTAGATGAGTAACTTGGGGCAAGTTATTTATCTTTCTATGCCTCAATTTGCTCCTCACCTATAAGATAGAGATAATAGAGTTAATCCATGTAAAGTGCTTGGAGAAGTACCTGCTACGTAATAAAACTCAATAAATATATTCTACTATATTTTGTCCTTGAGCCTTCGAATTTCTCGTCGCCCTAAAATTTACCAATAGTATTTATTCAAAGCATCAAATTCTTTTTTTTTTTTTAAGATTTTATTTATTTGACAGAGAGAGATACAGCGAGAGAGGGAACACAAGCAGCGGGAGTGGGAGAGGGAGAAGCAGGCTTCCCGCGGAGCAGGGAGCCCGATGCAGGGCTCAATCCCAGGACCCTGGGACCATGACCTGAGCCGAAGGCAGACGCTTAATGACTGAGCCACCCAGGCGCCCCTCAAAGCATCAAATTCTAACCATGAGTTTTAACCTTCTCTTCTCATCCAACCTTCCTAGATATGTGTTCTCCTCCAATGTTTGCATGTCCTTAACTCACATTCTGATGAAATTCACTTTAGTCTGTTTTCCTTTCAATACTCTATTTAGACTACATTCACTAAAGACACCAATTAACGTTTAATTGATGGTTTCATTTTTCATAGATCTCTATAGCTTTTGGCAACATGGACCATTCTCTTCATAATTAAATTGTTAATGCTCTTAGATTCCATCATAACACACACTCTTGGTTCTTCCTACCTCTCTCCCTACAGACTATTCTATCTGTGCATCTCGAAAAGGTCCTCTTCCTTTGTCTATCTGCTAAATGATGGTAATCCTTATAGTTCTGTCTTAGTCTGATTTTTCATATAAAACTATATACATCCTTGATACAGACCATTCACTCATTACTGCATATTTTCATCCCAGACCTCTCCTCTGGGCTTTAACCATTTATATCTAGGTGTAAAAGAGGTAACTCAATAATGTACCTTGTTATGTACTGCCTTATATTTTCCCTTGCCATATGTTCACATATATTCTCAGTTGACAATTTCTTGATTCATTTATTCATGTTAGAAACCTTAGCATAACACTAAACACTATTCTTTCATACTCCCATTCAAATAATCATTGACTTTTGCCAATTTTTGAATCTTCAATATTTTAAAAATCAGATCCATCCTTTCCTTTGCATTAACACTGAGTTAAGTAAGACATGTCTTCATCATTCCAGGAATAGAACAGTTTAAATAATTGTTTAAAGTGCCCCCTTGTCTCAAACTTGCCCAACTGAATCCCATTCCAACCCAAATAGCAGAGAGTAATGGGGAAATGTGGTTCTGATTGAATCACTTTCCTCTTAAGGACTTGCCATGGTCACGGGTAAAAAAATACGACATTCAATGTCTTTAATTACACGTCCCATACCAGCCTCTCAGATCAAATTTGGTTTGTCTTCTACGCTTTATCAATTTTGAAGTTCTTGAAGTTACTCTTAAGTTCAGGCTGTTTTGAGTTCTCTGTGGTTTTGCTTATGCTACGGCCAAACCCTGAACTGTTCTTCCTACTCTTTCTCTCTTTTAATTTAATTCATTGCTTCCTTGCCTTTGAGATACAACTCAAACATCACATCTTGAAGCTGCTCTCCTGAGCTCAGCTTTCTCCCAGGTAAATCGAGGAGCTCCTCTGTCAAGCACCACATTGTCTATAACCAGTGCTATCATGCACTTGCCATATTGGTTTATAACTATATGCTTCATTAATATTCCAGGCTCTCTTCAAAACTTATTCATAGTTAACCTATTAACCTTTGTATCTTTGTATCCATAGAATTTAGCATAGTGTCTAGTGCATATTAGAGCTTGGTAAATGCTTTTTAGGAAATGACAACATGTTTTCAGCCATTTAGAAATAATGTTGTCAAACAAAAACCAAAGTTTATGGTTTGTAACCAAAGTTACAAATTTATGAATTTTTGTATATTTGTAAAATTACAAATATACAACTCAACTTTTTCATGAATATCATCTTTATGCTTATTGCTGGATTTCATTTGCTAAGATAAAATATTTGGTTTTGTAGGTATCCTTTTAAAGGGAATTAGTCTGTATTATTATTATTTTTGTAATATCTGTGCTGGGATTTGGTATCAGAGTTATACCTACCCCAAAACTTTGGAAATCTCTGAACAAGCATGGACTTTTATACACACATCAAACATGCACACATTATATGTACATGTCTATGTTGTTTTGTGTGTGTGCATGTATGAGTTGGTATGATTCTATGTATTTGTGTGAGTGCTTCGGTAAAGTGCGAGCACAAGTCTGTATAATATATATACTAGTCAACATGAATATACACAGACTTCCCCTATCTGTGTGGAAGAATGCATTAGTGTGTGTGTGTGTGTGTGTGTGCATTTACATCTGTGTGCATTCATTATGCATGTCTGTTGTATGTATGAACGTTCATGTGATATTAAATGTTAAGTTCATGTGCACCACCTACCTCCTAGATTGAAAATTACGTGTCCATCTCAGAGAAAAAAATTCAAAATGGAAAAGTGCCCTTGCTGGATGTAAATTGTGCTGCCCTTGTTCCCTCAGGTTTGCATCCCTTATTTTTCAGTGCTTTATATAACCTGATGCTGCCAGGACTGTTTGAAGAATTCTTGCTTCAGGTCCCTTCCAGCCGTCTATGAAAAATTCATATCCAGCTCTTGCAAAGACCGAATTCCAGCAAAGATTTTGCTATGTCCTGATGTGCACCTGTCTCAGAGTAGTCTATAAATACAGGGGAAAAGCTTTCCCAAACAATTCAATTTTAATTTTTTGGTAGATCCCAGCTTTCCAGCTGAGAAGCACGATTTCTCTTTTATTCAATTATGCAAGTGGTTTCTTATCTTCAAATTCCCATTTCTTAAGTTGTATAAGGAGCTTTACAATTTTAAAATCATTTTCACACACTATCTTATTTTATTTTGTGTGACCTTGGTGAAGTCATTTCACTGCTCTGAGTTTCCATTTCTGCAAAATTCTGCCTGATACCTAGACATAGACTCTTGTGAGAATGCAGAGAAGGTAACGAATTCTAGAGCCTGTGAACTCTAAGATTAAAATAAATGTGCAAAACCATAACTTATTGGTATTGTCATTATTACTCCTCTCAACAAGACTATAAAGTAGAGAGTAAAAGACATTACAAGGTAGTTTATAGACTAAGAACCAATTTAATAGTCTCTATTGATATACTTGGAAAACAGAACAATAAGCTACTTTTCTTTAGACAAAAGAAGGGCACCCATAAGATAACACCTTTTACCCATTATATTCACAATACTGCATTTAATTAACAACCAGTGTTAGCAAGCGGGTGGGAAATGGCATTCTAATACATCATAGATACTGTTGGTATACACTATTTTACAAACTGTTTAGCTATATCTATCAAACTTTTGGTTCTACTTAATCTTTGATCCATTCATTCCCATTCTTGACATCTAACCTAAGGGAAAATAGCATACATATAAATGCACACGTATGCATATACAAATACACACATATATGCATATATATGCAGGGACTGCAAGTTAATATATATTTTATATGTGTATAAATAGAGGTGCATGTATTTGTAAATATGCATATATGATGAGAGTATGTAAGAAATATGCATATTTGTTAAAATTTTAATAGCTAATCATTGAGAACTAACTCAATGTCCATCTGTAACTGAAGGTTAAATAAAATGTGCTCTATTCCTAACACAGGATTCTATGAGCCATGAAAAGAATAGATGAGATCTAGTACTAACCTGGAAATAGAACTACATTATATTATTACTTGAATAAAGCAAGTTGCAGAAAAATATGCCTGGGATAAACACATTAATTAAAAATATATTTACAGGGGTGCATGGGTAGCTCAGTCATTAAGCATGCCTTCTGCTCAGGTCATGACCCCAGGGTCCTGGGATCGAGCCCCACATCAGGCTCCCTGCTCTGCTGGAAGTCTGCTTCTCCCTCTCCCACTCCCCCTGCTTGTGTTCCCTCTCTTGCTGTCTCTCTCTCTCTCTGTCAAATAAATGAATAAAATCTTTAAAAAAATAAAAATATATTTATAAATGTAAACATATTGGTTTAGGGACAAAGGTGGACTTCGCTTCTACATGATTCTGCATTGCTTGATTTTTATGGCCAAGTATTATTTTTGTAATTGAACAAAAGTGTATCAATATAAGAAAGAAAGAATACACTAAAAAACATTTACATTTTTTAGAGACACAAAGTAAGTATATTAAAACTCTTTAGAGACCATTCCATTGCACTGCTAACTAAAAGCAACTGTGCAATCCAGCAGTTGGAAATGAATATCTAATAAGTGCATTCTAATTCTGGCTCATTCAATGCCACCCTGTGGAATCCTCTGGAGGCAAGAGTTTCACTGTTGTCTTTCCTTTAGAGCTTATTATGGAATTATAAAAGCTATCATTTCCTTACTTCTCTGGATTTTTTTCTGAATTAAAACATTTTTCTTGATTGGAAGCAGTCCCTTGTGAAATGAAGGAAGCTATGAGAAGAATCTTCGTACAGAATGCACTCTCCAAGAAGCAGTATCACATTGAACGTGCAGACCCTGACATTTTCATTCAGGGGAAACTGCGTTAAAACTTATGTTCTAGTAAACTTAAAATTTACAAAAAGAAACACTTTGTCCCTAATGGGCAGAGCAAGGGGCAAAACTTTGTGCTTTGCCAAGCAGCTCTTTCTCTGCATGTTTAAGATTTAACCAGAAGTTGCAAGAAGCGCTCAGCATTGATCCCTGAATCTCAGTCCCATGGGAAGCCAGGAAATATCTTGGGGTGCTCTGTCTTTGCTCTCAGGAGTATACCCTTCACAGAACCTAGACGGGCTAATAAAGCATAAATGAAACCATATTTTGGTAGACGTAGAACAGAATGGAATAAATGAAGTAAAAAGATAGATTTCCAACCTTGGCTCTGCCACTTATTAACTGTGAACTTAAGTCACATACTTATGAAATATGTTTTTGTTCTATGAAATAATATATATAAAATGTTTAATAGAGAGACTGTTAGTAGCAAGCACTCACCCAAAGCCAGCTACTATTACTATAAGAAAATAAATATATGAGGGAAAATAAGAAATGTGAGTTTCTCTTTTCCCCTTCTCCCTTTTACCTGCAGAATAAATTTCAACAACTTTAGGACTGTTTAGCCTGATTTTCACCAACTGACTCCAGACTATATTTCTAGAGTCTATACTTGGCCATCTACACTTTATATGTGTCTTCTGGTCAATAATTTTTGGAATTTTTACTGGTGCCTTCTGTCAAGAAGGCCGTTTTTGAACCCCCTTGGTTATTGGCTTCTCATTTATCACTTCCAATATGAATGTCATCACTTTTGGAGGCTTACCTAGTCAGTAATACAGCCCCAAATAGCAGGTATAACACACTGATTCTCCTAAGTGTTCCTATAGCATCATATACCCAAGGATCATCAATATTTTTGCTATATATTAGCTTAGTAGCTACTACTAACTTACCTTCTAGAGAAATATTTTTTATAGTACTTAGCAAAAGAATTGATAAAAAGTAGTTCTAAAAATCATCTAAATTAGTGCCTATAAATTAAGCTTATAAGCTTACTCAGAAGGAAAAATAGATACCTAAATTTAAAAACCTGTTGATCCCCCCTTTAGTGGGAAAGTTTTGAGTTTCTCATCAAGTATGATACTAACTGTAGAGTTTTTCATATTTTCTATCAAGTTGAGAAATTTCACTTTATTCTTCTTTTTCCTAGAAATAGATCATTGATTTTAGATCTTTCATCTCTTAATATCTTTAATATATGCATTAAATGTTACACATTTACCTCTAAGAACTGCTTTTGCTACATCAAACAAATTGTATTTTCATTCCGACTTAGTTCAAACTATTTTTTTTTTATTTTTCTTGAGATTTTTTTTCTTTGATCTATGTGTTACTTAGAAGTGTGCTGTTTAATATCCACATATCTTAGAATTCTCCAGTTCCCTATGGTTGCCCCAGAGTTTGCAATATACATTTATAACTAATCCAAGTCCACTTTCAAATAACATTATAGCACTTTACAGGTCTTGTGAGTACCTTACAATAACAAAATAATCCTAATTCTTCCCTACTACCCTTTGTATCATTGCTGTTATTAATTTCACTTATATATAAGCATCTGTTCTGAACAAAAGATTCACAACAGCCATGTTTTGCTTTCAAAAATGAAAGAAAACTTTATTATTATTATAGAAGCCTAATAGAAACAGAAGAGGAAGGGAATCTACACATAGATGAAGGTAATAGTAAGCAATAAATGAGAATAAGGCAAAGTTACATCAAATCAGGTAAACATTCAAGCTCATTAGCTGGGGAAGCCCTGTGGAAACAGCCAGGCTGGAGTCCTGATTGAGAGTCCTGGGCAGAACATCCTCCTCACACTGAGAGTTCCAATTGACCATTCCCATAAGGGCCATATTTATAGGGCAGATAACAAGGTCTGAAATTAAACATTTGTTTGCCTACGTGCAGTTTGGAGCGAGCTGCATTTCTATGTTATCATGTTTTTATATTTTCAAGGAGCCTGGGCTATGTGTGTCTGCCTCCCCTCCCAGATTCCATTCTGGGAGGGGCCAGCCCAGCCTGGAGCAGGAGGGGATGTGAGGCAAGATTTGTAGCTCTTGGCATCCAGAATAGAAGGGCCAGTTCTCACCTAGAGGGCAGATAATCTGTTTTAAATAACCAGGCTCCCAAGGTTATTCACACAGCATGAGTCTCACAAACATTTCTTAGCTTGCTTGCATACATGCACGTCCAGGTGGTTGGTTATGCAGGACAAATTACAGAAACATCTATCCGCATAGAACAGCATCCATAACCCTATATAAGATATATACATAATCATGCATATTCAAATATATTGTTGGTGTTATTATTTTGAACAAATTTCTGTTATATTGATTAAAAATAGGAAAAATAAAAGTTTTTATTTTTCCATCACTTATTCCTGCTTTGATCTCTTCCATTTTTAAATTTAGATCTGAACTTCTGACCTGCATTATTTTCCTTCCTAACATTTCTTGCAAGGCATGTGGACTGGCAACAAATTCCCTCAATGCCCAAAGTCTGGCATTAATTGGAAGAAATTCTCAGTTATTGTTGTTTTAAATATTTTTCCTGTGTATTTTCTGTTCCTTAAAGTAGTCCCATCCCAAGGATCTTATATGTTTAGCAGTTGTTTCATAGTCCTTGGATATTCTCTTCTGTTTTTGTTTTTGTTTTTTGTTTTTCTTCTGTTTGCTTCTCAGCTTTTGAAATTTCTATCCCTATATCCTCAAGCTCAGAGACTATTTTCTCCCCCATGTGCATTATGGCAGTCTTCATTTCTGTGACAGTGTTTATCTCTAGCATTTTTTTGTGTTTTTTTGGTTCTTTCTTAGGATTTCCATCTCTCTGCTTCTATTGCCCATCTGTTCTTGCATGCTGCCTACTTTACCCATTAGAGCCTTTGCATATTATTCACAGTTCTGATTAATCTCTGGTTCTGATGCTTGCTCTGCTCTTTAAATTGTGTGTTTTGTCTTTTATTATACCTTGTCATTTTTTCTTGATAGTTGGACATCATGTAGCCAGTAAAAGGACCTGCTGTGTTGATACTAATATAATTGAACATCTTGAAGAAACACATAGATGTATATGTATATTTATTTAAGAATCTAGAGATTTATTAAACACTTGCCATATCTAAATACAGGCCTTAGACTTTTACATAATTATAACTACTTTCTTACTTCTTCACCTTTTTATAAAATTCTTGGTGAGGAGGTAAGAAAAGCTATTTACTTTGGAGTTTATTCTTGTGACAAAGGTTATTACCACTTGAGAAAGAGTCCAGATCGTCTATAAAATGGATGAATTTCCAGATTTGGAATAAGAAGGCTCTTAGATATCTTCTACAATTTTTTTTTGTTCCCTTATATCTTTTAATTAAGAAACTGGAGTCCAGAGAGTTTAATTTGCTTAGCTGTTAGGCATTTTATTAATTATTTTATAACCAAGGGAATAACACAAAGCAAGTAGTAGTGGAAGTAAGACTCAAACCATTGTGTCTGGACTCCAAGGCCAAAGTGCTGTCCAGTGTTTTCCATAGTACTATGGCTCTTTCTAAAACTCTCTATTTTGAGATAATTGTAGACTTATAAAAAAGCTTCAAAAACAGTACAGAGTTACTGTAACCCTTCACTCAGCTTCCCCTAATGTTACATCCTAACATATTAAATTAACAAAACCAAGAAATTAATATAAATATAATGCTACCACTAAGCTACAGATTTTTAAATGTCCAGAATAGGCAAGTAAATACATAGACAGAAAGATTAAATGAGTTACCAGAGGCTCATGGGAGGGAGGAGTGGCAAGTTACGATTTAATAGGTATGGGGTGTCAGTTCAGGCTAGTAAAAAGGTTTTTGAACTAGATTGAGGTCATTGTTGCAAAAATTGTGAATGCATCATATGCCACTGGCCTTCACAATTTAAACTAGTTAACTGCATGTTATATGAACTTGACCTCAGTTTTTTAAAAAAATGGATGACCATGGAACTGTTAGAGTAGGCTCTTACAATAGCCCAGCTGAGAGTTGATACAAGCTTAGCTTATCCTACAAGCAATAGAAGATGGAGAAATTTGAAAGATATAATTTTATAGGAAGGAAAATTGATGTGACTGGTGATGACTTAGGTATGGGAGTACAGGAAGATATGGGTTATTTATAATATGAACATTTCCCCAACTCACATAGTACTTACTCCCTTCTGGATAATCTATTATTTTTGACAGGCTTCCAGTAAAACATGTATCACAGGAAATTATAATGGATTGTAAATTTGTTTACCTTTATCTACTGTAAGGTTCCAAGCATATATTGAACTATTAATTTTTGCATTCCCATTGCTTGTCTCAGTGTTTGTTACACAGCAGGCACTCTATGACTTCTGGATGAATGATGATGATTACACATAAATAGTTTTATCAGTGATGTATATGCCTGAGAATGTTTATAAATTTCTTAGCCAGCCTTTTGTTCATGAATATTGAGAACATCAACTGTCCCTCTTTGAATGAAACAAAACACAAATCATTGCAGTTGTAATTAGTGATGTCATTATAATATTCTGTAGGTACTAATATTAAATCCATAGATATGACTGAGTTGATAAATAGCAAATGCATACAGAAAATCTCTTTGCTGTTGTGATAAATTAATGTATGAAATAATTTATACCAAATTCTAATGTTTCCATTTCTCCAAAATAGCCTGATTACTCATTTTCCGGAGGATAAACGGCTTGTCAGAAATGGGAAGCTTTAATATTGTAAATATTTCAGCTCTTTTGAAATTAATCTGCAAATGCAATCTTAATCAAATCTCAATACATATTTTTGAAAATAGGTAAGATGATTTTAACTATGTCAGTAAGAACAAATGTAGTGTAATGATTTGAACACCAATACATTTATGAGGTTAATTGTATTGAATAGCCGTAACAATTTACATGGCCCATGGCCATGTGAGAAAAGGCAGACGCATCAATGAAATGACATAGAAAACTCTTTAAAAGACATTATACATAGAATTTAACATTTTAAAATGTCATTTAAAACTGGTAGTTAATTGGGGCACTTGGGTGGCACAGTCAGTTGAGCGCCTGACTTTTGGTTTCAGCTCAGGTCAGGATCTCAGTTTCGTGAGAAGGAGCCCCATGTTGGGCTCCATGCTCAGCACAGAGTCTGCTTGAGTTTCTCTCTCCCCTTCCCTCTCCCTGCCTTGTGGGCTCTCTCACTTTCAAATAAATAACTAATCTTAAAAAATAAAAAATTATCTCCTCTCCCTCTCCCCACCTCCCCAAATAAATAAATAAATAAATAAATAAATAAATAAGGCTGGTAGTCAATTAATGAATTATTCAAAAAACAATCATGGAACACCCACTATTTAATAGAAAAAGGGTTGAACATTGGGGCTCCTGAGTGGCTCAGTCTGTTAAGCATCTGCCTTCGGCTCAGGTCACGATCCCAGGATCCTGGGATCGAGCCCTGCACGGGGTTCCCTGCTCAGTTGGAAGCCTGCTTCTCCCTCTCCCCCCTGCTTGTGCTTTCTCTCTCTCTCTCAAATAAATAAATAAAATCTTTAACAAAAGGAAGTAAAAGGATTGAACAAGCCAGATATGTATTTCATATTTATGCTAAAATAGCCTAATATAGTTCATATTTTAAAAGCCATAAAAGAAGTAAAAGAAAGTATAATATATACTTTTGTTATAGTCTATGTAGAAGAGTTTCTAAAACATCAGTAAAAGCAGAAAGCATGAAAAAAAGGCTGATTTTTTTTTTTGGTAAATTAAAAAAATAGATAAAACTGCCAAACTGAATAAAAGTGATAAATTAAGGAAAACATTGCAACAATATAAAATAGGAAAGTTTGTTCTCTTTTACATTAAAAGATATCATATCATAACAATAATAGAATTGTTCTGGAGGATAATTTGAAAACAGAGCTCAGAAATTGGCATCACAAGAATACCATTAAACTAATAATTCTACTTACACACATTTTTCCTAAAGAAATTGTCAGGTAAGGGAAAGAGATATAGCACACATATTTTCTTTTTCTTTTTTTTTTTTAAGATTTTATTTATTTGCCATAGAGTGAAAGAGAGAGCGCACAAGCAGGGGGAGCGGCAGGCAGAGGGAGAAGTAGACTCCCCACTGAGCAGGGAGCCCAACATGAGACTTGATCCCAGGACCCTGGGATCATGACCTGAGCTGAAGGCAGATGCTTAACTGACTGAGCCACCCAGGCATCCCATAGCACACATATTTTCATTGCAATGTTGTTAAGAGTAGCAAAATACAATTGGAATCAGTATAAATGTACATCAGTACACTACAGATTACATGCGTCAAATTATTGTATATTCATAAAATAAGAGATTATGAAGAAATATGAAATAGTACTGTAGCTATATGTGGATACATACAAAAATGCTTATATCGTTAATATTAAAAAAGCATATTTTGGAATATATGCTGTATGATTATATGTGTGTGTGCAAATATGTATAGAGAGATAAAAATAAATGGAAATGTATACATTTATACTGAAAAAGAAATGTGTACACATATTTATATATGCATGTACATATTTATGTGCCAGTGTGTGTAGACACAGATATAAAGAAAATTGCAGCCATTTATCGTAGTTAAAATGTTAGCCATCTTCACTTTTGAGTGATGGGTTTAGGAATGATTTTGTTATTACTTTTACTTTTATAAAACTTTTGTTAATTTGTAACTTAATCTTTAATAATTCAGCATTGAGAGTGGGGAGTTTATACTTTTGTTTGTTAATTTGAGTTTTTGAGTTAATTCCCTAAATCAGCATTACGTACTTCAGTGATAATGAGTTAGTATTTGAAAGCTTCCAAGTAGAAGCCCATGATCTTGAGGCAGCTGCTATAAGAGCTTCAGTTATCTTTAGCTCTGAACAACACTGGAGGCTTAATAAAAGAAATAAAAATGTCTTTTTATTGGTTAAATGTATGGCTTCAGGATATATGGATTAGCAAAAACATAATGAACAGGAGTTCTCCACCTTGCATCAACAGGGTACAGGAATTGAGTGTGTGCATTCGGCTATTACTTGAGAGTAACACCTGAGGCTTGATTCTAAAATGGTTGGTTGTCCAGACACTGATTCAGAATTCTGTTGCCTGAATCCAACTAAGGTTAACTAAATTATGGTAGTAAAAGTTTGCCATATTTGCTTTGGGACCCTCAAAGCAAGGTGCTACTGGTGCATTTTGAGCATGACAAACAGAGCTTCATTGAGCTTAAAGAACAAGTAACAAGAAAGTTTTTGCGAGTAAGAATGTATGTATGTAGTAGAAAGCAGGCTGAGAATTACTTTAATGGGAGGTTGGAGGGAAGAGACCTCGAGTAATAATATTCATCAAAAAGAGGTACGTGTTATGGTGAGTGCTGTGACTTATGTAAGACTGATGAATCACAGACCTGTACCCCTGAAACAAATAATACATTGTATGTTAATAAAAAAATAAATGAATTTAAAAAAAAGAGACTAGTACTTGTGAATGACCAAATGTACTTAGATCACTTTGCAAATATTATGGCCTGTCCACAAATTCATATACAGATAATTTTCAATCAGAGATGCATTTTCAGTGACTATATATTTAGTAAAAAATAACCATCAATATTTGATGAAGAGTCAATATGATCCAGATCATGTCCACCAAACATGATACATCAAATTATATATATACACATATATATGTGTGTGTGATCTATATCTATATCTGCACTTATCTATATACACACACATTCCCATACAGATAAAAAAAGTGAGGCTTAAAAAATGCAATAGCTTAGGGCGCCTGGGTGGCTCAGTTGGTAAGCGACTGCCTTCGGCTCAGGTCATGGTCCTGGAGTCCCGGGATCGAGTCCTGCATCGGGCTCCCTGCTCAGTGGGGAGTCTACTTCTCCCTCTCCCGCTCCCCCCTCTTGTGCTCTCTCACTCTCTCTCTCTCTCTCAAATAAATAAATAAAATCTTTAAAAAAAAAAGCAATAGCTTAATTATAGACAAAAATATGTAATAAAAATTGCAAAGTGTTTAGATTGAATAATCTAAATAAAATAACAGAAAACCAACAGTATAGCAAAACATGAGGTTTTCAGCTAAGCCTCTACGTGGAAGGAAATATATAGTCTTAAGAGAATATATTTTAAAGGAAGAGTGATGATAGATTACTGAGTCATGGTTTCAAGTAAAAAAAAAAATACAAAAATCATCAGAGTAAATCTGAAGGGCATAATAAACAATTAACTAGGAGAAAATCAAAAGCATCAACAAAAATAAAAGCTACTCCTCTAAAAAGACTAACACAATAACATGGATCTGGCAGAAGTAATCAAGAAAACAAAGAGAAGGCAAAGCCAATTATACTGAAGACAAGAGAGAGGATACAGCTACAGATACATAGAGAAATCTGTAAAAACTAAGAACTACTAGGAACAAATTACTACCGAAACACTAGGAGAATATACACTGCATATATAATTTTAGAAAAATATACATCACCGAAATAAAGTATGAATCAAAATCCAAAAGAATTCCTTCCTTCCCAAAAGCCACATTTGTAGTAAGAACATGTACTACCCCAGATGCGAGCAAACTCAGCCAAGATCTCCAGAGCAGCAGACATGACCCACAGCTGACCACATGACTATGATCAAGCACTGCCCATGGTAGCCAAGGCCAGACCAAGGCTGGACGTTTGGTTCCTGGACCTGTTGGGAAAGCATATACAGCACTACAGTTGTATTATAGTTGTATATTATTAACTTAGCTCCAGGTTCTCTTTTGTCCCCTACATACTTATGTTTTATGCACCTCTTTTTTTTTAAAAGATTTTATTATTTATTTATTTATTTATTTATTTATTTATTTATTTGAGAGAGAGAAAGAGAGCACAAGCAGGGTGAGGGGCAGAGGGAGAAGCAGACTCCCTGCTGAGCAGGGAGCCTGATACGGGGCTCGATCCCAGGACCCCAAGATCATGACCCGAGCCGAAGGCAGATACTTAACTGACTGAGTCACCCAGGCAGCCCTGTTTTATGCACCTCTTAACCTCATGCAATATCAATCGTTAACTTTGCCTTCTTTACTCCTACTCTCTGTTTACCCACCGACTGTAGAAACCTAATGGGGACCAGATGGTAACATCTGTATTGAAACTATCTGGTGCACCTGATCATGCTGGGGCCCAAATGGCACCCCATTGTTGGCAAGAATGGATACCTCCAGATTGTTTCAAGGCCCCCTCACCCCACTTCAGGGTTTCAAGAAAGCACTCACTCTCCTCTTATGTTTCCTAGGCTCAACAGGGCACATAAAACATATAAAAGCTGTCCCTAGGCTCAACAGGGTAAGGCAGCCTTGGGAATGATCTGAATGATCTCCTGCCTTCTCCTTGAGCTGCCCTTCTGATGGCACAGCTTTCTTTGCTTCAAGTCCAGTGACTCAGACATTGGCCTACTGTGCACTGGGTGCATGGACACATTTGAGTTCAGTAACAAGACCAGTTTAGCTGAAGTCCACAAACTCATGAGTTAAATAAGTGTTCATTGTCTTATGCAGCTGAGGTTCTCTGTCAGTTCATTATGCAGTGCTGTTGAGGCAATAGATACGAACTCAAAAAGGTAACAGCACTTGGTTAAAGACCACAGTTGGTTATGCTGAAATTAGAACCCAAGTCTGTCTAGCTCCAGATCCCATACACTACAGCAAACGAATTATGCTGTAGTATGACTGCCAAAGACCCCCACTCAATTTCCGAAGATTTAAGATCATACAGAGTATGTTCTCTGCACAAAATGCAATTAAGTTAAGGTAAATAATTGAGCAGTTAAAAATATCGATATATTTGGAAATTTAAAAACCAATTTCAAATAACTCAGAAGGAATTATACATGAAATTTAAAAATATTTAGAAATGGACCAAGAAAAGATTATAATAGGCCAAAATTTAAGGAATGAGGCCAAGCTAGTACTTGGGAAATCCGCATCCTTAAATGCTTACACCTTATGAGTGAAAATAAGAAAGGCTGGAAAATGATTCATTAAACAACTACTTTAAGAAGTCAGAAAATTCACAAATGCATTAAATACAAGAACAGTTGAAGTAAGGATAAAATGAATATAACAGCAAACTCTTAAGATAGAAAACATAAAGATAATAAATAAAACCAAATACTGATTCTTGGAAGGACCTAAAAACTTTATTAAGCTGATAGAACTAAGAAAAAAAGAGAAAAGTCATGAATAAACAATATGAGGAATTAAAAAGGGACTATAAATATAAATGCAGCAGAGTTTAAAAGATAAAATATAAACATCTTACTGTCAGCAAGTTTTAGAAGAGATAAATATGACAAAGCCTCTAAACGGTAAGAGATGGTAACTGACCTTGTAAGAATAGATTAAAAACCTGAAAATACCCACAACAGGTTGAAGAAAATTAATCTGCCAATAATGGTCTTACCACAAAGAATAGATCAACTCCATGTTTTCATAGGTTAGCTTCTCCAAATAGTTACAGTAAATTAATCCCACTCTTTTTTTTTAAAGTGGTTCTTTTTTTTTTTTTTTAAGATTTTATTTATTTATTTGATAGAAAGAGACACAGCAAGAGAGGGAACACAAGCAGGGGCAGTGGGCAATTCTCAAACATGGATTCTTCTCTGGAATCTTTCTATATGTCATTTTATTAGTTAATTAGTCCTTATTTTTGCCCAGATTTGTACAGTAAGAACCAAAAGTAACAGGAAGGTATGAAAGGTGCATCAGACCACATCACCTGCCCATGGAATTTCTGCATGATGTAGGGGGAGCTCCAGGCATGTGCCAGCAACATGCATTAAGTATGTATGTCATATGCTGGACTCTTTATATGCATTCTCCAAAGCCACAGAAGGTATTTTAGCCTCGAGGAATGCAACATAAAGTCATAAAGGAGTTAATACCCAGAGGGGTAAATCTAACAGGAAATTTACACACCCAAAAGCTGTTTGGGATCTGTGAATAAGTATGCCAGGCTCCTCATCTTCCAGTGGAATAATTTTGAGGCAGAATCAAAATTAGGACATAAAGCAATGCTTGTTAATATCCATTTAATATGCATATCAATTGGTGATTGAAAAGCAATTTTTAAAAGATTGCATGGCCTAAACTAAAAGTTTTTTTTTTTTACTTGAAGAGTGGAGTTGTATGTTTTATTATATAGAAAATGGTTTGGGGCTGAAGTATTACACATTGTGATTTCCCCATAAGAATAAACAATACCCAGGGGAAAAAAAAAGTCTTGCACACAATTTATTGATTTATTTTTAAATATTTTATGTTTTAAATGCTATTGTAAATGGTAATTTAAAAGATTTCTTTTCTAATTGCTTGTTGCTACTATAAAGAAATGTACTGGGGCGCCTGGGTGGCTCAGTTGGTTAAGCGACTGCCTTCGGCTCAGGTCATGATCCTGGAGTCCAGGGATCGAGTCCCGCATCGGGCTCCCTGCTCAGCGGGGGGTCTGCTTCTCCCTCTGACCCTCCCCCCTCTCATGCTCTCTGTCTCTCATTCTCTCTCTCTCAAATAAATAAATAAAATCTTTAAAAAAAAAAAAAGAAATGTACTGATTTTTCTGTATTGACTTGTATACTGAGACCATAATACATTCACTTAGTAATTCTAATGATTTGAGGGGGTAGAGTCCATGGAATTTTCTGATTACACAATCATATTATTCATAAATAAACAGTTTTATCTTTTTCTCTCTAAAAAAAAAAAAGAATAAACAATACCCAGGAAATACTGTTATGAATAAAACTTATTACCAGAAAGAGATTGCTGAAAAGTGGAAGTTAGGAAGCTATCTATATTAAAAGGATCTAAGCATGGGATGCCTGGGTGGCTCAGACAGTTAAGTGTCTGCCTTTGGCTCAGGTCATGATCCCAGGGTGCTGGGATCGAGTCCCACATAGGGCTTCCTGCTCAGCAGGGGAGCCTGCTTCTCCCTCTGCCTGCCACTTCCCCTGCTTCTTCTCTCTGTCTGTCTGTCTGTCTGTCTCTCTCTCTCTGATAAATAAATAAATAAATAAATAAATAAATAAATAAATAAATAAATAAAATCTTAAAAATAGGATCTAAGCAAGGTATAAAATGGATGACATAATGACTAAGAAGTAGTTAATGCAAGAATGCAAGGATGTTTGTCTACCATTAGAAAATGCATGAATGTAACTTACACATTAATAGGTTAAAGGAAAATAAGCAATTTGGATATCTCAATAGATGCTAAAAAAGCATTAAAAATGTTCAGTAGAAATTATTTTCAGAAAATAGGGAAGAATTAGAAAACCAGAAATAGGTTATTTGATTCCCCGACATACATACAAAAACTGAATATGTTCCCCCCTAAGATTATTAATTAAATGATTGTAATTTGTAGCAGAGTTTAGCAAAGTTGCCAGACACATAGTCCATTAGCAAAAGCTGATTGCAAATCTATACACTGCAACTAAAAATGAGAAAATACAATCTGAAATAACAGATTTTTTACATAGTAACAAAACATAAGGTGCTTTAATATTACGTTTAACAAAGTACACACGTTTCTCTAAGATTTAATTAGAACTGCCTATGTTCAGGCACCCAGGTGACTCAGTTGGTTAAGCATCTGCCTTTGGCTCAGGTCATGACTCAGAGGTCCTGGGATCCAGCTCTGCTTAGTGCTCCCTGCTCAGGGGGGAGTCCGCTTCTCCTTCTCCCTCCCACCCTCTCCCCTGCTTGTGCTCTCCTGTGTGCTCTCTCATATAAATAAATAAAGTATAAAATAAATAAAATTGACCATGTTCTTGCACAGGAAGTCTTAGTACTATAAGCATGCTTGTTTTCCCTAAATTAATCTACAGATTCGATGCAGTTCTAATAGAAATGATAAAATTTTGAAAATTACCGAAAAATATAAAAATATTGGGGAATGTGGGAAAATGACAATAAGCTCATGGAAAGAAAACAGAACTTTTTAATATTATAATATAGCCTATGCCTATCTATAATTGCTGTAAATGTGTCTAATAGAGCTCAGTAAATTAATCCCAAGTCCAAAACAATGGATAAACAGCCAAAAACAATAACTTTTTCCCCTTCCTGTCCCGTTTATTAAAGAAACAGGAAGAAAAGATACAATGCAGGAAACAAAAATGGTGACTTTGAATAAGAACAAAGAAAGATTATATTCCATAGGTATCTGCCCTTTACCTGTCCTGTTCAATTTTTCCTTTCTTCACTAATAGCTTGGTTGAGGACATTAAACGGGTGACATATTGTCAAATTCACCTCTGGTGTATAGTTACGATTGTTAGGTCATATGCCATACCACAGAACCCAGCTCCAAAATGCTTTTGACAGGTTTGAACAAGAGGTTATATTTCCCTGAAATGTAACATGGAAAATGAAAAATTATACATCTGAGTCTAAAAATTCAATGCAAAACCATATAATAGAGCAGTTTAATGGCTTTCCTGGTGTCTCCCACTCTCCAGGTTGGAAGCTGACTTAAAGGTCATTTTTGATGCCATTTCTCATCATTCTGCACACAGTTCTCTCACTATACTTAGTTCCCCAGGAGACAAGACACAATGAAAGTTCCAGTCAGTTACAAACATCTTATTTCTGATTTTTACCACTTTTTCTTCCTTGGTAATTGAGACATACAACCTGGATAAAAAATACGCAAGTCCTCTTTATCCTACTGTCTCCTGAAAAATACCTCAGAATCATCCCTAAGCCCTGCTTCCTACCTGTGACACACACAGCCCCCATCTCTAGGAGTTAGTGAGGGCCAAGCCCAAGAGAGAAAGAGGAAGAGCGGGGGAAATGTGGAAGCCAGAAAAAAACAAACCTTAGGTAGACTCAAGGTTTTCTTGGACTGAACCAAATAAAGCCCTCATTTTATCTTCCTCCCC